>NC_050462.1:23126906-23436906 GCF_903995425.1 Onychomys torridus
GGGAAAATATAATCAAAATACTTTGTATGAAATTATCAAAGAATAAAAACATATTTTTTCCTTTTTTTAAAAAAGAAAAATGAAGTAATTTAAGAACAGCATTGGATGTCAGATGTGTTCCAAATCTTGCAGTTGGCACTATTTGGCAGCCAGATAAGAAAGGGACAATATGGTATTTCTATCAAAAACTTTCCATGTGGCTAACGATATAAGTATCATTATATAAATTATTTTAGCTAGGGAGTATAATTTAAGTAAGACTGAACTGGCCTTGGATTTCTGTTTTAGCCTTATTTTGATGTTGTCTCCCTCACTTTGACACACAAAATTTCCCAAGCAGTTCACTTTAATCAGAATTTTTTGAAATTCTACTTGATGTAAAAATTTGCATGGATATTCAAGATAGTAACAATATTTTAAAAATTTAGAGATATATAATCAAGATTCAAATTGAATTTATTTTTTCAAAAATAGTTCTTTCCTTAACTTTTGAAGGGAACAGCAAAAAACAATGGAGTGTGGATTGTCCTTAAGTTCACCAGTCAGCCATGCGAGCTTAAGAGAAATATATGGAAAGCTGATTAATGTAGGGAATGAAGTATAAGAACACTGTGAGATTTCAAGATTAGTTTTTCCAGCTGGGCTCCTCCTACTCAAGAGCCAAATCAATATTTCATCCAGTGAAAACTTCCTGGTGCATATTCTGCCACTTAACAAGCTCCATTAATCATCAGTCAATGAAACAAATTCTCAAAGGAGATTTCAAATGTTGCCTGTGGATTATGTCTTAAAAGAGAGTTTTTTTCAGTACATCAGTTTTTGCATGTTATCACTGGCTTGACATGAAAGTAAGAAACCAATTGGGAAAATCTATAACTAATCCCTTTGTGGTACCACGGGGTTATGTAAAGTTCACTGGAACAAACTGTATCAAGATTGCCTTAGTCCTTTCATTAACAAATCCATATTTTATAGGCTTCTTGATTTTAAACCCTCTAGATAAATGAATTTCTTCTGATAGATAATGGAACATATATTAGAACAATTGATCTAACTGAAATTTGACAGGCTCAATTTTTAAGTAAGGAATATGCCGGTCCAGTTTTACTTTATTGGTACAACTTTCATAAGGAAAAAATTGAAGTGGTAAGTTAAATAATTAAATGGGCTCACAAGAAGTTGATGGAAAATCTTTCTTCTATCAAAGAAAAATCCAAGTTAATATCACAATAAGTTACTTTTCATTGCTGTTTACATCACAATCATATTTTTAAATTTTCATTAACTCATCTATATGTGAGAAAATATTATAGGCTAATGATATTTTGGAACTACTTTCGGAACACATAAAGATAAGTTAAACTATTTAAATAACTTTAATAATATTTGTAGGAAAATTTGTATCATATTTTGCACAAGAAAAGATAAATAGGATACTCATGGATTAAAAACTACTTCCTTACCTCCAGTTTATTTCCTGAAGTACCGGGTTTCCAGTGAGACAAAGCTCACGGAGAGAGTAGCATGCATTGAACCAACACATGACACTTGTCAGATCTAAAAATAAAAATATAAAGAAAAATATAAGAAAAAATTGCAAAGTAGTATAGATAATTTTAATATAAACTGTCATAAATAAATCACCAATTCCCCAGTTAAAATAAAGTTATTTTGTATTTTAGTTTTTTCCCACTGAATACCTCTAAGGTTTCAAAACAGATGGGGTGCTGAATAGAACAGAGACTAGTAGAAAATTATGTTTCTATCATTTAGAACTTGTGAACTTTGACTACTCATTTCTACAGTCCAGTTTTAGACTGTGTTCATCTGTGAGAACAATGAGATAATGTACTTAATGTTCTACTATACTTAGAACAAAAGTTATGACACCAAGTATAAGTAATACAATATGTTCTGAAGTGAAATACATCAACAGACACAATCACATAGACCTTCTATACTTTTAAAAATAAAGCTTATAGGTAAATCTAGGCTACTCTATAGAGCAATGTGTGGAGACTTGATTTCCCACAGAAAACTAATGCTAACTACGCATGCACCCTTTTGTGCACACACGAGGACATAGACATGATATGTGTATTTTAAGTCCAGATATGACAGAAAGGAAACACACAGTATATCCTTTTAGTAGTTCTATGATTTCAATATTTTTCTGTCTAGAACATTATGGTTCATTGAGACATACAGTGGAATACTTAGATTCTGTTTTGTTGAATTAAAGTGGAAACTGTTAGAAATGAAGCTAGACATTTGCGGGGAAAAGGATTGAGAAGAAGGTACATGAATGTTGGATATGTCTTTTGAGAATTCATTACATGGTCTTGCCAAAGTGTAGGGCATTGTGCAGGCTGAAAAGACTCAAAATAGCTGAGGTTTCCAGTTTTAGGAAAAAGGTCTAATAAACCTAATGTTAAAACTTACAGAACAGTTTTATGAATGACATGAGGATTTCAGACCCAACATCATGAGACCTGGTCAATCATCTCAGAGACCCAAATAAAGTCCGGGAGAATATATATTGGTTTTATAGCTTACAGTGGAAACTTTAGATTGTGGCTGCTACTTGGAGGGGACTGACTGGGAAAGTCAATGGGGAAAACATTTTAGGGGGATTTGTTCAATTCATAATGACTTAATAAACTTGTAATAGGTGAATAGGCAGGTAGGAACAGTGATCTTTTTGCTCATCTTCATATATACAAATGCATATGTATTCCGAACAATTCTTCACTTGATTTGAAACAGAAATTAAAAGCCTATTATTTAAAAGAAAGAAATAATATAATTCCAAACTTACCAGAAAGACAATTGTTGCTGACATCTAGTTTTTCCAAAGACACAAAATGAAAAAGTGGTACAATTGTTGTTAAACTGAAAACAAAATAGAAAAATTATTGAGAAAATTAACAAGCATATTCTTGTTATTTTCTTTGAAGTAAAACTCATTTACCTAATGCAATTATATGATTATATACAATTATCTATAATTGTACAATACAATGCAGAACAATTAAAACATTGAGTAACAGTATTTATTAAAAATGTAATACGCCTAAGAATGTAAGTAATCCTATTATGGAAAATCAAAGTTCATTTTGAAAAAGAATTTACCGTGGAACATTACAATAATGGGAGATTTCGATTCATTTAAAAAAGGAATTACCATGGAATTGTTCATTTCAGTCATAAATACCATGGACTTTGATGCATATTTGCTATTCAGTTTAAAATGGGTAGCTATCCGCTTATTATTTTGTTTTATATATTTATAAAGTTAGTTATACAGAAATTACATTATCTGTTTTTCCTTCCTTAGTTTAAACACATAGCCTAAATCTTTAAGGTAGAATCTTTTATGAGGGGTTGCTATGATATTTTAAATGTTTTAATGTAAATAAAATGACATCACCTTCCATTTTCTTACTCTAGGCCCTCCCTGCTACACTAGCTCAAACATCTCCAATGTCCCCTTCCAAGTTGACAGCCTATTTTTCTTTTATTATTTTTGTTACATACACACACATATGCAGAAGTACATGCGTGTGTGTGTGTGTGTGTGTGTGTGTGTGTGTGTGTGTGTGTATGTGTGTAAATTACAACTAGTCACAGTGCAGAGATAAATAAGTCATGAGGAGCCTGGCCCCAAGGGATACACCTACATCACCTCTACAGAATCCATGGCTCAGGGAACATCCTAAAAAGGCTTCAGAAAGATTATAAAAACTAGAATAGTCTATGAAACAGTTTCTGTTATTAATAGTCACACAAACAAGATTGGAACATGGCAAACTCTATGGACATTTTAACATAGAAATGGAAATCTTTTCAGGGTTCCACTCCTAGACAAAAATCTAGAGGCCACTAATGACTGCTGGGAGGATAATTAGCTTCTCCCAGAGTACAGTCCCCTTATTCATTGTCCAATGCAGACTGTCAACCTTGAAACTATATACTACACACAAACAACAAAACCAAACTCAACAAGTTGTGTGTGTGTATGTGTGTGTGTGTGTGTGTGTATAGTTTCAAGGTTGACAGTCAGCATATGTGTGTGTGTGTGTGTGTGTGTGTGTGTGTGTACATATACAAACCTTTATAAAAATCACTTTTAATAGAATAACTGATTAGACTCATTATTGTTTTAATAAAAAATATTTTAGACTAGATTAAATTACCATCAATATAAATACCCAACATTGTATTGTCCTTAATTCAGATTTGCAAATATGCTTAACTTATAAATACAATATCCAACAGGAATAATACTACAAACTTTTATATTAATAGAATGGATTTAAGCTTACCAGAAATAAAATATTTAAAATACATATTTTCATAATTCATGTATACTAAAATGTAATAGTGAAATATTGATGCTTGCAAAGTTTCTTTTATTCATTTTCCATATTATAATGGTCATTAAGAACTCACTTTCAAGCAAGAAATAAATGATACTTAACATATAATATATATATATATATATACATATATATAAAATGTCATGTAAAAGCTGTGAAAAGTAAATTAATTTTATCTTGATTGACATTTCTAATGGAGACAAGTCAAATATTTGTTGCATAATAACGCACAAACATAGCTTTTTGCAAATTAAAATCACACGAGTTTACCTGAATCTTTAAGTAATGTAAAAACTTATTTGCATAAACTCATTATGAAACCGGAAACACCTTTGTAGCTAATTATCCCTATTAGTATGGGAATTCTATAATTGTTCATCGTAACATTCAGCTAAAGAAGAGTTGAGTTTAATACTATTAACTTTCTGTCATTTCTCTATTTCTGTTTCTCTCTCTCCTCTCCCTCGTGTGCATATGTGTTTAAAACTATTATAACTATTATTCTAAGGTCAGAGGCCACACAGCAGCACTGTGGCTGAAAGCCTCACAGTGTCTGGCACAGACTCACCCTTGTGTGCACCTTGACTCCTCCCTTGTTCTACCCTGTTCTGCATTAGAAGAGGGAAAGAAGATACTGCTGATGAAACCCACACGAAATAATGAGGCTACGAGAAAATACCTCTCACTGTCCTCGCTCCTAAGCACAATATAACCATTCATTCTAATTCTGTACACTACCACTTCTTTAAGAGAGTCTCATGGGCAACAGAGAGTAGAATAAAAAATACTAAAAGAAAATAAGAAAAAAAACCACAGGAACTAGCAACCTTTCTCTGTACCACTTAAGAATAAAATTGACTTCATGTCACATGGATGTGACAGGAAGCAAAGGAAGAAGACAGGATAAACAAATGAGAGAGAGAGAAGAAGGGGGTGGTTGGAGGAAAGGAGGAGGGAGACAAGCAAAATTGAAACATCATGGGTAGGTAATTATTGGATTTAAGTCTTCATCTTATCGTGTTTCCATCCTGAATGTGTACTTGATAATTTTGCAGATATGAAATGTTGATTCTTCAAGTGATAGCACAAAAGCACTTAACAAAAATTATGTTTGTAACTTTGCTGCATCTTAATACTAAATCTTTGTATTTCTACTAAAAACTTTCAACAGCTAATGAATTAGTTCACTCTTCATAATGTGGTACATTCTTTTCTTCAGAATATTTTGTGTACTTCTCAATGCTACATGGCAGCATATGTTTGAAAACATTAAGAGAAAACAATCAATGACACTTAAAAACAATATGACTTTCTTTAAAAAATATATTTAAATAAATATCTGCTATGGTCAAATATCTCTGTAATATTATATTTGTATCTCTTCATATAGCCATTCTTTTAAAATCATAATTTGTAAATTATCCTTTTTAAATTTTAATCAAGAAAACTGGCTATTCATGAATCTTCATGACTATTCATTGTGATGGTAGAAATCTGATCATAGGTTCCTTTTTCCTAAACGTTTATAGTTTTTCCCTTTACTGACATTTCATGAATATTTTTTTTCCAAGAAAATTCAAACCAGAAAGACAAAGGGACATTAGCGAAAACCTTATACGACTTGACCTTGTCACATTAGCCCTGGGCATTAAAAGATATAAATTTCAAAGACGACAAAAAATGCAAAGATTTGTACATTGAGCACCCAATGGGTAAGTTTCCACTCTGCCCCGACTTAGGGTCTCCCTGGAAGGAGAACAGTTTATATAGGCAGAGAGTCTTCTAGTTAGAACTCTTCTGAGTCAAACTTAAACCAGTCACATGTCCTAATGAAAATTTAAAACAGAAGACTGGATGAAACAAGTATTCCAAACAATATTCACTAAGTACCACTCTTTATATGTATTCCATTTGCTCAGAAAGAAAATATGTGGGTGAATAATCTCTTCCTTGTGATGGAAAGTTACCAAAAAAATCAAAGAAAATATATACATTGTAAAAGTATCCCGATTACAAATCCCAATGATGTCTGTATAAGTGCATTTTAACGTATGCATTTTAAGTTCCTAGATTTCTGAAATGGACTCACATGCATTTCCTATGTGGATGACAGCCAGAATTTTCTATCAGAAGGTAGGCAATAGCTGCTCTTTGGCACTTGAGAAGAAGTTAAGTCTCAGTCAAAGAAAAGACCTGTTTAAGGCCAAATGACTGGCTTTTCACAGATTCAAACCACAAACCTGAATTGGCCTATCTGAGTTTTATCATCTGCTAGGTGGCTCTGCACAGTGTGCAGACAGAACACTGTGACATGACTCATAGCTAAAGAAATCAATCTTCTGTGGAAAAAAAAACCAACTAAGCCTTAAGATTATACATTATTCCATTAGAAAATAATTTCCTTTTTTGGGTGCATTCAGATCTTCTGCTTTAGGAACAGCATGTGCTGACATATGCAAAGGATTTGATAGTATAAAAATATATTTAAATACATGATAGTATTATAAAAATTCAATCTGGTGCATGTAATAATAATTCTACATAATGTATAATCGCTGTATATTCATTGTAAATAATTCCATTTGGTAAGGACATTTTTGTAACAATATACAATGTACATTGACTGTGTTCCTCACCTACCTACACACCCACATACCTACCTGCCCCCTTTATCCCTAAACAGTTTTTTTCTCTACTCCTATGCTATAAATATATGCATAGTGGTTTTTTGTGTTGTTTTGTTTTATTTTTTAAGATCGAGGAGCCACAAATGTTATTTGGCTTTTTTAGTCTGAATGACATTTTGTACAGACAAGCTACAAAAGTTAAATCTTTCTGTCTCTAAGAAGTTTTTAAAGGTTAGAACATATGTTATAGCTTTCAAAGTAGCAAGCCCAACTTCAGTAATCAAATGTGACATCTAAGTAGACAAAATTACAAATAATAATCATTGGGAGTAATTATTCCAATGATCATTATCAATTCCAAGAACCGAATTGGTCCAGTTGAATAATTCTCTTTCAGCAGATTAATATGTGAATATCCTCTGAGAATGGCAAAGCCAAAGATTGTTACCTGTGATCATTTTTAACTTTGAGAGAAAAGAATATTTCATTGTGACTTAAAGTAGTCAAAGAACTAAGGATGTTCTTTTATGATTTTCTTAATTTAAATGTTTTCTAGTATTAGAAATATAGTTGGAGAAATACTACTGTATGTGTGCTGTGCCCACTCATATATGGTTTACTACATGTGTCCAAGGCATAACATGATCACTTCACTTTGAGACTGTATTTGCTATAATGATCCTATGCATTATGTAGGTCCAAAGTACATAATAATAATTTAGATATGATTACAACACTCTAATGGGACTTTAAGATGTGTATTCAATTTTTAATTTTCAAAGATAAATACCTCTGTGTTAAATCATTTGATACAAACATGCTCAAAATGTGAGAACTACTTGGCAAAGACTGAGAGATTAGTTTTGTATTGTTTATAAACATGCACTCAGAGTTGGGGATTTAGCTCAGTGGTAGAGCGCTTGCCTGGCAAGCGCAAGGCCCTGGGTTTGGTCCTTAGCTCTGGGGGAAAAAATGCACTCATTTGTCCTTTCTCACATGTCTTGTAAACATCTTGTAACTCAAAGAAGTAATTTCTTGATATTGGTAGTCCAATAATCTTACTCCATATATCTGTGACTAATAAAGTAATCATATGAGAGTAAACAAGTTTCAGTGAAATATTAAGCACAGAAAGACAAAATAAAACATATTGTAGTTATATTTTAACTTTACACAATAATTCTGTCCAATGATCCAGATATTGAATTGTCTCTAACGTGTCCTTGGATGCAGTTACTTTTATTAATGTCAAGATATTTTAAATGTTACTATTTTATATACTTTTGGAATTCAAATGGAAACCTATTTTAACAAGTTCAAATGACAAGCAAATTGAGCAAAGATTAAAAACCATTGTTTTCTGACATAATAAATACCATTTGAGAGAGTGAGGCATCCCTCTGAATTGAATTTCCTACATTCTGTATTTTCCAAAGACTAATTCTCTATAAACATAAACAAAGCTGCCCTGAGATGTTTCCACAAGTATATTTTTGAGAGAAAACAAACTGAGGAGAATAAACTTATAAAATTTTAGTGAGAGCCTCAGGTGAGTCAGCCACTTAATTTTTTTTTAAACTCTAGATAGTTATATTTGTATCCTGTGTACTGATTTATTTTGATGCACCCTGATTTAATTGCAGGAATCCCAATTGTTCAAGTTTATGTACATCACACAGCAATTTTAAATAACTACTCCTAAAATAAAATGTATTTTCACCTGTTTTGAGAGATACTCAGATCTTGCAGTAAAGGCAGCCAACATGAAGAAAGTCCTTCCACGTTCACAATGCTGTTGTCGTCCAGATGCAGTTCTCTAAGCAGAACATGATTCTTTAAGGATGGAAGCTACAATTAAATGTATTTTATTACTTGGTAACAGGCAAAATATTTTATAACCAAATTGAAAAGTACAGATTCTACCAAAGCTTGTAAGAGATACATTCTGATAAGCAACAAACCATAATTCAATGTATAATATTGTGAGTCTTTCAGTATGGATGAAATGCATAAAATGCCTACTAATTAACTTTACTATTTCTGATAGTCTTTATAAAAGAAGTTTCACAACAAAGTGCAATTTAATCTCAATGATAGACAAATGTGGTCCAACTTATGCACCTAAGTGAAACAGAAATATTATATGGTATAGCTTAGTATTCTTAAAAATCTCTTTTTTTTCAAAACTCCATGAGCAGTAGTTTTTTTTTTTTTTTTTTAAGATTTATTTATTTATTATGCATACAGAAGAGGGCACCAGATCTCATTATAGATGTTTGTGGGCCACCATGTGGTTGCTCAGAACTGAATTCAGGATCCCTTGGAAGAACAGCCAATGCTCTTAATCTCTGAGTCATCTCTCCAGTATTACAGTAAACTATATTCACAAGAAAATATAAGCATTTGGGGTTTTCCCTAAATGTATAAAAACACAAAATAATGCAAAGGGGCCAATGAGCAAAGAAAATAATTAAGAGGGGATAAGAGAATGTAAGGATACAAGCATGAAAGGTGAGATGCTGTGGTTAGAAAGGTTTAAACCAGAAGCAGGACAGAGGCAAGGAATGGGCTAGTGGATTTCATAGTAAAAATGCATGGAAAAATCATAAAGAAATATAATAAAAAACAGAAATGAGTTTTTATTGATGATACCTATGTAGGTAGATAAAGTTGTTCACAGAAGCTAAATGTTATTAAATGAAAATCCTAGTGCCAGGAGGCTCCCCTCTACATGTTCTTGGCCTCTAAACAATATGGGCAATTGCCACTGTTCTTGGCTGCCTACCAGAAGTAGCTGGTTAAGGACCTATTGATGAAGACTCCATCTGCCTTGGTTGCATGACATAAAAAAATAAAACTGGAGCTGGGCCGGAACCTTCTTTGCTGTCTATCTTGCCTCCAGACTGTCGCAAAATACTATACGGGCTTCTTGGAGAGAACTGTCATCAGCCCTCATACTCAGTGTGCACCTGTGTGCAACAATGCTGCTCACAAGTGGTTTGAACCCAGTAGTTTAACAGTGGCAACTCTGTTACTGGAGTAAACAACTGCTTTCTGGTTGTATTTGATACCTCCTCCACAGGAGAAAATTCCTTCCAGGTGTGATAAACCTGGTATAAATCCCATAGACAGCAATTTCATGAGTTCTAACGGGGAAGATGATGCTGATACTTTGTTAACTAAAACTAAGCATGAGGTGCCTTTCAAAAATGTCTTCTCGATAACTGAGCTTATTATCATATACTATCACTGCTGTCAGTTTCAGAGAAACTTAGTTTTACAGTGGTGCCTGTATGGACTCATAACTGATCAATGTAAGAAGAATGCTGAGCCATAAACAGGATATCTATAATATCCCTTCTGAAGCTCACAGAACATCTCAAAAAGGAACAAAAGAATGTTGGGACTGGAGGGAATGAGGTCTAGCATTTGGAACACTATCTTCAGGGCATGACATGGCTATCACATTCTTGAATGAATAGCAGCTCTGATAACATGCAAAAGATCTCAAAGTTAGGCTTGTCAACACCTAGTCATGGAATGGGAAATGTCCCATGGAGTCCTACCCTTTTCTGAAAATTTCTATGCAGTAAATAGTGGTATTTATATGCTCCTGGAAAAAAATACTCCCTAGCCATACTCCTGTTCATAGCCCTAATGAAACTCATGGAGTTTCTCTTTCTCTTCTCTTTTCTTCTCTTCCTTCTCTCCCTCTCTCCCTCCCTACCCCCTAACACATACAAAAGAAATGATATAAGAGGGCATCCAGTTCCAAAGTGAAATAACTGGTACAAAATATATTATGCACATGTATGGAAATATCATAATGAAACCTATTATTATGTGTAACTAATATAGGTACCAAAAACTAAAAAGTAAAAAAGGTAACTTAGAAATAACATACAGTTGATTAATTAAAAATAAAGAAATAACATTCAAACAGCTTTCAAAATGTATGGTAGATATTTCAATTAGAAGAAAGGTATTGCATTAGTTACAGACATCAGTTACTTTAAATAATTTACCTCTCTTAGGTAATTGCCTTGCAACTTTACTATTTGGAGCAATCCACAATTTCCAATGCCTTCAATATCAGTAAGATGATTATGTGAACAATCCAGGTATATGATGGTAGGTGCTTCACAAAGACCTTTAGTGCTAATTAACTGATTATGGTCCACAGTTAGTCGCTGAAGGTATTTCAAATGTTCTAAACCACCTGAAAGATAAGTTTTCTAATATTACACTTGTATTACACATTCTTCCTGAGACATAATATCATGCAAACTGGTATTCGGGAATAAATTCACATCTACATCTGTACTTGTGTTTTTTAATACAGTGTTTCTCTGTAAACCCAGGCTGACCTGAAATTTGTGACATAGTTTCATGTTAGTATTGATCTCCTGAACATTCTCTTTTACCCTCCCAATTGCTAGGACTACAGACACAGAATACTGTGCCTCGTCTTGAAAACACAGTGGTTAGTTATGTAGTTATATATAAATTAAAAACTGAAGGAAATAATTAATGCATAGGTTGGGAAATGAGAATTTTCAAACACTGAATCAAGGAACATTGCCAGTCTCCACAAGAACTCACAGTGACAAATAATATTTTTTAGCTTTTTCAAGTGTCATTCAAGACAAGTAAAAGAATGAAACAAAGTTGCAGTAATAAGCTTCTTTTGAGAAAAGGAGCTGAAATGAAACACCAAACAAAACAAACAAACAAACAGTTGAGAGAAGCAAGGATGAAGAAGCAATGAGAACTGTGTAAGAAACACAGAAAAGTAATAATGGCATATGTCCCCACAGCCGTGCCGCACGTACCCAGCATAAAGCCATGCACAACACTGGAATGGTATAGAATTGACACCGCCGTGCCCATCTGTAATCAAGGCAACACAAACCTAACAGACCAGAACCCTAACATATACCTGTAGGCAGGTAAAATTGTTACAAAAAATAAAGGTGAAGATGATGCATCTACAAGAAGCAAAGTATCAACATACAAAACTGAGAAGTATGAAGGGAGAAGGCAGTGTGATACCACCAAAGGAAAAGAGAAACTGTCTATCAACAGCATCCCCCCAAATTGATAAAATTCCCCCAGAAAATTAAAAATTAAAAAACAATGAGTCTAAGAAAACTAAATGTGAAAGGATGTATTGTACACAGAAAATTCAATCAATCAAATTAGAAAATAATTCAGATATAAAGGATAAAGTCTAAAAGAGAATTTATAAAATGAAATGAAAAAAAATTTTTGGACCAAAAATTCTGTGAGGAGTCTTTATCAGATAAATTAAAAGAGAAAGAAAGAAAGAAAGCAGAGGAAAAGGTTTGCATGTTACAAATAATAATGTCTCAAAAGAAAATGTCCAATTAATGTACATCTATGTGAAAAAGAAATTCTCAGTATCACTAGTCATTAGGGAAGGACATATCAAAATCACAATAAGGTAGCATTTAATCTAAGATAAAATCACTGCTAAAAGGTTAAAAGATACTAACAGGCAGGTGAGCCTAAGGAAAAAAGAAACTCTGAGACAGTGCTGTTAAGAATAGAAATTAGTACAGTCATATGGAGGCTAATACAGAAAGCTCTCCAAAGATTATCTGAAGTACAATCATATGATTCAACTAATCCATTTCTAGGTGTCTATGCACAGGAAATGAGGCCAACACATGGGGAAAATATCTGTAAGATGTATCTGTCCTATTGTGTTTACTTAGACGGGCAAGAGCATCAACCAAGATGTGTGGGTGCCATCACAGTAAACAACAGGAATGTTATTCATCCTTAGAAACTATACAATTCAAAATACAATGCAATTGGAGGAGGTTAGACAAGCTGAAGTAAGCAGACATAGCATGACACATACCACATTATCACTCATATGTGGATACTAAACATGTTGCTCTCCTAGAAGAAAAGAGCAGGGTAGTGATTGCTAAAGGTAAAAAGAATCAGTATAAAGGAAGGCTGGGTGGCTGATGGGTACCAATATGTACATAACTATACAGTGCTACAGCACAATAGTGAGACTTTAGTAAGTGTTTAAAACTTGATTGGGAAAATCCATCCTGAAAAATTGTGGTTTTTTCCTATTTGGGTTGACAATGCTTCCTCCAAGATCCAGTAACCACCAAAGAACACGCCAGTACCAGGCATGAAAAGCTTTCTTTATAGAGTTGTTGATTAGCAGGTATCCAGCAGACTCCCAAAAACAGTCAATTGTTATTGCCCTTGGTTGCCTACAAGAGGTTGCTTACAAGAGGTAAGTCAGTTCCTATTGCTGAAGACACCATGGATTTCAGACACAGGGCTCAGAAGTCCCGGACTAGAGCTGACCTAAATGGCTTCTCCTTGAAGACTAGTGTTCATAGTACCTGGAGGTGCAATGCAATCTTCCAAAGGAGGTAAGCAACCAGCTGTCCTACCCAGCTAATAATGCCCATGAGTCACAACCAGGACCAGCATGGCACAGTAATACTAAGGGTGTAGTAGTGACAGAAAACGTTGGTGCTAACCAACAGTGCTCTAATTGGCCCTAAGACTTGATCAACAAGAGGGAAACCATGCCTGGTTAGAAACCTAGCCAAATATGCAGGGCAAGTGAAGTCATGGGTCTTGGAGGAGAACCTACAATCACCTCTATTTTAAACCAGCAAAACCCCTAACTACATTCTAAACACTTGTCCTTGTATATACAGATAAGTGTAGTCTCACGTCTCGTGAATAAAACTTCTTACAACAGATGTGCACCATTAAAAAATAACTAGAAGCCATTGTTTTTCTCTGCTGAGTAGTACTCCATTGTGTATATGTACCATATTTTCTTTATCATTCTTCAGTTGAAGGGCATCTAGGTTGTTTCCAGGTTCTGGCTATTACAAACAATGCTGATATGAACATAGCTGAGCAAATGCCCTTGTGGTATGATTGAGCATTCCTTGGGTATACGCCCAAGAGTGCTACAGCTGGGTCTTGGGCGAGATGGATTCCCAATTTTCTAAGGAAGCGCCATATTGACATCATGAGGTTTGCAGGCAAATGGATGGATCTAGAAAAAATCATCCTGAGTGAGGTAACCCAGACTCAGAACGTGGTATGTACTTCATAGGAGGATACTAGATGTAAAACAAAGATGACTAGACTGCTACACAACTCGAGGAAGGCTACCTAGAAAACAGGACCCTAGGAAAGAAACAGGGATCACCCAATGACAGAGAAATGGATGAGATCTACATTAACAACCTGGATGACAGTGGGAGTAATGAAGGGCAAGGTTTGAGGGAAAGAAAGCTTATGGGGGCAGGAGATCCCAGCTGGATCAAGAACAGAAAGGGAGAACAAGGAATAACAGACCATGATAAATGAAGACCACATGAGAACAGGAATAGGCAGAGTGCTGGAGAGGTCCCCTGAAATCCACAATGATACATCTTCTGTAGACTGCTGGCAATGGTCGAGAGAAAGCCTAATCTGACCTAGTCTGGTGATCAGATGGCCAAACACCCTACAAGTTGAGCTGGAACTCTCATCCAATAACTGATGGAAGTGGATGCAGAGATCCTCAGCCAGGCCTCAGGTGGAGCTCCAGGTGTCCAACTGTCGTGAAAGAGGAGGGTCTGCAAAAGCATGAATTGTTGAATTCAAGATTGCAAAAAGCACAGGGACAAATAGCCAAATGAATGGAAACACATGAATTATGAACCAAAGGCTGTGGAGCCCCCAGCTGGATCAGGCCCTTTGGATAGACAATTTAATAGCTTGATCTGTTTGGGAGGCACCGAGTCTGTGGGACCAGGACCTGTCCTTAGTGCATGAGCTGGCTGTTTGGAACCTTGGGCTTACACAGGGACACTTTGCTCAGCCTGGAAGGAGGGGACTGGACCTGCCTGTACTGAATTCACCAGGTTGAATTGAATCCCCAGGGGAGTCTTGGCCCTGGAGGAGATGGGAATGGAGGGGAGGGGATGGGGGGAAGTTGTGGGTGGGGCCGGGAGGGCGAGGACAGGGGAACCCATGGCTGATGTGTAAAATTAAAACACAAATATAATAATAATAATAATAATAATAATAATAATAATAATAATAAATAACTAGAAGCAATCAAAATGCAGATTTGTAGAGCCCAGGCCCTATAGATACATCTACAAAACAATCCCATACCTAATGCTTGGGGAACATTGCAGAAAAGGAGGAAGACATATTGCAAGAGCCAGAGGATTCGGGAGTTTGCTGTGAGACTGTGTCTCCTACTAATGTCAAATGCTACATCCACAGTCTCGCTCATGTGATTGTCTAGACATTTCAGTCACATGACCACCTAGACATGAGCCGAACAAGGACAACAACAGACATGCCAAAGCAGACAGAGGAAAGACTATGAGGCCTCAACCATCTATTCAAAGATCGACGGGCAACTAAGCAATGCTGAAAATGGGAGAAACAGTATTCAGGAAGAACAAACCAATTGTGTTTCCAATACCAAATGGTACGTCCTGAAAATATACATACAAGTAACATTATTGAGACTTAGAAGGCTATATTTAGGAATATACATATATATATGTATGTATGCATGTGGTAACAATTTTTAAAAAGAGGCCTTGAATTTGAAAGAGAGCAAGAGGGATACATGAGGAGGAAGGAGAAAAGGGAAGAGATAAATTAGTAATTATATTACAATTGCAAAACTAAAATAAAAAATGTAAAATAGAGATTTGATCAATGGCTGGGGAGATCACTTATTTAATAAAATGCTTGCTTTGTAAGCCAAAGGACCTGAGTTTAATTCATATTTATATATATCCCATATAAAGAAAGTCAGTTGTGATGGTACACACTTGTCATACCAGGACTGAAGATGCCTTAGTTCACTGCAGCTACCTGGGCAGCCCAATCATGCTTGTCAGAGAGTATCAGGAAAATAAGAATCCATTTCTCAAAAACCTACCAGCCGACTAAGCAAACAAACAATGCTTGAAAGCACCTGAGTAGTAACATATATGTTTCCATATGAACACACACACATGCATACACACACACACACACACACACACACACACACGAGAGAGAGAGAGAGAGAGAGAGAGAGAGAGAGAGAGAGAGAGAGAGAGATATCACCGTGAATTACTGCCTTGATTTTCTATGCATGACTATGATAAAATTTTTAGCACCACATTCCATAGATCGGCAGCATAGCACAAGAAACGAACCATCTGACTTCTATAGTCCCTGTAGACAAGAGTTTTGTTTTACTGGTGCTTGCTTCTTTTAATTATTGAGTGAGTATTATTTGTATTTTTAAGGTTATTAAAAATAGTATTTTAAAGTATGCACAAGAGAACTTCCAAAGAAAAAGTATGACATTAATGAAATATATGCAATAAAACAAGAAATTAAATAACTATAAATCTGTAGGAATTGAATGTGTTATCTTCAGGAGGATCATATTTTTAAGGAAAAGTATATTAATAGAATTAAAAAATGGTTTATACAACTGATTACACAGTAACTTGATCCAGTAAATATATTCAGATCAAATAAGGGATACATAGAGAGGGGAAGGAGGTTAGAGTTAATTTGTACCTTTCTTCTTTTATCTCATACAATTTTATTAACAAACCATGGATGAGACTAAAACAAAAACATATATGAAGATTGCTTTTAATTGTTAACACAATCTAGATTCATCTCGGAAAAGCCTCAGTGAGCTATTGTCCAATCAAGTTGGCCTGTGGGAAAATCTGCAGGGATTGTCCAGATTATAGTAACGTGTGTGAGAAGACCTGTCCATTGTGGGTGGTACGATTCTCTAGGCAGGGAATGTCGCAGTGTGTAAGTGTAGAGAAAGCACATTTAACAACAGAGGCATGCCGTACTCAGTGTTCTCTACCTCTTGGCTGCAGATAAAACGTGAGTAGCAGCTGCTTCAAGTTCTTGCTGCCTTAACTGCCTCGCAATGGTGGGAGGATGAGCTAAATAAACATTTTATCTTCAAATGTGCTTTTGTCATAGGGTTGTTGATTTCCCATAGACAGGAAAAGACAACGGAGCTAAGACAACAGCTCAACACTCCTAAGAAAATTATTCTTTCCTAGTCAATACAGCAGACAGTTCTTCCTCCCTATCAAAAACAAAACAAACAGCCACAAAAATATTCAAAAACCCTTTCAAAGAGACTGAAACAATAATAAATATACAGGGTTCCTAACGTAGTCTTAACTTTATTCCATAAGGAAAATCTTTAAAAGGCTCTTTAAAGCCCCCCAGTCCTGGAAAATATGCTTGAACTTAAGCCAAGTGTGTCTATTGCTCAAGGGCCCCAGCCCACGGTAAAACTGATGTATGTTCCTACCTGTTTTAAATACCTAATGCAAAGAATTCTCACATAAATGAGCCAATGTCCAATAAAACAGTCCTGTCACTGGAAATAAACAGCAAAGCGAAAGATGTGAAACAACCACAAAGCTTTCAGTAAATACAATGTTGAAGTCCGAGATCTCTCAGCTCCTCAAAGGTGTTTCTGTCCAAAACTTTTTCATGAATACCCACACATATGCTCAGCTTAGTTTAAGAGTTTTAATTTCAGTGAAATTAATTCCACAGGGTTATAAATGATGTAGAAAAAGAAGAACACTCAAGCAGGCGTCAGGGCACTTCTCCAAACTATAGAGTCTCACCGTAATTTTGTCACGAGTTAGACGAAAACCTATGGTCAGCTTTTTCTCTACTTGCAAACTTGAGCAATTCCCTTTTACAGTACACGAAAGCAGTGTGTGCATTTCAAAAGGTGATCTAGTGCCACCTAGTGGACACAAAAGTTTATGGTATAATACTGAAAACATTTCTACATGCAGAATGTCTAGAATTTTTAACTTTGCCTATCCCTCAATGAGTCAAACACATACTTTGGAGAAGAGCTAATCTCGGTGTATTTCTGTCATGTCTTGTACAATGACTATGAGCCTTAAGTTCAAGAGTTGTGTTGCAGATGTATGGTGTAATTATATTGTAATCTCAAAAACTAAACCAACATTTAAAAATAATAAGGCAATAGAGTGAATTCTAAACCTGAAATCCTGTCTACATCATTTACTAGCAATGTAACTTCAACTGAATTACCTTAGTATACAGGCATTGGTTCTCTTAAGTATGTGGAGGAAAAAAGGATTCATCTGTACCTACTCCATGGTGTCTACGTAAAAAATGAAGTACACGACTAAATTATTTGGAGGAAAGTTGCTTATTTCCATTATATTAAGATATATTTTTTTCTGTAAATGATACTTATAAAACCTTATTTTCCTAGAACATGGAGTTGTTTTAAAAAAACAATATAAATTTAATATTTCTGTTGAACTCATTAAGAACATGAAAATGAAAGAACTAAAGAATATTAGATTATACACCTGATTATAAAATACCTGTTTTTCATTGGCATCCTCTAATTTTAAAAGAAAACCATTTCAAGAAAGTGTAAAATCTTAAGATTCTCTGTAAGTCACTTTTAGAAACATTAACCATCAATGTCAAACTCCCATCCAGAATTGTTTCTCCATCTCATAAATTGAAAACAAATGTCTTCCCAAATTTAGGCTGAAGAATACATCAATTACAGAAATCATACCCAAACACCCCATTTAACTGCAGTCCAACCAAACCAAACTACAAATGGAAAAATTCAAGAAAAATAAAACATAATTTCAAAAAAAGAATAACTACATGTCTAGTCTGATAAAAGTGACTTGGCTAAAGATGACTTGAGCAGTAAGCATTTGTGTGCTCATTGAGAAAGGACTCTAGATCATGTCAAATTCTTCTTCACTGGAAATGTCTTTACAACCAGTGGCAAGAGTTCGTGTCAATTTAAAAACTTGTTTTTGGTTTGATTTGTTCTTGTTTTTATTTGGTTGTTTACGTGCCTGCTTTTATTTTCTTTTGGGGAGCACTGCAGGGGTTAGGGGAGGATGTGGAGGTGAGTGGCATTGCAGTGCATGATGGGAAACTCCTAAAGAATCAATAAATAAATTAAAAACATAAACAGTGTACTTTACATTACTACACAATTTGTGCAAAAATACATACTCCAAAAAAGGTGCTTATCACTTAACTTCACGGACTAAAAATAATATGTACTTAGTTAATTTGAAATCTTACCACTGTCATTCAATTTACATTTAAATGTATATCTCATAAGTGACAGTGAAAATTGTATGCTCCCATAGATACTGCATGTCAATATATTTCAATATCAAATTTAATAATAATAAAATTCAGTTTCATAACTTATATTTACCATTACTTTTGTTAACAGTACCGCTTATTTTAGAATTATTTCATATTGTCTCTATTTATAATAATGCATCGCTTAACTTGTAGTTAATTGATTTTAATTTCAAATGAATTGCTTTAAAGAGATTAATGGTAAAATCACTATTCTTGTCCACTTAAATCTAAAGAAACACAGTCAGATAAAATTATAATATTTTCTAGTATTAGAAAATATAAACACTAGTTAGAGTGAGCACTGCTTATTGCTACATCAAAGACAGAGGGGGCTTAGCAAAGCATTGGCAACTAGTTAAAATTGAAACTAAAAACATAAAATAGCGTGGTATCTCTGCCAATTTTACTTCACCTACTTAAGAAATATGATACAATGGAACTCTAACTTGCTGACTTATAAATACTAATCCATCTTTGTGCTCCTTCGTGAGAGTTCTTAAGAGCAATATATCATCCAAATGCCAAAATCTATCTTTTCACTTAGCTTGACCAGAGTTTCTAAGCTGTTCCTAAAGATGAAAAACAGACTCCACTGGTCATCAGGAAAGCACTCGCAAATACACACTCTTCTCACACTCAATAAATACGGCAGTTCTGCTACTTCCAACAGACAGCAAAGACATCTTAGCCTTGTTTTCTCTGTACTACAGAGATACCTCAGCACATCAATTAAAGCTGTGGCAGTTTTCACATAAATCTTATAGATATCCTGTCTCAGGAAATCCATTGCTTACACAAATTCCCACATAGTATTACTACTGCATTACTGCCAATAAAAATGGCGACTCTACCATTTTTTTTTTTTAAAGAGCGTCTGTTTTTTTTTCCTTTCTTTTAGTTTTGCTTTAGTACTCTAGTGTGTGACCACATAATAGTACATTACCATGGCTCTTGTTTTCATTGAAAAAAAATCATTATTCCTATATGTATTTAGACTTTCAAAACAAAACAAAAATACCAACAATTTTAGTACTTCTATTTGGGAAAAAAACCACGGGTGTTCTCAGAGTATGTGGTACATGAACATTAGAACAGAATATGAGGGAATCATATTTTTTAAAGTATACCCTTTAAGACGACTAAAAAAAAAAGATGGATTTGAAAAACAAGGACATTTGTCTTCCCCATCACAAAACAGAAGGGGATTGGACGATGGATCTACCTAAACACAACTGTCCCCTCGCATGCAGAAAACTATTGAAAAGAAACACACAAAAAAGTTCCAAACCTGATACTTTAATACAAGAGGGAGTGAGTTACAATTTTGGCACAATCCAGTCTGGACCAACATTTGTCCAGAGGCAATCCTGTGGGAACTGAGAGGAGGTAACTGGTTGATAGACAACTATGACTCTTCAAGGCTTCTGCTCTGGCAAGAGACAACACCCTGCTGAGAAGGATGACAGAGCTCAAACCTAAGAAAAAGTGGTTTATTGCTACAAATGACAATGGCCTGGGTGACAGGAAACTTTAAACATGAATCAAAAAGGTAGCTCCAAATCTGTGCATTATGAACATAAATATCTAAAGCAATGACACTTAAAATGTTTCAAAGTAGAAGATGGTTAGTAGGCAAGATCAAGCAAACAAAGAAGCTATGCAAGAAAAATAGAGAGGGGAGAAGGAATGTGATGGCTAAAACTGATTAACAACTGGACAAGACCAAGATTCACCTATGCAAAGAACCTCTGGTTATGCCTGTGAGGTATGATCTGATAGGTTAGCATCTGTGCATGCCTGAGAGGGATGCTCCTGATTAAGATAACCAAGATAGGAAGACCCACCACAAATTTTCAAGAATCCATTAGTAGATCCTATGGCCAAAGACATAACACACCTAAGTCACAGAACATGGAGAAAACAAAACGGTACTCACATGTAAGATAACTCTGCATTGGCTATCTTTCATGATGCTAGAAGGTGTTATGCATGCTACTGGAGAAAAGTAGTAATCATTAGTTCACCCAACTGTGAACTTGTAAGCTACACTAATGACTGGCCTGGCAAGAAGATATGACCTCTGGTACAATAATGATACAAATGTTATGAGAGTAACCAACCACTTTCTGATTGAATTTAAATCCTTCTCCATGAGACGACCACTGGACACTGCAAAAGGGGTTATATTCATGTGGCTGGTGACAGAACCCAGGACAGAACTCACTCCAACTCAAATCTTAAATGGTCTTATTAATAGAAAAAACTCGAAGCCAGGTATTGAGTCAAACACTGAAAGCTAGGAGAAATAGGAAGAGCCACAGCCAACCTTACCTTACCAACTTTTCAGCTGATCCTGTTTCCTGAGACTGAAACCTTTTTGAGTCCTCATCTGAATTGATCTCAGCTGAACTGCTGCTAAACTTCTAAAAAGACCTAAAAGCCTAAAAGCCTCTAGTTCCTGGTCTTCATGTCTTATACACCTTTCTGCTTCCTGCCATCCCTTCCTGGGATTAAAAGTGTGTGTCTTTCCCAAGCAGAGGCATGGGATCTCAAGTGCTGGGATTAAAAGCATGTACTAACATGCCTGGTTCTGTTTCCAGTGTGGCCTTGAACTCACAGAGTTCCAGATGGATCTCTGCCTCGAGAATGCTAGGATTAAGGGTGTGTGCCACCACTGCCTGACCTCTATGTCTAATTTAGTGGCTGTTCTGTTCTCTGACCCAGGTAAGTTTTACTAGGGTACACAATATATCACCACAAATCCCTATTATAATTCTGCTAAATAATGGACACAATAAAACTATTCCTAATGACTTATCATTATCCTCATAGATGAGACCATCTTTCAATGCTCATCAGAGAAACTTCACATTGCAGTAGATGCCATTCATCACAGAAGCCCTCAATTTGTCAACTTATAGAGACTAAGAGGCTATAGAATTCTCAGACGTAAGTACGACATACATATCATACTTCTTCCCCAGAAGCTCAGAGATCATTGAGAAAGAGGAGGTGGAAAGAATGTAAGAACCATGGGTTTGAGATAACATTAAAGAAAGAGTATTTTCCATAAACCACAGGGCAGTTGCATTTACAAACTCCCAGTGATTGCAACAGTATGCACACAACCTGCACAAGGCCAAACAAGACAAAAATCACACATAGATGTGGGAAGGTGGGCATGAAATTCCAGATCTAGTTGAGGAGTTACTGATATTGGATAGCTACTGGGGAAGGCAGACTCAATGATTATTAATGATGTCACTCCTGGTAGGTTGACATCATAGCAAGGGAAGACATTGCTCCAGGACTAGGTAGAGCCCAGAACAGTATCTATGAAGAAGTCTTGTCAATGCAGCTGAAACCTTGTAAGGTGTTCATGCTTACAAGTCAATACTTTACCAACTGAGACATCTCCCTAGCCCTCAGAAAGGCTAATTCTAAAATGAGTAAATGAAATCAAATTTGACCAAACTCTTATATCAGGCTTAGGGAAATAAATTTAATGACACTTAAAGGAAGTACAAGCACAAAGCAAGGAATATTATGTCATACACAGGTTTTTAATTCCCCAGTGGAGTTTAATTCACTTCTATAGAAAACAGAACAAAGAAAGGAATGTGCTAACTTCAGTGACGACTAACAGTTATTCATTAGTACTCATGGTTGTATTGTTTTAATATACATTAAAATAATGCTATTTTCCAATACAGATTAAATAAGTATTAAAATGGTAAAATACGCAAATCAGGAATAGTGGCCTACTGTGTGTGTGTGTGTGTGTGTGTGTGTGTGATTATGATATGCATCTTCATTGCATTGGAATTCATTATCTCACTACTGAGGCCAGGTTGGCTTAAGAATCTGATTGTCTTCCCCTCTTTACCACTGAGATTACAAATATATGCTCTCAAGCCTGACCTGTTTCTCATTTCTCATGTGTATATATGTGTGTGCACATATGTGTATGTAGTATGCATGCTGTATGCATGTTCAAATACATGTATGGCACACTGTGGATACATATTCTTGTGAAAGCCTAAGACTGATGTTGAAGGAATCATCATGCATTGCTCTCCCACCTCATTCATTGATGGAGAATCTCTCAATAAAGCCAGAGCTCACTGATAAATCTAATCTCGCAAGCCAACTTGTACTGAGGATCCCTTGTCTCCTCCTTCAGTGACTGGGATTACAAGTAGGTCCCCACACCCAAGCAGTATTGACATGGATTCTCTGATCCAAACTCATGTCCTCAAGCTTGAACTGTAAGAACTTTAACCACTGAGCATCTCCCTCACATCTTCCCATGTTTGTTTTTTTTTTTTTTTTACACCAGACAAAGGTGTTCATGCTTACAAGTCAACACTTTACCAACTGAGACATCTTCCTAGCCCTCAGAAAGGCTAATTCTAAAATGAGTGAATGAAACAAAATACAATTATATAAAATAAATGTTTAAATATTAAAATGGACCTTACTGATTCGAGTGATTTTGTTATGTGAAAGTTCAAGGTTATGGATATTAGTGCATCCATCCAAGCCATGAATAGAAGTCAGCAGGTTTTGATTAAGAAGAACAGCACGGAGATTTTCCAAATTTTCACAATTGATAGTCTCAATGTGGTTTTCCTAAAGTGAAGAAAGAACAAATACAATAATTTTATTTCAAAATCTTCTAAATATAATACATAATCCTTTCAAGTATATTAAGGCTGAGATATGATGACTAAATCAACACATAAGTTTCTAACTTGTAAAATAATCAAGCAAATCGCTTTATTATAAAAAAGAAAAATTAATCCACAAAGAATTGGCTATTTTTGCATTTGCTTAATATTTCTTAAAATATAGAAAATAATACAACAAAGTATCTCAAACAACCCAAAAGAGTAGAGTGGAATATTTGTTGGTTATATTGCTTGTGATTTCAGATGGGAAAGGGTGTGGTGGTTAACTGAGCTCGTTCTCAACATTGTTTCTGAGAAGAGGAGGAGGGATAATTTTCCATTTTGCAGTGCATCTCTCTGACTTGTAAGGACTATGCTTTCACAAGTGTAGCTGAGAAAGGGCACTGAGAAGCTGCTCCTCCACCAGGATCTGATGCAGATGCAAAGCTCATGAACTGATGGCTCAAACTGATGAGATTTTGTGGTCTTTGGGACATGAGCCTATTTTCTCTACGTGAATCATTACAAAGATACTGGGTGGTAGATTGTGAAGGAACATTAGTTTGATAGTCTCTTAGAAACTTGATAAACTGGGGCTAGAGAGATGGCTCAGAGGTTAAGAGCACTGGCTGTTCTTCCAGAGGTCCTGTCAATTCCCAACAACCACAGGGTGGCTCACAACCATCTATAATGAGATCTGGTGCCCTCTTCTGCCAGACAGAACACTCACTGTATATATAATAAATAAATATATCTTTAAAAAAAAAGAAACATGATAAGCCAGTATTGGCCAATGGGGGGTCCCCTCCCACCTGAACTCAGAGCTCAGCCAATGAAACACTGGGTAACATGACACAGACAGATGCTTGATATGCACGTGCACACTGGCACATGTTTGGACAAACTCCCAGCCTTGGAAACAGAGACCCTCTAGCAGCCACAGGACAGTCTAACCTTTGAGATGTCCTTATATAGGCAACCAAAAAAAATTTTTGTAAATTCTCAATCCAACTAATATGTGACAATTAAAAAAGAGTCAACATGGTATAAAATGTACGGTCTAGTCTGACTGCAGAATCACAAGAAATCACATGAATGTTTTTATAACACTATTTTAAAGAAGGTTGTTATTTGCTACAGTGGCCACACCATTTATGAAACAAAATGATTAATTTCTGGCTCTGAATATCCTCCGCGTACCCACTCAGTCCCTAGAAATTTAGGACTGCAATGATTGCTTTAAACCTCATGGATGAAGTTATTTTACTGCTTCTTCAAAATGATCATATCTGAAATCTAAACATGCATCCATTTCATATTTATTGTATGGTAAATAACAAAAGCAAACAACTTGCCTGTGCATCGATGTACTTAAGTTTTTTGCAGTGGGTCAGGCCATGCAAAGAAGTTAACCCACAGCGTCGGAGAGACAGAAGCTGAAGATTTGTGCACTCTGCTAGTGTAGAAAGACTACAGCCAGGCAAGTCCTGAAATGTAATGGCTGTAACCTAGAAATTCAAGGACACTGTGATGAATGACACTATTGAACAGCACAATATAGACAATATTAGCCTTGCAGAGGAGTTCAAAAATTCACTTAAGTAATTGTATATGTGGAAGCCTATCTTTATTAAGAACTCAGTCTATCTATCTGGTCTCTTTTTCTGCAACATAGCAAAAGAAGTCAATGCAATCATTCATAATCCATTCAAGTTCAAAGGTAAAGTACATGGAAGCAATATAACAATCCCTTAGTAAATTTCTCCCTCAGTTTTAACAAATTTTTGTTCTTTTCAAGTTTGAAATACTTTTCTGTATATAACATATCATAAAGCTATGTGTCTAACAGTAGCATTGAGATTCCTGGATCTCTGACAGGGACATACATTGATGGAAATACACAGACAACATTTGGACCATTTATTTTGTTTGTTTGTTTAACCAACAAAAGTACTATTTCTTAAACTTTAGGTAAATAAAGTTTCTGCTTTCATAATCATCTCAGAGTGCACCAAGTATTCACTACCTAAAGCAATCCATACAACCAATTATCTTTTAATTTTTTAAGAATGAAAATGTATTATCCACTTAAGTGACAATATCAAATGCACTTCTTATTGAGTTTGGATGCAAATTGATAAATTCTGTAATTAGAAATGTGGCCATACACTAGAAAATGAAAACATTTAGACTAAGAATTGAATAGCTCAAAATTTGACAATTACAGCAAGCTGTGTAATAATGAAGGTAGATTGGCAGTGAAACACATTATCTGGCCTTATTTAGCAACATGCCTTTTTCAGCCAACTATCTATTCACAATCCAATTTTAGTTACTTATTAGGGAGCAATCTTTATAAATTCTGTCATTTCATTTTATTACAATTCATGAATGAGGGTCATGTTGGCACCTTATTAGAGGCATCTACCTTTGACGGCATATGAGGAGTTTCACAGCATTCCTTCCATTTGTTTGAACATTTAAAAATTCCTGTGATATAGGAATGTATCCTATACCCCATCCTAAAGTTTTCTAAACATAAGACATCAAAATAAGTGTTCATATTCATTGTTTGACCCATGCATTATAGCAAACGCTTTAAATCACTCAAATTTGGGTAAATATAAAATTAGTAATCATATGTGTCCAGCACTGTTTGTTCAGTTTGAAAAATATTAGTTGGGGCATAAAGGAATTTGGCTAAATGTTTCAAAAATTAAAAAAAAAAAAGAATTGTAAAAAAATTAATTGTTTCAACTTGTAGCAAAACTCAAATATGTTTACAGTAGTCATATTTTCTTTTCATGTTAAGGACGATACAAAAACATATTTGAAAATTTTGTGTGTCAGGCTCTTGCAATTTGAGAATGAACTGTTCCATCTATGGAATCTATGATTAATTCATTATCTTCATAATTATTACTATTTTTGACTTATACATGTTTTCTCAAATACTCAAATACATACATACATATATACATACATATATATATATATATATATATATATATATATATATATAAAGATTGCTATAATCTTTCAGAGATTTAATTATAAATTATCCTTAAGTTTAACCTAAGGAGAAGTACCCTTCCCCCCACCACCACCTTTACAAAAATCTTCCAAAGATGGTGCTAGCAGTCAGGATAAACCCAGACATGAAGCTAAATGACAAGAGAAAGTAGGAAAGTTACAGTGGTTGAATAAAACACTATGATAAATAATCTGTCAAACAGAAAAATTACAGGAACTTTCTGGAAACAAAAAAATATTTATAGTATTTCAGTATTTTCTTGACATATTAAGACATATTTTTCACTTTTATAAAATATATTTGAAACTTCAAAGAAAAATGTAGTTTGCATCAGTTGCTTTAGTGACAGTGAAAGTAATCAAATCAGCCATTGCTAACCACATCACTTCAGAGACTTAAATAATAGGTAATATTTGCTCAACACATTAACCACAAGACCTGTTTGGCATTTTAGGAGAACTTCATATGATTAAGCATTACTCTAAAAGAAGTAAAGGGAGCTAATTATTGGGAAATATTATTTTGTGTTACTTTTGTTTATGTTGCATTTGTTTAACTCTGTGAAGCTGTGTTACTGTGCCTGTCTAAAACACCTGATGGTCTAATAAAGAGCTGAATGGCCAATAGCAAGGCAGAAGAAATGATAGGCAGGGTTGACTAGCAGAAAGAAATAATAGAAGGAGAAATCTGGGAGAGAAGAGAGCTAGAAGCAAGAACAAGGAGAGGAAGACATCAGAGGCTAGTCACCCAGCTACACAACCAGCAATGGAGTAAGAAAGAAAAGAAATAGAGAAAGTTAAGAGCCCAAAGGCAAAAGACAGATGGGTTAAAGTTAATAAGAGCTGACAATAAACAAGCCAAGCTAAGGCTGAACATTTATAATTAAGAATAATCCTCTGTATGGGATTTATTTGGTAGGTGGGTGGTGGGCTCCCCAGAAAGAGCATTAAAAAAAAACAAACAAACAAAAAAAACCAGCTAACTTCCCTTTTGTGGAAATTGAAAGGCGTTCTCAAGAAAGAAGAGGGCATGAATAGAAGAAACATCCAGGAGAAAGGTATTACTCTCCTCACTGATAGGGCAGAGATCAACTAGTAACAAGGAAAAATAACTTAATTTTTACTTTCAAAGCAGGCTGCACTATAGGCCTAGAACTGTCACCTGCACTAGCTCGAAGATACATACATGAGGGTAGTTTTGCAAGTAATGGCTACTGCTATCGTATTGAAAAGCCTGGTAAAAACTTAAGGGAAAGGAGACTACAGGAGGAATGGCCCCAGAAACAGCATCATCCAAGTAAAAACCAGTGAAGACCCACAGAAAGGATTTATATGTAGCTGCAGAGAGCTGGCAGCCATGGCCAAACACTGACTAGGAAATGGACGGCATTTTACGGTGTAAGTTCTAGCTCTTGTTCCTTATGTTGTTATTCAGCAACCAAGATGTCTCTTCTAAACCTCATCACCATCCAGAAGTGGTGGTACAGACTGGCAACTCCAAGTAATCAGAGGGTTGAAGTAGGAGCATGAAGATTTCAGCCCGCCAAGGCTGTGTAGTGAACTTAAAGCTAGCCTGGGAAATTCCATGACCCCCTGTCTCAAAATATTTTTCCTTACCAAAGGGCAAGGGATATAGTTAAGTTGTAGGGCTCTTGCTAGAATAGTTCTATCCTGAATACACAAAGAAAGTAAATCAGCAAACTCAATTAATTTATTTCCCTTTCACAGAAAACACAGGAATCCTTTTTACAGTAGTTAAAATTTATAGAGCATTTCTTTGCTTATGTTCCATAGGGACAAAGGCTGCATTTTCTGTTCAACTCACCAATAATTATCAGTCAAATATATTAGACTAATGAAAAACTTCCAAGTGAATAAAATACTCTTTACTTATTAATATTTTGATTTGTCTAGGCACCTATACACATAACAAATGGAATATAGTCTAGGGGGTAGCTTGGTAGGAGTACACATGAGTGGCATAAACAAGGCCCTGACCTAAAGCAATGAAAAGGACAAACACCCATGGTAGTATATGCCTGTGATCCCAGCACATGGGATATGAAGCAGGACTATCATGAGTGTGCCCCATGGCAAGACCCTTTCAATTTTCTTTTTAAATAAGGGCAACAAAAAATGAAGACATAAAATGTCAAGAAGTCATAAAAATATTTTAATGAAAAAGACCTGTAGAAGATCTGGGGTCACTTGTGAATAGCTCACTGTCTGGAGTCCTGTTCTGCCATGTAAGAGGCCACTCTTCACCTATCCTCATGATGGAGGGACTAGTGTCCCCTAATGAAGTTAATCCTCAGAATCCTGGTCACCCATAGAGATCAAGACAGGCCTATTGTCTCAGGGTGAGGAGCCGGTGACACACAGCAGATCATGGATAGCTCTTTTCCTTCCATTCCTTCTTGAGGACATGGTGCCAGAAGCCAGTCTCCTATTCCAACTTAGAATCAAAGGGACTTTGATTTGGAGCCTGTTCCTGACATGTGCTGGAGCCTGCCTCCACATTGACAGATGAAACTGGTATCTCTTCTGCCAAATAGTCACATATCACAGTTTGCATGTGTGATAAGTTATCTTATGACCCAGTGTCCTTAGACATTCTGTAGCACAAAAATAAAATTCTAAAGGCCTCTGGAAAACCAGGATTCTTAAGATCTTAAATATCTATTCTGGTTCTATCTAATATTAGTTACCCAAAATTTTATTTTTAGCTTCAGTGATGGCCAGGTATCACCATGTATAATCTACCCTAATGATCATTTTATCAAACAATAGAGAGCAGCCATGTCGGCTCAAGACTATAGGGCTTAAAACTGAGATATTTTAAAATGTTATTTTCATGCCCCTAGAGTACATTTTACTAATATGTTTGATTTACAAACCACAGGTAAATAAAAAATTGTAACTTGTTTGAAGCAGTATACAATCAAAGTTCCTTGTACACAGGTTGCTATGTCAAGTTCATTTGATGTTATACTCTTTATAACACAAAATTAGTCGCACTTAATGAAAACTGTACTGTGTTTCCAGTATTTGTGTACTGCAACTGCATGGCATATATAACATTTGCATACAGGCTAAGTAACATTTGCATACAGGAACTCTAGGCTCTTCCATCCTGTCAGTAAGGCTTTCACAGCAGTAGGCGTTTTCATGGAAATGGAGGCAGTGCCCCATGAGCACTAAGCGTCCTTACATAATTCCAACCATAATTTCCAGATGTTCCTACAGGGCCTTGACTCAGGACTCAAGACACTGGAAAGTATAAATCAAAAGCTCTTTAGACTTTGGTGGGTAAAGTCCTGAAAATTTTTACTTGAGATCTTAAAAATATAAGCTCTCTGATACAAGACAGTCTATCATTACTGACTTCATCTACTAAGAGTTGGAAATCTTACACATAAAACCACTGAAAGGCAAAATTACATTATAGAATGTTAATTTTACATTCAATATAAAAATAGTATTGCCAAATTGTAAATACCTGCTGTAAAGTATTCCAAGGGCCATGCCGGAGAATGGCTGATGCATCCAAAGGAGGCATTGTATTTGTTGGACACTTGACAAGTCTCTTTTTTTTAATGACTTCCTTGAGTTGATTTTGCTCAAAGATTTCAGGCCAAGGTTTAAATGACTTTATCCAAGCCAGTCTCCTTTCCTCAACTGAAGATAAAACTGTTGCCTGTGAAAGAGAGCAGGCCAGGCCACTGTCCCTTTGAGCCTTAGTTTGCTTCCATTGTTCTGAAATGTCTTTAATCTCCGACTTAGGACAGTCCCCTTCTGCAGTGACCAGGGGGCTATTAGCACTGTGACTGCCAGCCTCTTCACTGGGAGCCAGTTGGCCTGAGACAGAACCCTGCTGATGTGTGTTGCCTTCTGTATGCACGAAGGCTTTTGAGTTCATGATCACAGTATCGCAGGGCAGCACATTGTTCTTCGGGATTTCCTCAATTCTTTTTGATTTTAAATCAATCTCTTTGGCTTCCAACATTACATTTCTTTCTGCAGGTGCAGGATTTTCAAGTATTAGTGACAGTGGGTCTTTTTGCATGGAAATAGTTGAAGAACAATTCTCTTTATACAATGATCTATCTTGCTCTGGTCTCTCTTGATTATCATTGATGATCTCCTGTGCTCCAGTATTGTCCTCTTCACTCATTTCTTGTTTGTGTCCAAACATTATTTGAGTTTCTTGTCCCACATTCTCCTTTGTGGCTTGCTCTACATTTTCCTCCTTTTGAGTTTGGGACTTCCGTTCTTGCCCCTGGCACTGAGTATTGACATTTTCGTTTAGGTCTGAGTTTTTCAATTCATATTTTTGGCCTATATTTTCTAAGTTAATTTCTTGGTTAACCAATTTTTCTGAATATTGTTTCTTTGGTAAGTTCTCACTTTTTTCATCCATTTTTAATTTTGGTAAGTTTTCATTTTTCTCATTCATTTTTAATTCTGACAAAATCGCCTGACTTGTTTTTAATTCTACTCCGATTGATTCTGTCACTGCAAACCCAAACATTATTTGGGTTTCTTGTCCTACATTCTCCTTTGTGCCGTGATCCACATTTTCCTGTTTTTGAGTTTGGGACTTCCGTTCTTGTCCCTGGCACTGAGTATCGACATTTTCCTGTAGGTCTGAGTTTTTCAATTCATATTTTTGGTCTATATTTTCTAAGTTAATTTCCCGGTTAACCAGTTTTTCTGAACATTGTTTCATTGGTAAATTCTCACTTTTTTCATCCATTTTTAATTTTGGTAAGTTTTCATTCATTTTAAATTCTGCCAAAATTGTCTGGCCTGGTTTTAATTCTACTCCTACTGATTCTGTCACTGCAAACCCAAACATTATTTGAGTTTCTTGTCCTACATTCTCCTTTGTGGCTTGCTCTACATTTTCCTCCTTTTGAGTTTGGGACTTCCGTTCTTGCCCCTGGCACTGTGTATTGACATTTTCCTGTAGGTCTGAGTTTTTCAATTCATATTTTTGGCCTATATTTTCTAAGTTAATTTCTTGGTTAACCAGTTTTTCTGAACACTGTTTCCTTGGTAAGTTCTCACTTTTTTCATCCATTTTTAATTTTGGTAAGTTTTCATTCATTTTTAATTCCGTCAAAATCGCCTGACTTGTTTTTAATTCTACTCCTACTGATTCTGTCACTGCAAACCCAAACGTTATTTGGGTTTCTTGTCCTACATTCTCCTTTGTGCCGTGATCCACATTTACCTGTTTTTGAGTTTGGGACTTCCGTTCTTGCTCCTGGCACTGTGTATTGACATTTTCCTGTAGGTCTGAGTTTTTCAATTCATATTTTTGGTCCATATTTTCTAAGTTAATTTCCCGGTTAACCAGTTTTTCTGAACACTGTTTCTTTGGTAAATTCTCACTTTTTTCATTCATTTTTAGTTTTGGTACATTTTCATTCATTTTAAATTTTGGTAAGTTTTCATTTTTTGCACTCATTTTTGTTTCCACCAATATTGCCTGGCTTGGTTTTAATTTTACTCCTGTTGGTTCCATCAATGCAAGCTGTTTACGCACATTTTCTCTCTTGTTTGATTGCTGAACTAAACAAACAGCTTCTTGCTTCTTTGAATTGGTGTCCGCTAATTCTTCAGCTTTAGCAACCTTATTGTTTGACACATTTGCCACAGCTAGCTGCTTGGTATGACCTTCTCCCTTCCTTACAGCGCAGCTGATGATCAGCGGTTGGCGGGCATCTTCCCTGGGTCTCATTTTTTCCCTGTTTCGTTGTTCTTCTCTTTCTTGTCTCAGGATGCTCTTTTTCTCTTCGTATTCCCTTTCCCGCCTCCTCCTCTCCTCCAGCATCTTCTTCTTTCTCTCCTCCTCAATCCTCTGCTCCTCTTCAATTCTTCTTCTTCTTTCTTCCTCCTTTTGTCGGATCTTCGCTTCCTTCTCTTTCCACTCCCGGGCTTTCCTTTTCTTATTTTCTATTTGCTCTCTTATGATCGGGCTATATTTTTGGTAAGTTATAAATCCTCTATATGTAGCTTGAATTTTTACAGCTGCATTGTGCTGCAAATTTAGCAAACGCGCTTTTTCTTTTTCCTGCAGCTCTCTTAATCTTGTTCTTTCCTCTTCCATTTGTAAATGCAAGTTTCTAATACGTTCCTAAAATAAAGTGGAATAAGTAGTAATCAGCTAAATGGATGATTTTATAAGTAGATTAAAAGTAACACAAAATCTAAACCTAGAGTCAAATTGCTGTAAGGCTCAATGAGAAAATAGGGTCACTTATTTTATAGAATTTATTTTTTAAAACACATAGATTTGGGTCCTATTGAAAAGTTGATAATGCTCTTTTAAGTTAATGAGCCAATAACTTAACAAGTAAGGGATTGTCTGCAGGTAGAGAGCATTCAAAATCAAGATGACACCCAGAAAAAAAAAAGGGAAAAAAGAGGCCAAAATATAGAGGTCTTAAACTTCCTGACATGGATGTTGTAATAATGGAGAGCAAAATATAAGTAAAGAAACAAAATAATTCAGTGAATTTTAAAAGAATATTAGTAAGTAGGGCAAATAAATATGAGGAATAAATAGTTACAAACTCAGTTAAATCCTCAACATGGAGATAACCTTTATGAATATATATATATATATATTAGAATGATTTTCCATTTAAAAAATCAGGAGAAAAAAGAAATGGTTGGGTGGATGATGGCCTAAGGAATTTTTTTAAAGTTTTTTTTTCAAATAAAGAAGATATGAAATACATATCAAGAATAAGATAGCTAAACATAAAAAAGCTGATATATGACCAGTGGGCATCCTGGAATAAAGATCTAAGAAAAACTAAAGGACTGAACTTAATATAAATTATTTTTATATAACTACAAACATACAAAATTTTATATACTAATACAAAAACAGCCATAGGAAAAACAGCAGAGGTAACTAACTTTTTATTTTTAGGATATTCTCTTTCAGTGAGAGATTCTAAGAGTAACAAATTACTAATGTTGAAATGAGTTAAATTCCATACCATATAGGCAACATTATTATGCTCATCATTTTAAAAAGCATAATAATTTAGTTCAAATGGAGAAAACAGTGTATGAATATAAAACAACAAATATATACCTCATGCTCTCTATATTTTTCTTTCCATATTTTCTCTTCTTTATGAAGTTCATCATTCATTTTGTCCTGGTCTTTCTGGGTGTAGAATAATATCAGAATATTATTATATTCAAATATCAAAAGATATGTTCATTATGTCAGATTCGGTCAACACATTTATATAAACAATGATTAAATGTGAAAATCTCCCTGCACGCTCAGTTATTAGTAATGAAAACCCAGGATAGCTAAAATACCCCTAAATGATAAAAAGAACTGGTGAAGGTATCACTAATAATGATCATAATTGTACTACAGACTACAGAGCTATAGTAATAAAAACAGAATGGTAATGGCACAAAATCCAGCATGTTCGCCAACTGAATCAAATTGAAGACCAGAACATAAATATACACACCCTATGGACACTTGAAATTTGATTTTTAAAAAGCCAGAAATACATACTGAAAAAACAACAACAGCATTTTCAACATTTCATTGCAACTGGATGGCTGCATGTGGAAGAATGCAAATAAATCCACACTTACCACCCTGCACAAAACTCAACTCCAAATGGATCAAAGACCTCAACATAATGTCAAATATATTGAATCTAACAGAAGAGAAAGTGAGGAAGAGTCTTGATGTCATTGGCACAGGAAAAGACTTTCTGAACAAAAGACAGTTAGCACAGGAACTAGGAACAACAGTTGATAAATGGGACCTCATGAAACTGTAACGATTCTGTAAGGCAAAGTACGTTGCCATTCAGATGAAGAAGCAGGATACAGATGGGAAAAGAATTTTAACAACCACTCATCTGGTAGAGAGCTAATATCTAAAATATGTAAAAGATCTCAAAAAACTACATCAAGAAAATAACCCTGTTAAATAATTGGGAACATATCTAAAGAGAAAATGCCCCCAAAGAAGAAATTAAAATGGCTGAGAAGCATTTAAAAAAATGTTCAACATTCATAGTCATCTGGAAAATGTGAATCAAAACTACTTTGAGATTTCATCTTAAGAACAGTCAGAATGGCCATATCAATAAAACAAATGACAGCCCATGCTGGAAGAACATAGAATCCATCACTTTTGGGAGTGTAAACTTGCACAGCCAGTATGGAAATCAGTGTGGTGATTTCTTGGGAAGTTGGGAGTTGAACTACTTCAGTATCCAGCACTTTTGGGCACATACTTCAAGGACACTTTATCATACTACAGGAACACACATGCTCACTTGATCAACCATGTTCATTGCTTCCCCATACATAAGAGTCAGAAATTTAAAACAGCATAGATGTATGTAAATGGTTGAATAGATTAAAAAAAAAATGTGATACATTTACATAATGGAATATTAATCACCTTTTATGAAAATTAAGTAAAGAAATCCACAGGTAAATAGATGGAGCTAGATAAAATCATCATGAGTGAGATGATACCCTAGACCCAGAAAGACATATGCTATGTGTTTGCTTCTGTGTGGATGTTAGTTGTCAAATCTTCAACAATCAACCTACAGTCTGCAGAACCACATAGGTTAGGAATAGAGAAAGGGGCTTAGGGGTAGGGATGGGTCTCTCTAAGAAGGGGAAATAGAATAGATAGTTATGGATGGACAAGGCTGGAGACTATAATGGAAGATCTAACAGGAGAGAGGAGGGATGAGAGAGGGAATATGCAGAGAGACGTGTAAAATTTGGGCCATTTGAGAGGTGGTATGGTAATTAGATGGAACCCATACCTGATGCTGCTTGGAAGGACAAAACTCTAAACCTAGATATGCCAGAGACCTAAAAGAAATCAAACAATACTGTTCTGCTAAAGAAACTTGGCAATAAAATGACTCCAAACCACATTCTGCTGTGCTCAGTTGATCTGTGCCTTGCTCATCTATCATCAGAAAAGCCTGTTCCTGCAGCATATGGGCAGTCTTATCAAATTCAGAGTGAGGGAACTTGGAACACTTCAAGGGTTATCTCCATCACATATTGCCCTCCCCCACCCCATATCCCTGACCAGGGCCAAAGAACTCTGCATAAAAGGAAGAATGATTATAAGAGCAAGAGGGAATGAAGAACATCAAGAAATCAAGGCCCTCTAAGAACATATGAACTCACAGAAACTGTGGCAGCATAAAGAAGGTCTGCAAGGGTGTGCGCACATGGGGGTCCTATAACATGAATCTTAAAATGTCTTATAATAAAAAACCCAGAGCCGGATATTGGGTTGAAAGCTTAAAGATCAGACAAACACAACAGCCAGCCACTACTTCTTAGCTCTACAAAATCATCAGTCTAAAGAGAGCAAGTTCCTGTTTCCATGAATCCTCAGATTGAAAGTCCTCACCCCTGAGGGTCTCAGTTGAACTGCTGCTTAGTTCCTGTCTCCTCACACCTTATATATTGTTCCCCACACAGCCATGTCACTTCCTGGAATTAAAGGCATGTGTGCTTTCCAAGCAAAGGCATTGAAGGTGTGTGCCACCACTGCCTGACTGTTCCCAGTGTGGCCTTGAACTCACAGAGATCCAGACAGATCTCTGCCTCCCAAGTGACAGTATTAAGGGAGTGTGCCACCACTGTCTGGCCTCTATGTCTAATCTAGTGGCTGACTCTGTCCTCTTATTCCCAGATAAGTTTATTAGGGTACACAATATATCACTACAGGGTCCCTAGCCAGAGAGGTGGACACAGGCCCCCTTTGCTATCCCAGAAGCTATCTCTAGTTCACAACTACTTGAAAATAACAATCAGTTTTCTCTAAGGGATTCTCATGGAGGAAACAAATCACTCTTAAGGGTAGGTTCCATCCCAATCAGTAGATGGCCAACACAAAATGAACTCAAAGGTTCTTGGTCTTAAGTCAGGGCTTATGTCATATATTTAATAATTGTATAAAAATACTACTACTACTATTAGTCTTCCTTTGTATATGTATTATAGCTTTCAGTTTTGGGGATTCCTCTGTGTGTTTGTGTGTGGGATCATGTGTGAGTCACTATGCATTTCTTGTGCCTTTTCTTTGGCTCTTTTTATTGTTTGTCTGTTTTCTTACTATAATTTGTTTGGTTTTGTTTTATCTAATTTTATTTTGTTCTTAGTTTTATATGTCTTCTTATTTTCTAATGTTAGTCAGAAAGGGATGGAGCCAGATAGGAAGACAGGTGGGGAGGAACTTGGAGGAGTTGGATAAAGGGAAATCATAATCAGAAGACATTGTATGAAAAAAATCTATTTTCAATATATAAATAAAACTGAGAATGTTTTTGAACATTATATTAGCTACTAGTTCTTTCCACAGGATGTAAACTTGAAAGTAACATTAAAAAATAGTTCTCTGATGACAAATGGGTAGATGAATTGGAAGACTAAGTAGCGAGAAGGTAAAAGATCAATTAGAAATAATAGCAAATATTCTCAATCACTAGCAAAGCTTGACTATTTCAAAGTGGCAATAAGAAATATGAACATGAAGGTGGACAATATAATTATAAAAGGGTGGTAAGTATGAAACTCAGCTTTATGTTCTTATACAGGCTGTTACTGATCAATGGTATCTATGGGTGATGTCAAATAATAAAGTATAAGATGTGATAAAGGAGGAAAGAACAGAAGTTTGGCAGAGGGCCCTGTAACAGCAGACATTAATATAAGTAGATGTGGATGAAGAGTTGCTAAACCTGTGGGAAGAGAATCAAAACAGTGTGATGCAAAAGTAAGAGAAAGTACACAATCTAAAGACAAATCAGCTTTCTGCTGGCAAAAATGGCTCAGAGGCCCAATAAGAAGCAAAAATGAAAGTGTGAATATAATATTGAGAAATCACTGATTATCTCTTTCAAGATAGTTTTACTTGAAGGAAACCTACCAGGGTAGGAACCATATGATAGTTGAGGAAGTAGCTATGCCAAAAACTAATTCTTTATGAACCTCATCTACTTTAAGTAGAGTTCAAAATGTAACAGTGTATGACACAATAAAGTTAAATACATAGCTTTTGTTTTCTTTTTAAGATTAGAGAAAATTGAACATAATGATAAAAAATGTCATCTACATTACTGAACTACTTTAAGTTAATATGTCTTATATAATGTGTCATATGTCAGACATTACAAAGAATACATTATATAATCAAAGGAACAGTCTTTTCCTATGATTCAAAATGCATGAAAAAGTAATAGGTTATGTTGCAAATTTCAGATTATGTAGAATATTCCTTGAAATTCTATAAACCCCAGAGGCCTCCAAGATCAAAAGTTCACATTTGAAATTTTAATGGAATTCATGCAAACTAATCAGGGCATTAAACACTCATCCCAAGGTCAGGCATTTTCTCATCATGAGTGATTAAGAGCCACAGAGTAAGCTCCTCCATTTATACCACAGTCCAGACATCAGTACCTTTCAGAGATAGCTACACTCTTAGGAAGAGTAGAAAAATTCCATACCTTCTGAAGGTTTTCTAATTTTTCCTTCTCAGCTTCAAACTGTTTTATCCAGAAATGTCTCTTTTCATCATCTTCTTGAAATTTCTGTTTTTCTAGATCACTCTGAGCTTTGAGAGTTTCTTTATCTTTATCTTCAAGTTCTTTTTGCTTGTCCTGCCAAGCTTCAAAAGACTTTCTACATCTTTCTTCTACTTCAAAGTATCCAAAACTCAAATCAGCATCATCTGTATTCATTTAGAAGAACAAAAGTACATGCTTGAGATAAATCTATCATACTGATCTATTTTACTACATAAACATACTATAAAAGCATATTACCAAACCAAAAGGATATACATTTTCAAATGTAAATGGATGTCAACAGCCATACACCTTTGCACATGTACAATCTCAAGTGATAATACATGGAAATTCCATTACTGTCAATAAGGAACTCAAATAACTTTCCTCAAAGTATTCCCTAAAATTTAAAATAATACTGCATGGGTGTGTGTCTGTGCATTTGGAGGTAAGTGATACAGTTAAGAGATACTGTTCAGGGTTGTTTTGGTTAATGGTCTTTCATGTTTCTATATGAATGTTAAGATTTTTTTCTTTGGAAAATTATATTGAAATTTTGATGGGGATTTCAGTAAATCTGTTGATTGATTATGGCCATTTTCATAATATTAATATTACCTACTATGTACATGAGAGATATTTACATTGTGTGGTATCTTCTTAAATTTCTTTCTTCAGTGTTTTATTTTATTTTATTTTTAGAATTTAATACATGGCTTAGGGAAGCAGAAGACCCCAGCTGGATCAAGAACAGAAAGGGAGAACAAGGAATAACAGACCATGATAAATAAAGACCACATGAGAACAGGAAGAAGCAAAGTGCTAGAGTGGTCCCCAGAAATCCACAATGATACATCCACTGTAGACTACTGGCAATGGTCGAGAGAAAGCCTGATCTGACCTAGTCTGGTGATCAGATGGCCAAACACCCTAACAGTTGTGCTGGAACTCTCATCCAATAACTGATGGAAGTGGATGCAGAGATCCCTGGCCAGGCCGCAGGTGGAGCTCCAGGAGTCCAATTGTCAAGAAAAAGGAGGGATTATAAGAGGGTGAATTGTTGAGACTAAGATTGGAAAAGCACAGGGACAAATAGCCAAACAAATGGAAGCACATGAATTATGAACCAAAGGCTGTGGAGCCCCCAGCTGGAGCAGGCCCTCTGGATAAGTGAGACAATTGAATAGTTTGAACTGTTTGGGAGGCACCCAGGCAGTGGGATCCAGACCTGTCCTTAGTGCATGAGCTGGCTGTTTGGAACCTTGGGCTTACACAGGGACACTTTGCTCAGCCTGGAAGGAGAGGACTGGAACTGCCTATACTGAATCCACCAGGTTTAAATGAATCCCCAGGGGAGTCTTGGCCCTGGAGGAGATGGGAAAGGAGGGGAGGGGCTGGGAGAAGGTGGGGGTGGGGGCGGGAGGGGGGAGGACAGGGGAACCCATGGCTGATGTGCAAAATTAAAACACAAATACAATAAATAAAGAAAGGAGAAAAAAAGAATTTAATACATGTATTTAAACTTGTCTTTGTATGGTATGCAGGCTAATTTTATGTCAACTTGACACAAGCTAAAGTCATCTGAGAGGAAGAAACATTAAATGAGAGAATACCCCCATAAGATCAGGCTGTGGATAAGCCTGTAGGACATTTTAAAATTAGAGATGGATATGGGGGTCCCATTCCACTTTGAATGGGGCCACCCTTGAGCTGGTAGTTCTGGGTTCTTTAAGAACGCATGCTGAGGAAGGCATGGGAAAGCAAGCCAGTAAGCAGCATCGCTCTATGGCCTCTGCATCAGCTCCAGCCTCCTGCCCTGTCTGAGTTCCTGTCTTGACTTCTTTCAGAGACGAATTAGGAAGCAGAAGCCAAATAAACCCTTTCCTCCGCAACTTGTTTTTGGTCTTGGTGTTTTATCATAACAGAAACTTTAACTAAGACATATGATGAATGGGATTGTTTCCCTCATTTCTTTCTTAGTCTGTCTGTCTTAGTATCTGGGAAGGATGTTGATTTGAGTATGTTAATTCATTACCTGACACTTTGCTGAATATTTTTGTCATCTCTAGAAGATTTCTAGTGTAGTCTTCGGGGCCTCTCATGTACAGAATCATTTATTCTGCAAGTAGAGATATTTTGACTTATTCCTTTCTCACTTATGTCCCCTTTATTTTCTTCATTTGTCTTACTGATCTAGCTAGGACTTTGAGAACTCCATTGAAAATGGGTGATGAACAGAGATACTTTGACTTGTTATGATCATATTGGGGATGTCTCAAATTTTTCTCCACTTAACATGTTGATGGCTATCAGTTTGTCAAAGCAGCTTTATTATGTCCAAATTCCTTCTAACCTTAGTCTCAATAGAGTATTTATTATGAAGGGATGTTGAAGTTTTTCAAAGATCTTTTCAGCATTGACAGAAATGATGATGTGGTTTCTATCCTTTTCACTTGTATACTGAATTATGTATATTGATTTACATGTGTTGAACCATTGATGTCTCCCTGGAATGAAGCCAACATGTTGGTGACTGTCGTAAAAACTAACTAAAAATTTTGTATCACTTCCATCCCCTCCCATCTCCCTTCCAACTCACTTCATGTCTTTTTGGTGTTCTTGAATTCAGCGTGCAAGAATGTTATTCAGGAATAAAGGCTTTCCGTTTTTAAAATTTTTGTAATTGTGTATTTACAAGTGCCACAAAGAAAAATTTTCAATGCACTTTGATATAATATAAAATGCTCAAACATATAACTGGGAATATTGCCCACCTGATAAAATACATTCATCCATGGGTGTGTCAAAAATAACAGGCTCAGGAACAGAATCAGATCTGGCAGAATGAGTTAGACTTCTCATAAATTCTTCCTTTTCTATTACAGATAATATCTGGAAGGTTAAAATAGTATCTTCAGTATTTAATTATTAAAGAAAGCCCAAACAGGATAAAACTATGATTTTAATAATGTCTAAATAAACATACTTAGAGTTTTATTTACTATAAACCCTTTCAAATACATTAATAATTATTTTCTTTACAAATGTATTCTGTTCTCTTAAAGTTTTACAAACTAAGTCATCAATATTAATCTATAATAGTAAGTTATATGCTTAATAATCACTTCAAAGTATGTCTACCTTGCTTCCTGATGAATTTCTATATTATTTATAGTGATTGTTCATGTACATAAGTCATTAATATAGTCAGTATAATACAAAGCTAACTATTATCTTCTTAAACATGAATTATATACATAGCTTTAACTAAGTATTACAGAACTATATATTCAATGTAGTTTAAAATATACATGACATCTTCAACAAAGTAACAAAATTCAAAATTAGTATTTCAAATCTGAATGTTAATAAAAAGGAATAAAAAGGAAACAAAATATTTTTAAGCTATGCTCTGACTCTTACAAAGTAGGAACAGAGCTAGATAAAATAGATCATTATTGTAACTGAATCTAAGAAGAAATCTTTCAAAGACATTCTTCAAAATACACAGGAGTTTTCAACCTCTAAAATGCTAGACTTTCTGTGATTTTTTTTCCAGGAATTTTCTCCTGTGTGATTTTTCCAAAAGTAATACAAAATCTACTCTTGAAGGTTCTCTAAATTATTTAGAGTACTCCTGTGAAAGCACTTCTTTATAAGAAAAACAATAAGCACTGTAATATATTCATTTTTGCTCCAAGAAATGCAAAATGCAAAATTACTGTTCTGTGCATATGAACATTTAATTCCCAAATACTTATTGTTCAAATCACTATTTTAATGATTGAAATTTTTGTAGTTTTATATAATATGCCAGAAGATACCAGGAAACCAAATCCAATTTACTTAAAATCATCAAACTGAGGTCAATAAGCTAACTCCCTATGTACAAAAATTAACAAATTCCAAACTGCAATGTGAGTACTTTCATTCAGATGTTCAATGTATACCTTCATTAACTGCTCAGAATTTGCTTTTGCTTCGGCTGCTGATCCAGTCCTCAAATGCATATGATAGTTAGAAACTGTACCATAACTACAACCTAGAAAAAGGGAAAGTAACTATAATGTCAAATATTAGAGTATATGTCAAAACCTCAACCATTTTCTAATGAAAATTTTAACTCAGTTTCTACCAACATACTCAACCAGTAACAGTAACTTTAGAGAACAGAAAATAATTATTAAAATGTTGCAAGAAAATGATCATTATTTATAAAATAAAAGTAAACTTGTAAAGCACTCTATCTAGTTATCAATTTTCATATCCTAGAATGAGTTTAATTTTTTATGCATATAAAACCATTCTTGCTTGGTAATACAATACTGTGTGACTCAATTTCTGAAGAGATAAGAATGAGCAAAAATCTACTCACCCCAGATAAGAACTGACCACACACCAAAAAGAAACTACCAAAGTTGAACTTGGTAAACTTGGTAAAAGGTAATTGGGTTTATTTGTATGAATATGAGTAAGGGGTTTCGTACAGGAAGAAGATCGATGCAAAGACAGCTCCATCAACACAGTTCACACCACCATCACTGATCACCAACACAGTTCACACCACCATCACTGATCACCAACACAGTTCACACCAGCATCACTGATCACCAACACAGTTCACACTACCATCACTGATCACCAACACAGTTCACACCAGCATCACTGATCACCAACACAGTTCACACTACCATCACTGATCACCAACACAGTTCACACCACCATCACTAATAGCTTAAGAAAGCTGGAATCCTGAATCTCACTCTACAATTTGCAAAGGGCTCAAATGGTTGGAGACTATCTCTGAAAACAACTCACTTGCTCTCAACCTCTTTGAAACAGCACAGCTGGTCTCTCCTTCTCCCAGGCAGCTATGATGGCCTAAGTATTTTCTGGGTAGTTATTCTGGTCTGAGACTCTTCTAGGCAGGTAGGTTTGCCTTAGAATGTCTCTCAGCAGTCTTTACTATAAGCCTGAGGAGTGAGGAATCTAGTGTGTCTGGTCAGTTTCATGAATTTCTAAAGTTTAGGGGCTGGTTACTTCCTGAGTCTTAAGGAGCCCACTTTTAGATATCCCGAGCCTCACTGAACTTCCTGAAGGATGGAATTTTTACCTCACTTTAGAACACACTGAGTCTTGAGGAGCTTACCTCCAAAATGGAGGTTTTTTTTATTTCAAAGGAAATTGCATACAAACATAACATACAATGACACCTTGACCAGAAGTATATCAAAGCTCAATTCTACTTGCTAGAATCTTGCCCAATATAATGAAAATATTTTACTACACACATTAATTTAAAGGATTAAAATCATCATGATGAATGGTATTAATTTTATATTATGAGATTTAATTGAATTTTATTTTTTCTCATTGTCGGTTCAAATGTAATAACATCCCTTTTCATTATTCAATTAGTGTGTTATATTTTGTCTGTGTTTTCTAATAGAAAACCACCTTTACAGAGGACTACTCCAAAGATAAACTCTTCCCATTTACTTTATCAGATGTGATCTTTTTTTTCTTCAACATTCATTCACAATCTTTCTGGCATGCATTAAAATGTAAAAAGCTGAAAGGAAATAATATCATCAACCAAGTGATTTAAGTCAAATTTTTGTTTTCATAAAACTGTTATGTATAAGAAGCAGGAGATGTTTCCATTTATTGACACAGGTTGTATTAAAGGAGATATGAGGTAGAAATAAGACCCTACAAGAGAAGATTAGTGTTTCTGTAGTGTGTGTGTGTGTGTGTGTGTGTGTGTGTGTGTGTGTGTGTGTGCTGGCATTGACTCTGCACTTCCTAATTATAGTAGACAACAGTTTCTGCAGCAGTGCAGTTCTGCAAGGGGCAAAGATAACCTTGGGTTTTCAACCTTGGGTTTTCATCCTACAGTCTATCATCTTAGTCTTATCAAGAAGGCTTATGCTACTGATTGTGGTATCTGGCCCTCAAAGAGGGTTCTTCAAAACAACTAATCCCTCTGATAATACGTTCTGTGTACTCACTGAAGACATCAGTGTCTTCTAAGTCCTGAAGAAAGAGTTCTTCAGCAGATTTACTCTTGTTCTTTATGACATTGATACAGTGAAGGACTGACTCTGGCAATTCAATTAGATCCTAAAATTTGAGTAACAAAAGTATGAGAAGGGATACCAAAAATTTTATGTCAAATATTGCTTTACTCATTTCCCACCAAAATTTTGAACTAACTATATAAGTAGACAAAAGTGCCTCCATATAATGGGCCCATTTCAGACAAACATATTTGCTTTAATTTTTCCATTCTATTTTCAGGCAGTTATGTCTTCCTAGAAAATTCTAAGACAGAATGTAAAGAATAATGAGGGAGTGAAGTCTAGGATTAAGTCAGTATTTCTTAACAGGTAATATTCTACTCCTGACAGGAGACAGAAAGGGGGAAATGTTATGGAAGGATCCTTCTGTATGCTATTAATATGTATTTCTCTTATTGGTTGATAGTAAAGTTGTTATGGTCTATGGCAAGACAGTATAAGGTCAGGCATGAGAATCAAACTAGTACTCAGAAGAGGGGATGAGTCAACAGATGGAGGGAGCTGCCAAAGAAGATGCCAGAGAACCAATAAGCCACTGACCATGTAGCAATAAATAGATTAATAGAGAAGGGTTAGTTTAAATGTAAGAACTAGTTAATAATAAGCCTGAGCCATTGGCCAAACATTTACAATTAATATAAGCCTCTGAGTGATTATTTGGAAGTGGCTGTGGAATGGGACTGGACAGAGAAATGTCTGTTTACATATGGCACCTACTGTCTGGTGTGGATCCACATAAGATCTGAGAAAGCTTTAAAAAGGTTCTGAATACACAGAATTGGAGCTGCACTGGGCTTCCTAGTCTAACAGTCCCATGCCAGCAGCAGCACAGATTACAGGGAGGCTTCTCTGAGCCGCTGCCTGAAAGCTTAAGCTATCAGCACAAGCTCCACCAGCACTCTGCACTGGGGTTTAGGGCTTTTGCTCATGCAGACAGAAAAGGTTAGAGATCCACAGTAAGGACAGATTCAGACAAAAACAAAACAAAACAAAACAAAACAATTCAACAACAAAAACTCTAAATAGGTTATAGTGTGTTTAAAAATATGTGTAGGCTTAAAGGAGGAAAAAAAGGGAAGAGAAAGTCCTTAAAAAAACAGAGTAATTAGCCAGGCAGTGGTGGCACACACCTTTAATCCCAGCACCTGGGAGGCAGAGTCAGGTGGATCTCTGTGAGTTTGAGGCCAGCCTGGTCTACAGAGGGAGTTCCAGGAAAGTCACAAAGCTACACAAAGAAACCCTGTCTTGAAAAACAAAAACAAACAAACAAACAAAAAACAAAAACAAACAAAAACAAAAACAGAATCATAAAAATATAATAAGCATATAAATATGAGAAATGCACAGAGTACGGATTTTATATTTTATTGTGTTTTCTTTGGGTTTTTTAAAATGTTAATGGATAAGTGATAACTACTGAGAGACATTTGATTGTAAACAGTACTAAATTAAACCAACCTATATATTTTAAAAATACATTGATTCCAAAATTTAAGTCAAAATATATGTTATTTGGGGGGAGAGGTTATGTTTTTATTTCCACAGGAAATGAGAGGCTACAGATTCATTCAAAGTTAAAGGTGGTCAGGATTGATGGAGGAAGACTCCCAGAAATCCTGACTTCAGACATGAAGAAAATAAACCTACAAACAAGGGGACTAGACACCAATAAAAATGGCCCAGCTGATCTAATATCCAAAACAGCTTCAAGACTACTGCCTGAGATGATCCAGCCTCACAAAATGCTACAGCCAAGACTTAACAATTATCATAAACTTTCACAGGGTGCCAAAGATTATTAGCACACCTAATCAACAGGAAATAGTCTAAGGAACTACACCAACATTCCCCAAAAAATAGATTATGGATGTTTGTCTTTGTTTAGGAGGTCTGTTATAAATTGTTATTGTTCATAGTAAACCTCTTTCTAAAGAAGAAAGGAGGATATGGTATAGAAATGATGTAAAAAGGGTAGTCAGCCTGATATCCCTGTCATTAGGTAACATTTCATCTTTCTGGAGTCTTTAATGTAGTTGAAGACTAGTTTGTCATAATTATAATTTTTCTTAGTTATGATAAAAGGGTAAATTAAATATAAAGCTCTAGACTCACCAAGGTAAGATGAATAACTGAATGTTTTCTCGAATTTTCTCAAATAAAAATAGACTAGATGTTGTAACTATAATTCTTGCTTGATAACTATTTTATTGTATGTAATTTTACTATGTTAAAGTTAAAACCTTCCCTTTTGATTAGACAGAAAGGGTAAAGAAATATGAGATGAACCTTCTGTTTGCTACGAATATGTTTCTCTCAATGATTGATAATGAAGTCGTTTTGGCCTATGGTAAGACAGAATAAGGTCAGGAGTAAGAATCAAACTAGGACTCAGAGGAAGAGGGGCAGGGTCAATAGATGCAAGGAGCCACCAAAGAAACAAAATGCCAGAGTACCAGTAAGCCAAGGACCATGTGGCAATAAATACATTAATAGAAATAGGTTAATTTAAATGTAAGAACAAGTTTAATAATAAGCCTGAGCCATTAGCCACACATTTATAATTAAATTAAGCCTCTGAGTGATTATTTAGAAGCAGCTGCCAGATGGGGCAGGACAGAGAAACTCCATTTAACAAAGAAAGTTACCTAGTTATCCTTTTCATTTTTATTAGAGGTATTATGTTTCCAATGCCTTCATTAGTTCTTGATATTTTGTTGATATATTCTCAATATTTATTTTGAAATAGAAATTGACCTTGGAAATATTTTTAAAAATACATTACTTAATACCTTATGTAATTACTTAATATGTAATTATCAAATACAGTTGAATTTATGTAACATTATAGAACGTCTATCAACAAAGCCTATGTAAATAAATTTTCAAATTTGCTAAATTCCTAAATAGATTGGTATTTTTAAACTATATGTACAAATGAAGTTCATCTCTATGTAAATAACAATTATTATTAGAATATATAATGCAAAACATACTATTTAAGAAATATTTCAAACATTTAAATATATTTTAATAACAATCCCAAAGCTTTCAATAAATCTCTACATGAGTAGAAACTTTCCTTGAGGAAGACAAACCACCGTGTGCCTGAGTGGCTGAATCTATACAGATATTCTTGATACAGAAGAAGATCACAGGTTTAATATCAAGGGACCAAACAAAGCTTTCTGTCATATTGGGTTTCTATGAGTTAAGAAAATAGCATTTTGCCTTTATTACAACAAATGAAATGTATTGTTAGCTCTAAGAATTAACAACAACCAGTTCATACAGTTAACTTTTTCCATTATCACTACAGAAAGCCAAACAAAAATCTATGACATAATTTTTGAATACAAATAAACAGTAGTAATTGTTGTACATTCTGTAAAAGACAATCAACAATCCTTGAATCTTTCATCTTGAGTTAATACTATAATTTATTTTCCTTATAATATTTGATTTCTACAAATAATTTGATGGTATCTTAAGCCAGAGTATAGTCTGAAAGGTCTATTCCTTCTTTGCATATGAAGCAATAAAAAATAAAATCTATCCTTTTTTGTATTTAATATTCTATCTAGCATTTTCTCTCATTTAGTAATTGCAAAAGCACCAGGATGTTGTTAAATTTATCTTCATAATAATACATAAGAGAAGAATAATCATAAATAGTGAGAAAACAGAAAGTCTAAAAGTATAGCATACTCGTAGCAGAGTGGCCTATTATAAGGAAAGCCATGAGTTCAAGACCAAGTACAGGCATGGAGTAGGGAGGCAGAACTATACTTGAACTTAACAAAAAGCATGAAGCAGAAAAGGAATCACAGCTGCTCTATACTTAAAATGTTTTTGTATATAAATATCTACCAAGGAGCATTACTTATAACTGTTATCTAAAGCCATGGATATGTACATGAAAAACACAGAAAGTAAAATACTTTTTAAAAAGCCTACTTTCAATAAAGACTTAAAAGTTTGATTGATTCTTTGCAATTTTTATTTGTTGCTATTTTATTGATTTAAGCCACAAGTTTAATTGTTTCTAGTCCTTTGGGGTATTTTTTCTTCTTTTTTGTTCTGGAGCTTTCAGGTATGCCATTTAGTTACTAATATGAGAGCTCTCCATTTTTTATGTAGACACTCAGTGCTATGAACTAACCTCTTAGAACTACTTTTATTGTACCTACTTGTAGATACAAACAGGAAGGAAAGAAATCAAGTTATCATTATATGAAGATGATATAATATTATGTATAAGTGACTGTAAAAATTCCATCAGGTAACTCCTACAGTTTCAGCAAATTAGGTGGATATAGAATACACACATAAAATAAAATACACACACATAAAAATAGTCAGTATCTTTCCTATATACAAATAACAAATAAACTAAGAATGATATCAGGGAAGTAACACCTTTCACGATAGTCTCAAATACAAAATATCTTGTGATAACTCTAACCAATCAGTGAAAGACTTGAATGATTAAAAACTCTAAGACATTGAAGAATGAAACAGACAATATCACAAGATGGAAAGAGCTCCTATGCTTATGGATCAGTAGAATTAATATAATTAGAATGACGATCAGGACAAAAGCAATTTACAGATTCAATGCAATCCCAATCAATATTCCAATACAATTCTTATTAGATCTTGAAAGGACAATTTCAGCATCATATACAAATATACAAAACCAAGCCAGGTAACAGTGGTGCACGCCTTTAATCCCCAGCATCTGGGAGGTGCAGCTAGGCGGATCTCTGTGAGTCCAAGGCCAGCCCAGTCTACAGAGCAAGATCCAGGACAGGCACCAAAATTACACAGAGGAACCCTGTCTCAAAAAACAAAAAAAGAACAACAACAACAAAAAAGAACAAAAGAAACATACAAAACCAGGATAGCTGAAGCAATCCTGAATGATAAAATAAATGCCGTAGGTGTCACCATGCCTAATTACAAGTTGTACTGTAAATGTACAGTAATTTAAAAAAAAGCATAGTAATACTACAAAACAGACATGTTGATCAATGGAATCAAATTGATGACCCAGACATAAAGCACACAGCTATGAACACATTAATTCTGGTTTTTACAAAAGGAGGCAGAAATAGACACCGGAAAAGGACAGCATCTTCAACAACTGATGCTGGTCAAACTGAATGGCTGCATGCAAAAGAATGCAACTAGATCCATACTTATTACCAAGCACAAAACTCAACTCTAGATGGATCAAAGACCTCCACACAGGCTTTTGGTGGTTCTCCACAAACTGATGGCAAGGCTGAAGAAACAAAAAACCTACATAACTCATTGAATATGGAGAACTCAAGCTGGTGCCTGCCTATAGCCTTCACCTCTATGAATTAATGTGCACAGTACTATAAGGTACTCTGCACATTACCAAAGGAGAAAGATAAACACCAACCCAGGTGCAAGCTCTTTGATATATAATGGTGACCTGCTTGCAAGATATGCTAGTGCAGTAGTGGCACAAAGCTTATGGGAGCAACTAACCTGTGTCTCATAGATTTGATGCCCAATCCATTCCCAGCACTGGGTAGCCAAGAACCTGAGACTAGATAGCTAGGGAGAAAAAACTAATACTACCTTTCTGCTAAAACTACTCCTCAGATACTCTGCTATACTTATAGATCAGTGCCTTTCCTAGCTGCTATCAGAGATGTTGCCTCCTGCAGTCTATGAGAATGAGTACAGAAAGTGACAGCCAAAAATTATGCAGAGAGTCAGAGATTTCGGAACACTCAGTTCTAAATGGGAAGTCTCCATCAAAACCTGCTACTCAGGGATCAAGGAACACTATAGAGGAGAATTTGGAAAGACTGTAAAAGCCAGAGGGATGGATAAAACCAAGGAAACAAGACCTAGACACAGCAGGGTAGATGTCCATATGAATTCACAGATACTGGCAGCATGCACAGGGCCTGCATGGGTCTCCACCAAATGGAGGTCCCAGCACTGAGACAGAAGTGAATAAAAGCTGATCCCTAACGCAGAAACTATCTCTAATTAATGACCACTCTGAAATGAAAAATGAGTTCTCTCTGATGTAATCTCTCATTGGGGGATACAAATTACTCTTAAGGGCAAGCCCCATGCCCAGAGGTAGATGGCCAGTATAAAAGATACTCAATAGCAAGCCTGGCGAGTTCCAGGAAAGGCGCAAAGCTACACAGAGAAACCCTGTCTTGAAAAACAAAAAAAAAAAAAAAAGATACTCAATAGCATCTTTGGAAGTTCTTTGTCTCATAGTGATTTATTGGATATATGTATATATATATATATAGATATAGATATAGATACAGATATAGATAGATAGATATAGATATATGATAACTTCACAGGTCTTTTGCTTTTATTGTGTATGCAAATGTGTGTGTGTGTGTACACATTTCATGTGCTTTTTCTTTGGCATTTTTCTTCTGCTTGTTTTTTTTATCTTATTTAATTTCATTATTATTTAGATGTATCTTTATTTTCTAAGGAGAGACAGACAGGGAGTGAATTCATCTAGGGGCTGAAGTTGGGAGGATCTTGGAGGAATTAGGGGAAAGGAAATCATAATCAGAATGCATTGTATAAAATATATATATATTTTAAATCAGGGGGAAAAAAAGGCTTAAAAGTAAAACATCCCCGTAAAGGCTCAGGGATTTTTGCAGAGAAGACCAAATTTAAGAGCCAGAGGTACAGGAGGACTACGATTAAGTGGTATTTTTTAGACACATCAGGGAAGTTTCACACGAGCTCACAGTAGTTGTGAGAGCATGCACAAGGTCTGTGCAAGCGCAATCCAAACCAAAGGCCAGCATGAAGAGAAGTGGTCACGAAGCCTCTCCCCTGGCTAAGGAGCTACTAGGAACTGACAGCTACTAGGAAAGGGAGAGATGATTTTCATTAAGCACATGACCCTTCTTAGGGGGGGACACATTCCATTCAATAGAAGGCAACACATCAAAGAGTATATGGCAGCATCAATTTTCCATTTTGAGTTTAAAACAAAAGGACGTATAGGTGAGTGGGAAGGGAAGATGCAGTAGATTTTGAAGGAAGAGTTGGCTAATGGGATGAATATGATCAAAATACATTATATGATCTCCTGCTCCCCTAAGCTCTCTTTCCCTTGGCCCTTGCCCTTCATTACCATCCCCCTCACATCCACTGGATCAAGAACAGAAAGGGAGAACAAGGAATAACAGACCATGATAAATGATGACCACATGAGAACAGGAATAGGCAGAGTGCTGGAGAGGTCTCCAGAAATCCACAGTGATACATCCTCTGTAGACTACTGACAGTGGTCGAGAGAAAGCCCAAACTGATCTACTCTGGTGATCAGATGGCCAAACACCCTAACAGTCAGGTTGGAACTCTCATCCAATAACTGATGGAAGTGGATGCAGAGATCCCTGGCCAGGCCCCAGGTGGAGCTCCAGGAATCCAATTGTCAAGAAAGAGGAGGGACTGTAAGAATGTGAATTATTGAGACCAAGATTGGAAAAAGCACAGGGACAAATAGCCAAACAAATGGACGCATATGAATTATGAACCAAAGGCTGTGGAGCCCCCAGCTGGATCAGGCCTTCTGGATAAGTGAGACAATTGAATAGCTTGAACTGTTTGGGAGGCACCCAGGCTATGGGACCGGGACCTGTCCTTAGTGCATGAGTTGGCTGTTTGGAACCTTGAGTTTACACAGGGACACTTTGCTCAGTCTGGAAGGAAGGGACTGGACCTGCCTGTACTGAATCCACCAGGTTTAAATGAATTCCCGGGGGAGTCTTGGCCCTGGAGTTGATGGGAATGGAGGGGAGGGGATGGGAGGAAGGTGGGGGTGGGGGAGTACAGGGGATTCCATGGCTGATATGTAAAATTAAATTAAGTTATAAAAAATACATCCTATGAAATTTTCAGTGAACTAATGACAAATGAAAAAATGTGGAACACTTACAGTATCACTATCATCACTCTGAGTTTCTGATTCTGAATCGTTTTCAACCTCATCGTTTTCCGAGGAAGAAATGCTGATTTTATCCAGTTCAGCTTCTATTTCTTCTCTGAGCTTTGCTTCACTGTCATCATTGTCCTCCATAATTCTTAATGATTAAAAAACAGAACTTAAAAAAGAATCTAACGTCTCTAAAAAAAAATCATGGGTTCTGTAATTTGTCACACAATCCAATATGCCCATAGACATTTGATTTAAAGAAACTTCTATGGCACCATATCAGACTAGCTCTATATGATAAGGAACGTGGCTTTGCCTAATGATTCACTCGATTTTTAAAGTATTTGACCACAAGATGGCCAGAACTATTAGTATTCTTTCATTTCAAGAAAAAAAAAAAACACATTGAATTAACTGCCCTATCTCCCACAATTAAGAAATTCCAAGGTAATCTTGTCTTTGCAAACACAGTCTGTTTAAAAATATGAACAGTTTGACTATCTAGAGATTAAGACACCCCTAAGAGAAAAACTCCAATCTATTTCTGGGAGAAATCTATGGCTACTTTGTATTCATTGAGTCCAAATTCTAGTAATTCTGCCTTACATGGCCACATACTCTTGCTAATGTGGCACCCAGTGACAGATCATGTACAGAATATTAATCTAAAATTTTTGTTTAAATCCTTAATACTTGAAATGGATATTGATAACATAGTAATGTGTCTTTACATCCTCATCATCACCACCACCATAATGGTGTCCCAGATACTCAGGACTGTGGTAGGCCAAGCACTAGAGGTTAAATAGATAATTAATGATCTTCACAAGAAGTTAATAGACAAAAGATTATATTGCAATTGTTCACATAAGAACACTAATGTCTGAATAGGCTACTTAACCATTTAAAGCCATTATGCTAATAAATAAGAGATAAGATCGTGATTCAGAGATACTGAGTCCAAAGTCAGTCATCTTCTCACTACTAAAGAGCCTTCCAGGCAAGATCATCTCCCCAGTTACCCCTCTGTAAAACACCTTTCCTGATAGTATTGAAAACTGTATGTCATAAATCACCTACCAAAAAGTTAATCTGTTGCGTTGGTTGGATCAACATGTTTTAACAACAAGATAGAATAGGAAAAGTTAGGATAATGCAGAAATCAAAATATGACTGCACCATATGTAATAAAGATAAAAAAAATCTGTAACAATTTTTGATTTTGCTCTAAGTATTTGCATGCTCATGAACATGTGCATGAGTTGTAATGCATTGCATGTTTGCATATTATTTTGCTTTATTGTAAGTCCTGGGGCAGAGGAGGGTTTGAAAACACTGGTCAGACCTCACCTTTTCCCCTACAGCATTTCCCCAAACATTTCCTGTTCCTCAAGTCCTTAGATGTTCTTTTCCCCCCTTTCTTCCTCTTTCTTCTTTTCCTTCTTTTTCTCATTTAACTTGGATCAACATTTAATCAAAGCCATGCCATGTTCTTCATTTACTATTGACTGAACAGAATAACTCGACGTTCTTAGTCTCTCTCTCTCTCTCTCTCTCTCTGTCTCTCTCTCCCTCTCTTGGCTTTTCAAGACAGAGTTTCTCTGTGTAGTTTTGGTGCCTGTCCTGCATCTTACTCTGTAGACCAGGCTGGCCTCAAACTCAGAGATCCACCTGGCTCTCTCTCCCGACAGCCGGGATTAAAGACGTGCACCACCACCACCCGATGTGTTCTTAGTCTTTAAAATCTAATTATCACAGAAAATGAAATGAAACATTTGCTTAGGGCCTTTCTTTTTTCTTTTTCTTTTCTTTTTCTTTTTTTTTTTTTTTTTCTTTTTTTTGGTTTTTTGAGACAGTGTTTCTCTGTGTAGCTTTGCGCCTTTCCTGGATCTCACTTGGTAGCCCAGACTGGCCCCGAACTCACAGAGATCCGCCTTAGGGCTTTTTAGGTCACTCTTTTTAATGCATCTTGTTGGGAGAGGACCTGCTATGAAGCCATTTTCCTCCAACATAAAACTGTCCATCTTGTGGGGAAGTTCCTTATGACACAGAATATAAAGGAAGGGAAAACATTCCACCCTGAAAGCAAACTTCTTAAGACATAGAATGTTCTAAGGAGAGGGGAAACATTCCACCCTACAGGGAAGCTCATTAAACTCAGTAAGTAAACTATTCCAAAGCTTCCCAAAAGTCCTGTGCTCAAGAATATTCACTAGGCTCCTCCCTCCTAATGCATCTTACTTACCTGCTCCTAGAAAAGGGTCCGGCGCTAAGGACTGCTCCTAGAAAAGGCTCAGACCCGCCACCTGGAAGAAACAGAGACAAACAGCTCAGCAGCCTGGGAGCCCAACTTGGGCTTCCTTCCGACTCTACAGTGTGCTTCACGTTTCCAGCATTTGTAGGCTCCCAGTCAATGCCTGGAGTGGGCTTTTGGTGACCCAGCTGCCATTCAGTCATTTCTGAAAATAATCCCAACAAAACTCGCCCCTTCACCAAGTTGGATTTTGGCGGTACCCTTAACTTTGGTTTGTCACAGGTTTCCCATGTGGGGCGCGTAGGCGTTTGCTCAGCTCTCCCCAGGAATAGGGTCACTAAAGGGAGTTGCTCTTCTTACTATAAACATTCTTCCAGTACCCTTAATCAGACTTGTCACCTACAGAATTGTGACCCACTCAGTAATCCTTTTCCGTATTGCCTCATCGTACATGTTACTTCTCTGGATGGCTCTCCATATAACCATGGACTCCTAATGGATCTACAACGCTAAGAGAGGGAAAATTAAAGCCTGTACTCGCCTTTCCTCTAACTATGGACATCACGTAGCTTTCCTCCCAACTAGGGATTTCATGACCATTTTCTGTGTTCACTGTTATATATATATAATCAGAAAAGAACTTCCTCAGCTAGGCAGCTAGGAGCCTAGTGTCAGTAAGCCGCCCTAAGACTATCTCCAGTCGATAGTGAATCACCTGAGCTCTCTGTCTAATTTGCAAAAAGATTAAGGAACTCTCCTCGTCAGCCATGGCACAGAACATGCAAACGTTCTGCAGAAAGTAACAACAACAAAATCACTACCTACGGGTCATATGCAAAGCGGAGGGTCGATGGGAAGAAAAGAAACGACAGTTGAGGTGGAGTGTGGTCGAGAGTATGACAGGCCAGAAGGAATTTCAAGTTTTGAGAGAGCTAGGAAAACCCTGAAAGGAAGGGGCTGGAGCCCTGCGTACTGTGCAGCCGTCGGGCACCCCGTCCTGGAGCCTGGCCTGCAGATAGGGCCGTTTGGTGCCTGCCCCACCCGACTGAATGCACCCCGCACCCGGGGCCGCCAGAGCTGACCAGCTCACACTCACCCTTCTCCCTCGCCAAAGCGATCGGGGCTTCCTGGGAACCAGTGCCCACAGCAGCTCAACAAACCGTCACCATGGCAACAGCCAATCCGGAGAAGGCGGAGCAGCCTTTCTTTACAGGTGCCCCGACAGGACAAACAACTTCGTTTCTAATTTAGAATGGTCACTGCTGCCTTAGGAAGAGGAATTAATTTTTCTTTCGAGGCATTTATTAATATTTATATAATTTGGGAAATGACTCAGCGACGACATGCATTCTGTTATAATTATTCAAGTAGAGGTAACAGCAATCGACTATAGATATCTATGTAGATATTGTTTCTTCCACAAAACTATTTAAAAAGTGACTTGTGAGGCTGAGGTGTGGAGAAGAAACCAATAAATAGTTTGCTGCCATGACAACAGGGTTTTTTTTCAAGAATGAAAGAATTCTCAGTTATCAATTAATGCCTTATCAAAAATCTTTGATTCTAAGTATGTGTGGTATAGCAAATTTGAAGATATTCCGTATCATAAAAAATTTACTGTAAAATATTGAGAGAAACTATTCGATACAGACCCCAAAGCCCAATGTATTCTTTAAAATAATGTCTTAGTGTCTTTTGCAGAGTAACTATAAACATTTATAAAATTTATTATTTTAATAATTAGTGGTTTAATTTTTTAAAGTTTGCAAACCATCTATTATATTCTAAGAAGTCACGATTAAACGCAACAGACTATTTGCTAGGCACTATCCAAAAGCAAACATGTTATGAAGCCTTTGGAAAAAAACAAACAGAGAGTAAGTCTGGTAACAATGATATTTAATTAAACCAACAAAACCAACAAAATACAGTGAGAAAGTAGCAGCTATTCTGTACTGAAAAACAACATTAGTACTTTACCAGAAAGAAAATAGCTTGACAATATCTGGTTTAAGATTTAATAAACTTTAGAGTATTTTCTTTATCAAAGGCCATGTTCAGCATCCATTTATTTCAGTTTAATTACTAATTTATAAACTATTATAACTATTTATCTTAAATGCTTGGGTTAGTATATCGAGCTTCATATGTTAAAAACATTTTAAGATGAATTTTGTTTGTAATTATCAAACCACTGACTTCTCCATAAAATATGTTCGCTCCTTTAATAATTCATTTGAAGCTTACTTTTAAATAGCTAATTTTAGAAAGTACTGATTTTGAAAATGCCCAAATGAACACTTTGCTCAGCCTTGGTGTAGGGAGGAGGGGACTGAACCTGCCTTGCCTGAGTCTACCAGGCTAGGCTGACTCCCCAGGGGATACCTTGCCTTGGAGGAGGTGGGAATGGGGGGTGGACAGGGGAAGAGGGCTTGTGGGTGGGAGGAGGGAGGATGGGGGAATCCTTGGTTGATATGTGAAATTAAGTTAATCATAAAGTAAAAATAATTTTAAAAAGAAAAGCAGAATTTACTTTTAAAAAAAGAATCTGTCCAAATAAATTTGTCAAGAAAATTCATATAAGATACATAGAAAGCCTTTCTGAAGATAATCCATGATGATTGGAATTTTAAGGACTTATCATTTTATGCATATGGATGTTTTGTTTGCATGTATGTCTTTGAACTCTGTACATGCTTGATGTCTGAGGAGGATAGAAGAGAGTGTCCAATTCACTGGAACTAGAGTTACAGTTGTGAACCTCCATGTGGTGCCTGGGAACTGAACCTGGGTTCGTTGTAAAACAAATGCTCTTATTCACTGAACCGTCTCTCCACCCAAAGGAGTCAGATCTTTTTTTTTTTTTCCATTTTTACATACCAACCACAGTTCCCCCTCCCTCCCCTCTTCCTTCTTCTTCCCTCCCCTCCCCCTACCCCACTGTCTATCCACTTCTCTGGAGGGTAAGGCCTCCCCCATGGGGAGTAAATAAAGTATGGCTTATCAGGTTGAGGCAAGACCAAGCCCCTCCCCTCTGCATCAAGGCTGAGCAAAGTATGCCACCATAGAAAATGAGCTCCAAAAAGCCAGTTCATGTATCCCGGATAGTCCTGGTCCCACTGCCAGGGGCTCGACAAACAGACTAAGCCACAAAACTGTCACCTACATTCAAGGGCCTAGTTTGGTCCTATGCAGGCTCCCCAGCTGTCAGTCCAGAGTCAGTGAGCTCCCACTAGCTAGGGTCAGGTGTCTCTGTGAGTTTCCTCATCATGATCTTGACACCCTATTGCTCCTATAATCCCCACATCCCTCTCTTCAACTGCACTCCAGGAGCTCAGCCCAGTGCCTGGCTGTGGGTCTTTGCATCTGATTCCATCAGTTACTGGATGTAAGTTCTATGATGACCATTAGGGTAGTTACCAATCTGGTTACCGGAGAAGGTCAGTTAAGGCCCCCTCTCCACTACTGCTAGGAGTCTTAGCTGGGGTCATCCTTGTGGATTCTTGAGAATTTCCTTAGCATCAACTTTCTCCCTAACCCTCTATCAAGATATTTCTTTCATTGCTCTACCTCACCGTCGCTCCCCCAACTCCACCATCTTGTTCCCTCATGTTCTCATCTCCCATCCCCTCCATACTGACCCCCTCTCCCAGTTTACCCAGGATATCTTATCTATTTCTCCTTTCTTGGGCGATTCATGTGTGTCCCTCTTAGGTGCTCTTCTTTACCTAGCTTCTCTAGGACTATGGATTGTAGTCTGGGTATCCTTTGTTTTACATCTAATAAAGATTGAGATTTTTTACCATCATATTTTCTTAGGATTACTTTAGAAGAAAATTGTTAACTCAAAGTCCTAATAATAATTAAACTGGAACATTATCAACTCATAGATACAAAGTACAACAAATATCTAAGATAGTTATAGGTTAGAAGCAGTGTATTTTATTGCTTTTAGTAGAAACACAATTAGCTGAAAAATCTTCCTATAAAATATAGCCTCAGTTTGAGTATGTTAGTTTAGTGTGGGAGCCCATTTTCAGGTTCCTCATGGCTTTACCCAGCAGGTCCGCATAGAGGATGATTAGGACCACGGGCCTGAGTACAGGTGTCTGAGATGGTCTGCACTTGGCTGTGCTGGGGGAGGAGGTCTTTTGCTCCACCCCTTGGCATCTCTATGAATACCCTGGGGCAGAGACAGTCAGGGCCTTTTGGAATAGGTTCCAGGCCCTCTCGAGGCTATCCTTTATTTTCTGTTTATCTCTGCAATATAAATCCTTCTATCTAATATTTCCTGCTGCTCACAGTCAAGAAAACTCTGAGGAGCTGTGGGGTTGGTGGGTAAATGCCCCACAGTTTAGCTCAGTGCAACCTGTGGTTTGCAATCCCTTTGGCAAACTCTATCTCTAAAAGTATTTACATTACAATTCATAACAGTAGCAAAATCACAGTTATGACATAACAATGAAATTATTCAGATAATCACAACATGAGGAGCTGTATTAGAGGGTCACAACATTAGGAATGTTGAGAAATACTAGTTTAGCTTATCCATAACTATTTTAACTTGAATGGGTATTTTTTAAGTTGAATAGATAATACTACTTTGTGTAAATGCTAAGAATCATTCCCAAGTGTGATTGATGGAAATCCTAACAGCCCACTACAGCATATTTCCTTTAAAGAACATGTAATAGACATTTATTTCTTAAGAGAAAAAACTGCTTGGTATCCAACAGGAATGATATTTCTTTAAAATGGTTAATTGGAGAATGAAACTATTTTTATTTAGTGGTATTTGGAATAGCTACATTCTCTGTACATGTAATTGATATAAAGAGCAATGCAGGGCTAAAATAGCTGCCCAGGAATCACATTGGTTTGACATTTTTTGTTGTTGTTGTTTTTGTTTTTTTTTTTTAGAGACAGGGTTTCTCTGTGTAGCTTTGCACCTTTCCTGGAACTCACTTGGTAGCCCAGGCTGGCCTGGAACTCACAGAGATCCGCCTGGCTCTGCCTCCCGAGTGCTGGGATTAAAGGCGTGTGCCATCACTGCCCGGCAAGATTTTCTGTAGAGTACCTATAAGTAATATATTTTGGGGGGTCAATTCACTTTTTTATTGAAAACATTTTTTTTCTTTTACAATACATTCTCACCACAATTTCACTTCCCTCATCTCATCCCAGACCCTCCCCACCTCCTCACTCTTCAAACTCCATGCCTTTTTCCATTCTTTTTTTAAGAAAACAGGGAGGCAAATAAAATGACAAACAAATCAGTATTTTAAAAAAGTAAAACCAGCAAAAAGACACTAGAGAAACAGACGCACACACACACACATACAAATAAATTAAACCCATAGAAAGACAAAATCAGAAGCCATAACATATGAACAAAAGACAAGTAAGATGAAAAAAATGCCCAGAGTAATAGGAGATGAAAAATCTACAGAAGTATCATCAAGTTTTTGTTGTGTTGGCTGTCTACTGCTAGACATGGTGCCTACCCTTAAGGGTGGTTTGACTACTCAGTGAGACTCCATTGGAGAAAACCAGTTTTTCTTTTGCAAGTGGTTGTCAGTTGGAGATAGATTTTTTTTGGCTAGTGATGGGAGATCATGTGCTTTGCCCTCTCAGCACTAGGACCATTTCTGGTTTGGACCTATGCAGGCCCTATGCATACTGCCACAGACTATGTGAATTTGAATGTACATCAGTTCTGTTGTGCCTATAAGGTCTTGTTTCCATGGCCAAACCCCAGGTGGAGCTCCAGGAGCCCAATTGTCGAGAGGGATGTGGGATTATATGAGCAAGAGATATTGAGACCATGATTGGAAAAAGCACAGGGACAAATAGCCACACTAGTAGAAACATATGAACTGTGAACCAATAGCTGAGGTGCCGCCATGGAACTGGGCCAGGCCCTCTGGATAAGTGAGACAGTTGATTAGCTTGAACTGTTCAGGAGGGCCCCAGGCAGTGGAACTGGGGCCTATCCTTCATGCATGAGCTGGCTTTTTGGAACCTATTCTGAGATACTTTGCTCAGCCTTGGTGTAGGGAGGAGGGGACTGGACCTGCCTCAACTGAATGTACCAGGCTGGGCTGACTCCCCAGGGGAAACCTTGCCCTGCAGAGGTGGGAATGGGGGGGTGGATTGTGGGGGAAGGCTGGTGGGTGGGAGGAGGGAGGACAGGGGAATCTTTGGCTAATATGTAAAATTAAATTAATGTAAAATAAAAGTATAAAAAATCAGTGTATGAGTTTTTTTAAATTATCTCTCTGTCTTGTGTTGCTTTTCTAACTTGTCTTCCACATGTTGCCAGAAATATGGCTCACATTACCTTCAGGGCACAAAGAAAATCCTTTAATAACCTTGTAAGATGTTGGGCAGTAGAATCCCAGTACTTGATCTTGATTCTACTTCTGTACTTTCCCCTTATATCTTTGCCACTTCCAATCATGCCTCCTTTCACTTTTCACTGAGTTAATTAGCATTCTCTCTCTCTCCCTCCCTCCCTCCTTCTCTCTCTCTCTCTCTCTCTCTCTCTCTCTCTCTCTCTCTCTCTCTCCTCATATGACGACTCTATTTGACTTACTAGTCCTTTTTCAATTAAAATTCAAAGGGCATGGCTTATTCATCTTCCCAATTAAGCTTCAACAATCTCTTTATCCTTTGTCCCTCATTTGGCACTTAATTCAGATTTGGCAACAGGTTTGAATATTTTACCTCTTGACATGCTCTGACTTGTTCAACCTTGCTTCTTCATCATTTGCTAATTCAAAGGAACACAAAAACAATAGCAACAAGCAATTAAATTTAATTGAGCTTATGAAAAGCAATCCTATGGATAGATATATTACTGTAAAATGTTCATCTTTATAGGTCCATCATGGTTTTGAATGTTTGGACCATTTAATCACCTAAGTGAGAAAAAAAAAGTAATACATACTAAGACATTATTTAAATTAATTTAGAACAAATGCCTCCTTCATAGTAAAAGCAAATTTGTACCTTTCTTATCACAAATATTTACATATAAGAACACATTGCAACACATTTGTGTATCATTTTGTTAGCCCATCTTTATTGTTACCACTTTGTGAGGCTTGTGAATGAACAGACAATCAGGTTACCACATCTTAGTCTTGTAAACATGGTCTTTCTTGGATTATTGCTTAAGTACCCAAGGTGTTCTGCTCTGACATTTTCAAGGTGAGTTGCTGTTTTAAAATTACTGTGATCATCCTCCTTACCAACTCAACTCCCTTTCCAAATGCTTAACTTCTTTTGACTCCGATGTAACACTTCTCCAGTAATATCTTCCTCTACTGACTTCTTGAGATCATGTTTTATCTTGTCACGTAAAAATTCCAAGTTTTACTATTCTTTACCATCTAAGTTCTGGATTTTCTATTCTACATTCAAGCCTCATATGTTTTGTTCATTTCATTATTTTGGATAATTTCATCAGTGACTAACACATGCTCAGCTCTTACATCTCACCTCAGCTCCATTTCTAATAATTGTGGGTCTTCATTACACAAAAACAATTATATGAAATTCAAATTTTAAACACAATTTATGAAAAAAATTCCAAATTTTCTCATTTCTATTTCTTGAAATTGTTTTTAATTATTGTCATCCTACATAAATGGTAGTGAGGTTGTCTCTCACCATTTGAATACTCATGGGACCTATTTCTTCCTACTGTGTTGCCTCATCCAACCTTGATATGAGGGTATATGCCTAGTCTTCTTACATCTTATGTTGAGTTCAGTTGCTGTTACTGGGAGGCCTACTCTTTTCTGAAGGGAAACAGAGGAGCAGTGGGTCTGGGGTAGAGGGGGATTGGGAGGAGGGAAAGGTAGGAAGGTGTGGTTGGGATGTATTGTATGAGACAAGAATAAATAAAATATTAAAGTAAAATAAAAATCACTGATGATGATCAAAGAAAAAAATGACATCATGAAATTTGCAGACAAATGGGTGAAGCTAGAAAATACTATCCCAGATTAGGAAAGATAAATATTGTGTATATTCACTTTTATGTTGATTATAGTTTTTAAGTCAATAGAACCACAAAGGCTAAGTGTAGAGTAAGGGAATATCAGGGACAGGAAGATCTCCCTGAGAAACAGAAAGAGAATAGGTCGTTATGGATGGACAGGATAGGGTTTGAAATGGGAGGATCAAATAGGAATGAAAAGTGGAGAGGGGGGTAGTGGGAGGGAATGTGAGGAGGAAGACCTAAAATTAAGGTGCATTTTGAGGGGTAGAATTGAAACCTAATATAGTAGAAACCCCCTAAACTTTATATATATATATATATATTGGACAGATACAATATGTATACATAATCATATACACACACAGATGTGATTACAAAATTTGTTCCATGTCACCTTTACAGCAGTGGAAAGGAAAAGAAAGTAACACAGGCAACTATTGCTGATGCAAATGAGATGAAAGTTATACATTTCCCCTTCCTGTTCATGTTCCTTCCACACAGAGTCACATAGTCTGATGCTGCAGTAGAATATATCATATGTAGAATATATCATATGTAGAATATATCATATGTAGAATATATCATATGTAGAATATATCATATGTAGTGTATATATATATATATATATATATATATATATATATATATATATATATATATAAATAATGCATTGCTATAGCAAATATACTCCTGGGATGATGAAGAAAGTGAATTAGGGTCCAGAAGATCAAATCCAAAATACCTACAAGTTAAGAATGGACAATTACAAAATATGGTCAGAAACTTTGGATACATTTTCAAAATTCTTACTTATGGAAAAATATGAAGGGTTATTGGAGAAATTTATATAGGATGACAATAATTAAAAACAATTTCAAGAAATAGAAATGAGAAAATTTGGAAATTTTTTCATAAATTGTGTTTAAAATTTGAATTTCATATAAGCAGCTCAATTCTGCCTGACGATGTTTGGGATAGGTGGCGATGTGTGGGCCTATCAGTAGAGCAGAATATCAGTAGGAATTTATTGGTTGTAGTATTAAGGCAACTCCACATAGTTAAAAGGGAGGTTTATTTTGTGGGGTAACTTACAAGTAAAGGGATAAGTTACAGGGTCCAGGAAAGGTGTAGCACAGTCCAGAGGTGTTCTCTAGAGAACTCTGCTCAATCTACTTCCCGTGTCCAAGATCCAGGAACCAAGAGGGCCCTCACATCCTGACCATGGGTCTTAAGTGCTCCTGTCTCAACCCTGCCTTGTAGGCGTGACAGTTAAGGAAGCCTCAATGGGGGTAGTACTTCCAGGTCAAAGCTAGAACAGCTACCCACTACAGGAATTATTTCATTGACTCTATCTTTCTGTCAGTTGTGTTTGGTTCTACCCTAGGTCTCTAAGCCATCCAGCTTCTGTCAGGTGTGGGTCTCAGGTTAGACCAGTCATTGGTAGGCCACGCCTACAAACTGGGAGTCACCATGGCCCCAGTGCATCTTGAAGACAGGTTGTGGGTCATAGATTTTTGTGGCTCAGTTTTGTCCCAGTCCCACCACTGGGATCCTAGCCTGGTTCAGAAGATAGCTGGTTCAGGCTTCATATTCTCCATTACTAGGATTCCTCACAGTGTTCAACTTCATAGGTTCCAGAAGTTTCCACTGCACTAGGTTTCCATATAGCCCACTAAATGCCCACATATATGAGTTGTCTCTCCCCACACTCTCTCCCTCCATCACTCTATCCTCTACCTGATACCTCCTCTTCCCATCCCCACCTTCCCTGTCCACCCAAAATAATCTATTCTATTTTCCCTTCCTGGAGAGATCCATGTGCCGCCCCCCCCCCCACCATCCACTAGACCTCTCCTCTTTATCTAACTTTTCTGCATCTGTGGACTGTAGTGTGATTATCCTTCACTTAACAGCTAATATCCACTTATAAGTGAATACATACCATGTTTATATTTCTGGGTCTGGGTTGCCTTGCTCTGGATATTTTTTTTTCTAGTTCTATCCATTTGCCTGAAAATTTCATGATATAATTTTTTCCTAACAGTTGAATAACACTCCACTCTGTAAATATACCACAATTTCTTTATCAATTGTACAGAAGGTTTATTTATTGTACAGAAGGTTTCTATCTTTACTAAATACCTCAGGCACTTCATGGGAAAAGAGACTAGTACATTTAGAAAATACACACAAGTCAAATTGAAGTTGAAGAAAGACATCAAAGCTGTCATATCAGTGAGAGGGCCACAGAAAAACCAGGCAGAGGTGGAAGATTAGACAGGCATTAAATGTGTCTCCAATAACTGATGAGAGGTATGTTAAGACTGAAAGGAGACAACAAAAATTACACTTTCAGAAACAGATATAAGTTCAACCAAAAACCTTCTATTCTTCAAATGCATGCTACAAAACAAATAATCAAAAACAACAAAAGAACCAGGTCTTTCAGGATACCTTCCTGACAGAGATAAAGACATGTACTGACAGCTGGTACCAGGGAACAACAAGCAAAACACAGAGCAGCATCAGCAGAATTAGAAAGCTAGTATCTGAGAGTCCCACAGTCAGACATTACAGTTAGAAAAAGAGAGAGTCTAAATGGGATGTCTCCATCAAATGCCCCTCCACGGAGCTCAGGGGACCCCATGGAAGAAGAGGTAGAAGAAGAGGAAGAGCCAGAGGGTATGGTGGACACCAGGAGAGCAAGGATATCTGAATCAACTAAGCAAGAAGCATATGAGCTCATAGACACTGAAGCAGAAAGCACAGGAACTATGTAGGTCTGCACCAGGTCCTCTGCATATACACTATAGCTTTTAACTTAATCTTTTATGGGACTTTTGAGTGGGAGAACAAGTGTATCCGCGACTCTTGCACCTTCCCTTGGGACTTTTTTCTTTCTGTTGGGTTGCGTTGTCCATCTTCAGTATGGTAGATTCTTATTTTATTTTGTCATGTTGCTACCTCTTAGAAGCCTGCTCTTTTCTAATAAGAGATAGAAAGGGAATGGACCTAGAGAGGAGGAAGGGTGAGGAGGAACTAGGAGGAAGAGGGAGAGAAAGACTATAATCAGAATATATTGTATGAGAAAGAATAAATTTTCAATGAAAGAAAAAAATGAGAAATGGATAAGAAGAAGAGAAAGTTGGCATCTGGTTGATGTTCTAGTAAAAACTGTGGTCATCCTTACAAAATCATCAATGTCCAGGGAGGAGAAGGATGTTGAAGAACAACAAAAGACTAATTTTAAAATAATTTCTTAATCTTATTAATGGAGCTTTATATATAAGCATCTTCATTAATAATCAGTATGGAAATGTAATATGTTTTATAGGCAGTTATTACAAAATAGGATTGATTCTTTTGTATGCTCTTGGATGTTTATCCCTGGGATTTGGTGCATTCCTGAGATCTGATTTGATTTCTGCCTTATATTAGAGAGAAATAATTTTTAAACAACTTTGGGTACATATGTGTTTTTCTTTCTTGAAATCAAGGCAGCCCAAGTTAAACAGTTGTATACATGATTTGTTCAGCAGGTGGCAGTATTTCTCTAAGGTTCATGGAGCACGGTGTGACATCTTACTAAGGAATAGGACTGAAGTGCTGGACCATTACGTAGGAAGTATGAGGAGAGGGGCTCAGAAAATGTTGCTCAACAAAAGAAATGAGAAAAGCAAAAGGAAGAAAATTGAATTGTTAACTGTGAGTTATTTACAAATCTGAAAACTTACAAAGATAATGGAGCTCAATATAATAACAATTCTCATGTTAAATATATGTATACATATTTATATACATATATGTGCATATATGTTTAATTATCCATAACCACGACATGGTTAAAACAAACTGTAATAAGCCACAAATTACAAAATACTAATTATTGAATACCTTTAACTTTATAAAACGCTTCCAACATTTACAATATTTCTAGCCATTTTTTGTAATGTGCGTTGTTCACTGCAGTCAAGAATTTAGGAGCAAACAGACTGTGGGTTTTCTCCATATAAATATAATTGTCAAAAGGGAAGTGATGCATATTTCAAGTGCTGAGTAGCTGGCTTGTAGATAGTGACAATTGGCTGCCCTATTCAGCAACACAGGTACAGAAGTTACTTGCTCAGCAAACCACTGAATCATTCTAGTAATTAAATATAGGTTGACAATACTGAGAGTATAACATTTTCCTTACTTAATATCAAATTAAACAAAAACTGTAGGAAAGGAAAACCCAATTGGAAATCTTACTATGAAATGAGTCCTTCAAAATATTGAGTACCAGTAGACTGTAGGCTTACTAAATGTGGCATTTTTGTTCTCTGCTGCTTGTATACTTGGCTTATGGTAAAGCACTTGGGACATCTGGCTGCAGACATGTGATTTCCCTTTCCATGATGACAATAATATTTTGCACTTACTGGAAGTCGAAGGTGAGCCAAGCATTGGGATAAATGCTTCCCACACAATATTTAATTTAATAGCACAGCTATTCAAGTGGAACAAGAATCATTTTCATATTTTCTTCTTCATGCCCCATCATTATGGAGTCCACATCAATTCTTAAGAATCCTGATGTACCTCATCATAAAAATCCCCTGAAAGGGAATCTAGGAACTAATCTTCTATGTTCTATAAAATACAAACAAAACAAACTAACCCTGTGTTCAAGTCACTATTTGAAATCCTGATTAAGGTATGTCCTTTCCTTTTCATTACCAACAATTTTCAACTAATTTACCTCACTTAAAATCAGTTTTTCTTACCTTTCTGAAAGCTCAGAGAAGCAAAGGAGCAGTTACTAGTGACTTGTTACCTCTCCAAATCGTCAGAGCAAATGGGCCCTGAGATCCTGTCTCTACCTACCTTATATTCCTGTCTCCACTTCTCAAGTGCTAGGATTAAAGGTGTGAGCCACCAAAGCCTGGTCTCTATGGTTAACTAGTGGCTCACTCCGTCCTCTGATCTCCAGGCAAGCTTTATGTGTCAGAACACAAACAAAATATCATGCAACACATTTATTTTGCTTGCATGTTCATTCACTGTCTATGGTCAAGGGATGTGGGGCAGGAACTGAAACGAGTAGGAACCATAAAGCAGGAGCAGAAGCAGAGGCCATGGAAGGGAGCTACTTACTGGCTTGCTCAGCCTGCTTTTCTATAGAACCCAGGACCATCAGTCCAGAAGTGGCCCCACTCACAATAGGCTAGGATCTCTCCATCAATCACTAATTAAGAATATGCCCTGCAGGCTGAGCTTATGGAGGTTTTTTTCCCTTAATTGAGGTTTTCTCCCTTCTGATGACTTCAGCTTGTGTCAAGTTATCATAAAACTAGGTAGCATAGCTGACCCCTTCTCAACTTGACGCACAAACACATCACTGTTAAACCACACTCTTCCTTTTTTGTTTATATCAACATTATGAATTAATAAATACACCATAATATAAAGCATTTCTGAAGGCCTTTAAAAAATCAGTGTCTTTAAAATATCATGTCTCTTTCCAATTCTGACGTCTTTTAAAAATATAATGTTTCTCAAATATGGGATTCTATAAAATAAAATAAAATAAAAAAATAAGTTAAATAATTTCTTATTTCAAGAGGGAAGAACCAGGGCACAGCCAAAATCAAATAACAGCACACTCAAACTCCAACTGTGAAAATTACTCAATGTCTAATGTCTGTGTCCACTTGGCTCCTCCAAAGGGCTTGAATCAAATCCCTGGCACTGCCCTCTGCAGCACATACAGTTTGACTGTCCTAATACCAACGTGTCTTAGTTAGGGTTTCTATTGCTGCAATGATACGCCATGACCAAAAGCAAGTTGTGGAAGAAAGGGTTTCTTTACTCACACTTCCATATCACTGTTCTTTGAAAGATGTCATGGCAGGAACTCAAACAGGGCAGGGACCTGGAGACAGGAGCTGATGCAGAGGCCATGGAGGAGTGTAGCACAAATCTTAAAAGGTCTTGCCAGTTCCTCAGCTGATCCTGTTTCCTCAGACTGGAAGCCTCTGAGTCCTCATCCAGAATGAATCTCAGCTGAACTGCTGCTAAAAGCTTAAAAGCTTAGCCAGCTCTAGTTCCTGGTTCTCAAGCCTTATATACCTTTCTGCTTTCTGCCATCACTTTCTAGGATTAAAGGCATGAGTCACCATGCCTGGCTGTTTCCACTGTGGCTTTGAACTCACAGGGATCCAGATGGATCTCTGCCTGTGGAATGCTTGGATTAAAGGCATGTGCTACCACTGCTTAACCTGTATGTTTAATATTATGGCTGTTCTGTTCTCTGACCCCCAGATAAGTTTATTGGGGTGCACAATATATCAACCACAGAGGGGTGATGATTACCAGCTTGCTTCTTTATAGCTTATTTAGCCTTTTTAAAAATAGAACCCAGGACCACCAGCCCAGGGGTGCATCACCCACAATGGGATGATCCCTCCTTTATCATAAGAAAATGCCTTACAGGATTGCCCATAGCCAATTTTATGGAGGCATTTTCTTAATTGAAGTTCCCTACTAAAACTAAAGATGACTTTACCTTGTGTCAAGTTGACATAAAACTAGCTAGCACAGTGTCAAAGTTTTAATTTCACATTTTGATTACAGAGGGAACTGGTGAAAATAGATACTGACTCAGGAGAATCCAAGAAAAGATGCCCATACAGGCATCACTTAGCAAATACAAAACAGACCCAGTAAGAGAAGAGCTATTTTCATATTCTCTGTCTCTGTCTCTGTCTCTCTCTCTCTGCCTCTCTCCCTCTCTCTCACGCACACACACACAAACACAAAAACTACAAAATTTGTGTTTCTTTAACCCAGAATATCTTAAATGATAATAGTTTTCTACAACTTGCAATTCTGAACAATTTAATCTATAAAGCAGGAAAAGAGAGTCAACCAGTGGGTCAATCAAAGAATCCTAAAGTTTGTTTGAAAATACCTGGAACCTATGAAAAGAAGGCTTGGTCAACATTTTTGTTCTGTTTGTAAGATTTTCCCAATTTTGCCTAAGAAGAAATGACTGAAAATAATTGTGAAATCCAGTGATTCTGAAAATTAGTTCAATAGATCATCCCTGACATTGAAGCCAACCTCACATGTGATATTTTGTGTATGTGCTAACAAATAAAACTTGCCTGAAGATCAGATTTTCTATACATGGGGAAATGAAGGTCAAAATCTTTTACTCCCTCAGTGGCTACTGAAAAGAGCCAGTAGGACATAAAAGAACACTTAGAAATGAGAGCCTCTCACATTAAGCCCTCTTTTTTGAGGAGACCTGGGGAAAATTGTCCATGGAGTTTTCACTTTCAATGCAGTATTAACAAGATCCCTGATTGTGACATGATCAAACCGACTTAATCATTTCTGAGTACGTGTCAAAAGATAAGCTCAAGGATATACCAAAGTGGGAGATTGTGAATGTCATAAAGAAAACAGAAAGATTAATTAATCTTTCTGGGGTATTCATCTCAGGGGAGACATTGGTCTACATGCACAAGGCACTGGGTTTGATAACCAGCACCAGACAAGAAGAAGAAAAAGTAACCATAGGAGGAGGAAGGTAGAAGCAGCAGCAGGCCAGTTAGAGGAGGGAGTGAGTCAGAAGAGTAAAGATTTGGATTTCTCCCAGACAAGCTCCTGAGTAGACTAGCATTGTCTCACAATCTTGAATTTAGACATTCTTCTGTAACCTGTTTATTGTTTTACTGCTTAATTGACGTGCAGTTAAAATTGGTTTCACCTGGAAAAGTGCTAGCAGTTATTTCCTTCTTAGGGTTGTTTGATAAGCTACAAGTGATTGGCACACGTCTGAGTAGAGTAGCATGAGAGTTCCATTTGAACCAGAATGTCAGGACTGCTATGATCAAGGACAAGTAACCCAAAACCCTAGGTTTCATAAAATCCAAGTAGCATCAAAATACCCACTTTTGTTTGGCAGAATGAAGTACATTCATTCAAAGAATAAATGGAAAGCCTTAGATGGGTCATGGTCACAATTAACAGCTAAGGGGGCAGAGAGATGGCTCAGGGGTTAAGGGTACTGTCTGCTCTTCCAGAGGACTTGAGTTCAATCCCAGAACTCAAATAGCAGCTCATGACCCTCTGTAACTCCAGGGGGGTTGACTTCCTCTTTTGGCTTTCTTGTGACACGCAGAGCAAAACAATGCTATTTACACATAAAAATAAACTATATAAAAAACCAAGGTCAACCAATATTTGTTAGCTTGTGTTGGCAAGACTGGTGTTCCATACAGCTCTAGATAGGACATCTACATCAAACATCAGGGAACCCCAGGGATGAAAGGCAGGAAGAATCTAAACTCTAGAGGAGACAGAAGACATCAGGAGAATAAGGCCCTCCAAATCAACTGAGCAAAGATCATAAGCACAGAGACTGAAACAGCAAGCCTAGAGCCTACACAGGTCTGCCCCCAGTCATCTGTGTGTAATATACATATTAGTGTATAGTTTTTATGGGACTCCTGAGAATGAGGGGGTCTCTGGTTCTTGTGCCTTCCCTTGGAGTTTTTTTTTTTTTTCTTTAGTTGAATTGCTTTATCCAACTTCAATGTGATGGTTTTTGTTGTAGCTTATTGTATTTTATTTTGTTACTTTTGGTTGTAATCTCTTAGAAGACTGTTGTTTTCAAATGAGACACAGGATGCCAGCGGATCTGGATAGGAGGGAGGGGGAGTAATTAGGTGGAGTCGAGGGAGGAGAAATTATAATCAGTACATATTGTATGAGAAGAGAATCTATTTTTAACGGAAGTGGGAAAAGGTTGCTCTTCCACAAGACAGAGTTGTTTGTTTGTTTGTGTTTGTTTGCAGATGCAGTAAAATGGTGAAGAGACTGGGTTTTGTCATCTCAAAAGCTTACAAGAATAGATCGGATCCTGGAAATATAGTAAGCTCTGAGTAAAGAGAATAGGAAGTATTTACATAAGAGTGAGATTCTTTTATAAGTACTTAGAATATATTGTTTCATTTTTATCTCTCAGTTTAATGGGATAGGGTTACCCATATTTCACAGATGAAGGACAAACTCATGAATTTAACAAGAATCACATAATAACATATAATATATATGACATTTGACAGAGTCTAGATTCAAATCTATATAATATTTTATACTCCTTATAATACATAAGAATGATTACTTTCTGTTTAACAAACTAAATAGCAAATGTATTCTCAGAGAACTAAATGTAACTGCAACTTTTCTTTGCTCACTTTCCCTTGATGGATGTGATCTGTATATATATTGGTTTTTTCAGATTACATCACAGTATGGGAAGAGGACTGAACCATATTGCGTTGATAAAATAATAAGCCAGAACATAGTTCTATGTGAGGCCTAAACATTATAAATGAGATGTCAGCGTACAGTCCCTAGCCACAGGCAGCATTATGTGTAGGCTTGTTAGAGTAAACTAGTGCTTCAGAGCTCTGTTTCAGAAATGCTACTTTAGCCATTCAACTCTTTGTAAACTTACCTGAGCATATATGGTAATATAATAGTTATACTATTCTTCCTAAGCTTATCAGTGCATATTGCAACTTAGGCAGCACAGCCATTGAATCTTTCATCAAGACCTTTAGAAAACAGTGAAATGTTCGCTTCCACCATCCCCTCCCAGCAGAGAGAGTTTAAGCTGGCTTTGAGCATGTTGCCGTCCATCACTTGGTCATCATGGCACTCCAAGCTAGTTCTTTGGTACATTCTTAACACATCTTGCCAGGATTCCAGGGTCAGCTGTGGAAATGAGTCAGTCATTTCTTAGACCTTCTTGTGATTGTTTTTATTTTATTTTATTGTTAGTCTTTTGTTCTTGGTGGCAGTTTTTTTTTTTTTTAGACAACACAATATTAAGAATAAATTTTACATTAATCCTAAAAAATAGAAATATGCTAAATCTCTTTTTAGGTACTGTAGCAAGTGCAGCAGTTCTAGTTAAATATAGAAATAACTTCTATAGTTAGGAGCAAATATGGCTAAGGTGATTCCCTGTATATATTCTGGTCTGAAACATAGCTGAAATATATTCAATTATTTCACCCAATCACAACCTACTTCTAGAACTTAGCTCTAATTGACATCAGCAGTCACAGCAGTAATGTAACAAATTAAAGAAAAATATACTTGTTTATTTAATTAAACTCCAGCGAAGAATTTTCTCCATCACAGAGTACTTCAATATGCATTGGAATTACATAACAGCAACATTTTGATATATTTTAAGATGAACTTAATAGAAACTTTTGTTCCTAGATACAGTATGACCAACATGATTATAATGATACTGATTGGCTCTAGAACAAGAACAATGAAAATTTAGAACAGGTGCTTTGTAATGGCACAAATTCTATATAAAGGGGATGGTTTTATGATGAGCTACTGAATGTGACATACCTAGAGGTAAAAGTCATAAGTCTAGCAGTTCAAGCTGATGAGGATGTGGAGTAAGGGGAACATTCATCCATTGCTTATAGGAGCACAAACTTATACAGTCACTATAGAAATTATTGTGGCAGTTCCTCAGGAAGATGGAAATTCATCTACCTCAAGATCCAGCTGTAACACTCTCAGGCATATATCCAAAGGATGCTTCATCCTGCTGCAGAGAAATTTGCTCAGCCATGTTCATTTGCTGTTTTACTCATAATAGCTAGCAATTAGAAACATCCTAGATGTCTCTCAACAGAAGAATGGGAAAAGAAAATGTGGTACATTTACACAGTGGTTTATTACTCAGTCCTTTAAAAAGATGACATCATTAAATTTGCAGGCAAGTGTATAGAACAAAAAAAAAAAAATCAGCCTCAGTGAGTTATAGACCCAGGAAGACAGATATGGTATATGTTTACTTATATATGGATATGTGGATATTAGATGTTAAATCAGTGATAACCAAGCTACCATCCAAAGAACCACAGAGGGTAGGTGTAGAGTAAGGGACTATAGGAAACAAATAAATCTCTCCAGAAAGGGGGAATAGAGTAGATAATTATAAGTGAATGGCAGGTGTGGAGGACTGTAATGGGAGGCTCAAGTGTTGGGTAGAGGGGCTTGAGGGAGGGAATACAGATAGAGACAGATGAAATTAAAGGGGTAGAATCCTAAAACATCAGAAACTTCTTAAGATGTATAAATATATGTGTACATACACACACACACACACACACACACACACACACACATATATATATATGAACGAAGGTAATCTAGATAAAACCCCAAACAATGGGGACTGGACACCTCTTGTCACCAAATAAAGATTTCGTTACCTAGACTAGGTTACATCTAATTGAGTTATTGGACAAAGGGGTCCCATGGAAATCCCCAAATGACCCAGGCTACTGACAAGATAATAGGTTGCTCTTCATGAAGTGGCACAAGTCCCCATTGCAGAAGAAAACACCCACACAACTCATTGAACACAGAGAGGTCAATCTAGTGTCTTCAGAGAACCTGTATCCTTAAGTCCTAGGGTCTTTGGTACGGGAAGGCATTCTGCATGCTATTAAAATGGAAACATTAACACCAAGACCGGCACAAAACCTTTGGCCTATAATGGTATCCTGCATGCAAGATATGCTAGTGTAAGGGTGGCACAAATTTTCTGGGAGTAACCAACTAATAACTGATTTGAATTAAGGCCGACTCATGAGATGGAACCCATACCAGACACTGCTTGAGTGACCAAGAACCAGAGGCTAGATAGCTCAGGAACCTAATATAAAAGCAAATAATATTGGTCTTAAATGACAACAACAACAAACAAACATAATGACAAAATGACTCCTGATGATATTCTGTTGTACTCATAGATCAGTGCCTTGCTCAGTCATCATCAGAGAAGCCTCCTCCTGTAGCAGTTTTGGGAACACAGCCAGACATTGTGGGTGCTGAGGGGGGAGCGCTTGGAAAACAGAGCCCTAAATGGGATGTCCCATCAAATCTGTCCCTTCAGAGTTTCCTTCCTGTGGAAGAGGAGCCACATTTTGCATATAAGGCTCATTCTAATTTGCTAATTCCCTGATTAGTCTCTTCATCCATCTATTCAATGCCTAGAAGACTCCACAAACTACTTCATAAAGTGAGAACAAAGAGAACAAAATAACCATTTTCTCTAAAGCACCATTTATATGTAGGGATGTCAAGTGAAATAGCTCCTATTCTCAGAGGAATACTCTCTAGGGACATAAAACATCTTCAAATTCCTTTCCTACCTAAAATATGTCAAGAAAACAATAAAACTTATACTCCTGTGATGTTTTCATTGTTTAGCCTCTTTTATACATCATTTTTCTTCATTTCTTTTTCTATTTGTGTACTTACTCTTGGTGAGAACAATAAAATATTTTTATTATAGCTATAGCATCATTGAAAAACAATGAATTTTCACAAAGTACACTATATAAAGCAAAGGAAACCAGAAGCTCTTTTAGGATAAATTAAATTCTTGACTAAGCCTTCAGTAATTTTCTGAGCACTTGGAACAAAGGGGTAAACTTTTCATGTGTGAACATGGAACATCAACAATGCAAAACCACAGTACAGAACTGTTGTAGAATATTATTTTAAGGTGTGCTACTTTTGTTTATGTTCCATTTGTTTGACTCTGTGACGTTGTGTTACTTTGCCTGTCTAGAATGCCTGATGGTCTAATAAATAACTGAACGCCCAATAGCGAGGCAGGAGAAAGGATAGTAGGGGTTGACAGGCAGAGAGAATAAAGAGTAGGAGAAATCTGAAAGGAAAAGAAGAAAGGGCAAGAGAACAAAGAAAGGAGGACACAAGGGGCCAGCCACCCAGCCACACAGCCCACCATGGAGTAAGAGGGAAAGTAAGAAATGCAGAAGTAAGAAAAGGGAAAAGCCAAAAGGAAAAAGATAGAATGGATAATATAAGAAACACTGGCTAGAAACAAGCCAAGCTAAGGCTGGACATTTATAATTAAGAATAAGCCTCTTGTGGAGTTTCCATCCTATTCTCATCATTTTATAAAGATGAATTAATAAAGAAAATGGGCCGGGCAGTGGTGGCGCACGCCTTTAATCCCAGAACTTGGGGGGCAGAGCCAGGAGGATCTCTGTGAGTTCGAGGCCGGCCTGGTCTACAGAGTGTGATCCAGGACAGGCACCAATGCTACACAGAGAAACCTTGTCTTGAAAAAACCATTAAAAAAAAAGAAGAAGCCTCCATGTGTTATTTATTTGGGATCTGGGTTGCAGGCCCCATAGTAGCAAAAACAAAGAAACAACATGGAACAATGATTCAAATTCAAATTATGTGCCCAACATGGTCAGATTTGATTTTGCTGTCTGATATTTCAGAATGCCACGTAGTGAAAAAATGGCTAGTAAGTCAAGGAACTATCAAATTTAAATAAACTGAGACTCTAATAAATAATCTAATAAAAATCACATAATGTTTTAAAAGTATAATTATTTGACCACAAACTTTGCAAACATCAGTAATATTCTCACACAAATTATTAATAAAAGTGTTATGGACTTAGTAAGCATATTTTTTCTTTAATGAAATTGCATTTCCATAATATATAAAGATGCTGAATTTCAGGATTTACTTTGATTACTGGTGCTCAGTGTTCATAAAATAAGCTTTATGCTTATAAAATGCATATGTGTTTTCATGTAGGTAAACAGTGAAGTCCAGAGCTGGATGTCATGTATCTTCCTAAATGGCTCCCCCATTATTTAATTTCTCTCTCTCTCTCTCTCTCTCTCTCTCTCTCTCTCTCTCTCTCTCTCTTTCTCTGTTATTTCTTGGGATTTCTCCCTGACCCTGGGGCTCCCTGGGGCTCACTGATTTTTACAAGATTGGCTGGCCAGCATGCTCTAAGGCTCCTCCTTAGTGCTATGACTAATATGATGCTCAGTCAGGGTTTTCTCCATAGGTGCTTGGGGTCAAACTCAGATCCTCATGGTCTTAGGGGATACACTTTACTAGTACATTCTTTCATTTCAATTTGCCTGACTATTATTGGATAGCTGCTACTGTACATTGGATCAATAAATCATTTCTCAATATTAGCAGACTTCCCTGAATCCCATCATAGCAGCATATCATGCATTTATATGTTATTTCATCGATTTATGATATCTTACATTTAGCAATTTGTTTGGAAATATTAATCAATTTTTCCAGCTCAAGAATTTCATCTTTCCATTTGGTATATTTTTAAGGCCTGGGCTGCAGATACAGTACCATAGTACAAACACCATCATTGTTTCATGCTTGTGTGTTCAACGCCAAACAGCACAATGTGTACTAATTAATTGAAGAAAGGGAAATGAGAATGAAGCCGCTGAATCCAAATAATATTTTACTGTAACATCTCTGATTTGTTTGGACATCTATAAATGCTGACGCAAATGGCATACACGTAGGATTTGCCATCAGACAATATTTGAGAAATGTGACTTCTGTTTTTCTTTTTTTTAATTACAGTAACTACCACAATTATTGTTGTGTAGACTGATTCTTTCTCTAGGTGTCTAAGGGACATGCATGTCTTCTCCAGCCATCATAGAGTAAGTCTCATCAGCATACAGCTTTCATCCAGCCTCCACTACACCTTATCATGAATACTTAAGGTTTAGGATAGACTAAATTTGCCTAATGAATTTTGGCTAATCTCTTTGGAAAACTCAAAACACTTTCTTGTGTTACATTTTCCATTATGAAAGGCTTTAATAGTTTTTTTCTTAGCTGTGAGGACATAGCGACAGTCAATGTTTAGATGAGTTTTAGGCCCTAGGATTCCCTTACCACATCACAAACATATGTCAAATAAATTAAAATTAACAAAATAGGTATCTCTTAAAATCCCTTTTTGAGTTTTTTAGAATCAGAATTTCCCCTCCCCCTATTAACAATACAAATCAGTGGTAAAACACCCAATAAGCAGGTGTAAGGGAGGCCCTGGATTCCAGCAACTCTCTCTATCTCTCATGCACACATACTCACATACACTCTCACACAAACACAAACACGTTTGTAATCAATATTATTTATTTGGAGGCAATAAACTTCTATGTGGCATCATCCCTGAACCTTTGATGACTTTAACTCTTTACAGTAAGGAACTCTTGTTTTCAGATTATATACTAAGAGTCTCTAAGGTTGACCAGATTCAGTGACTTGCTTGAATGGCTCACAAAACAAGACACAGCATTACACATGAGCAAGATTTATTGCAGTGGTGGGAAACAAAAAAAGTCAAAACTTATAGAGGAATAGGATAAAGCTAAGATAAAACCAGCTGCCACCTTTTGAGAGTCCTCTGTCAGTGGATTCACATAGGACATGTATAATTTCCTTGTAATAATTTTCCACAGCACATGACTAGTTTTGTTCCACAGAAGACTATTGTAGGATTACACAGTCCAATATTTTTATTGGGGACTGGTCTCATAGATACATTCTGCCTACCATGAATATACATTTGCTTTGTATATTAGCTTCTTAACATGCCCTTAGCAACTAGCACATAACCATTGTTACACTTTTCTATTGCATCCCTTCATTAAATCATTCAGAATCAACATGAGCATGCTGTGTTTACCAAAACACATCTGCTGCTTCTGGGGACATGTGTAGCAGGAATCTTAACAGGTCTTATTAATAAAATCAAACCTGAAGCCAGGTATTGGGGTGAATGCTGGAAGATCAGAGAAGCGGAACAAGCCACAGCCACCTCACCTTGCCAATTCCTCAGCTGATCCTGTTTCCTCAGACAGGAAGCCTCTGAGTCCTCATCCAGAATGAATCTCAGCTGAACTGCTTCTCCAAAGCCTGAAAGCTTAACCAGCCTAGTTCCTGGTTTTCATGCCTTATGTACCTTTCTGCTTTCTGTCCTTACTTCCTGAGATTAAAAGTCACCACGCCTGGCTATTTCCAGTGTGGCCTTGAATTTACAGAGATCCATGCCTCCAGAAGGCTAGGATTGAAGGTCTGTGTGCCACCATTTTCTAGGCTCTGTATCTAGTGGCTGTTCTGTTCTCTGACCCCAGATAATTTTATTAGGTTGCACAATATTTTGGGGAACAATGCCACCACAGACATGTTTTTGTTCATTCTGTTTCTATGACCTTAAGTAGCTCCTTTCACCTCTCACATGGGCAGAATCTCTTCAAGTGTCATAGAGAAGCAGAAAAGTTGAGTGGTGGTGTTTTGAGCTTCACAATTAATATTCCAGAAACTTTGGACTCAAGTCGTATACCAGTCATATTGGGATAGCCAGTCACTATTGATACATACACAGTGAAACCCCTGCAGCTGAGGCTCAGGGAACAATGAAGAGGAAATGGCAAGATTGTAGGAATCAGAGGACCAGAAAAATCTGCTGCAAGATTATATCTTAAAGATATTACAGGAACGCTACACCTATGAAATATTGACAGCATGGCTGTGTAAACAAGACAAGAAAATACCAGTTGACAAGTCAATGTGGATGGGGGAAATCTCATGTGACCTCACTCCTAGATAAAGAATTACATGCAATTAAAGACTGTTGAAAGAAGGAGAATTAATCTGATCCAAGGATGAGCCTCTGTAATGGTTCCCAAGTGGTCAGCCTTAAAAATATATGCATACAAACAATGCTAAACAGATCCAGCACGTTACATTTATATATTTATTTACATATAATTGTATAACAATAATAATGAATAAGAGGCTATGAATTTGGTATGTGGGGATAAGGGAGGGCTTGGAGAAGTAAAGGGAGGGGTAGATAATGTAATTATATTTTCATTAAATAAAAATTTAATAAGTTCATTCAAGATGAAGCAACATCTGGAAACAGAAGATCCCTGAGAACAAAATTAGGTAAAGTAAAAAAATTCTAATTTAAGTGGTTGTGGAAGAGCAAACACAGATATGGTGATTGAACTTCTTCAGAGAAAATTCATAATTTGCAGATCTGATTGTCCCATCAGAAAGCACAATGAGCCAGGCAGTGGTGGCACATGCCCTTAATCCCAGCACTTGGGAGGCACAGCCAGGCTGATCTCTGTGAGTTCAAGGCCAGTCTGGGCTACAAGAGTGAGTTTCAGGAAAGGCGCAAAGCTACACAAAGAAATCCTGTCTCAAACAACAATGACAAAAAAAAAAAAAAAAGAAAGAAAGCACAATGAAACCAATGAGAAAACTGTGAAACACAATAAAATCAACACTTTTTCTTTTTAAGGCTTTGATTTTTTTTTTAAAGTTTATTTATTTAGCTCTTATTTGTAGTGCATTTGTATAAGGCTGTATGGACTTCTGTGAATGATATGCATTCAGGATCCTGAAGAGCAGAAAGGGCTAGCAACTCCCCCAGAACTGGAGTTACAGACAGTTGGGAATGGATATATTAGTGCTGGGAATGTGTCTGGGACCTGTAGCAGCAAATGCTCTTAACCTCTGAGCCATCTCTCCAGTCTTAAGCCATTTTTTTCTTATCAATAAAAATGAAAAAAAACCCTGAAATTGAGATGCTATCTTTTTGTTTGTTTGTTTGTTTCGACACAATGTTCCTCTGTGTAGTTTTGGTGCCTGTCCTGGATCTTGCTCTGTAGTCCAGGCTGGCCTCGAACTCACAGAGATCCACCTGGCTCTGCTGAGCCACCACTGCCCAGCTTAAGATACCATCTATTAAAAAAAAAAAAAAGAACACTATCTACAAAGTAAGTTCAAGCAAAATAAGCCAGAATACACAAAAAAAATTTACAGAAAATTCTTAATTTTTTAAGAACATGGAAAATGAAAAAGGATTTCATATTTGTATCAAGTTACCATAAAATGTTTTATCCACTGAACATAATCCTATTAATCATTTACATCTGTGTGCTTTTTTAAAAGTACTGTATCTACTAGAATGCTGCTTTTTGCAGAGAGAAAGTAGCAAGATGTCTTGTACCACACACCCTCTGCATTCTCTGTTAGTACAGCAGTCACTGAACAATGTTCCCAATTTCCTTTTCCTCGTGACCACAATCAAAGGACATACTTAAGGGGCTTTTCTCTCACTTACACATTATTCTTCATTGGCTATAGAAAATCCCTTGATCTGACATTAAAGGATCCACAATGAGCTGAAAACTAACTTTCACATTCATTATTTATTATTTATACATGAACCTACATACAGTTTTTGAAATACAAATAGGAGATTGGCTAATATCTGAAGACTGTTGGCACCATTAACAACCTTTGAACTGAGATAGATTGGACTTTTCCACACTATCGGAAAGACGAATGATTCTCCTCAAACTCTTTCACACACACACACACACACACACACACACACACACACACACACACACACACACATTATGATGCACTCCATTAAGCCTAAATTTCCTAACCTCTCTTGAGGCAAATGTGGGTATATGGATGTAAATAGAAGCAACAGTCTCAGCTAGTAGGTCATTCTCACAAGAAATTCGGTGGCTCTTTCCATTTTTTCCCCTACTTTCCAGGGCTACAGTGTTGTTGTGATTGTGAATTTGTTTTGGAGGGAAACCATACTTTAGGGATGAAAAAGCAAGAAAATGGAAACTTATGACTCAAACACACAGTGGTGGTGTCATCCTGATCAAGAATATTGATGCAGAGAACTAACTCTAAGAGAAATCACGTACTTCTTTTCAATAGCTATGTTTTCTAGACCCTTACAGTAAAACCTAACTTTCATCATAGCATATACATTATTAGCCCACAAAATTTGTTATAGTCTGATTTGTTTCTAGGCAAGTGAAGTGCCTACATATATAAACTTTGTCTATTTCATACAAGGCAACAAAAATTTTATCATTGAATAAAGTGAGTCACTGGATTAAAATTCCAGCCTTATGTGTGCTATATCAGTATTTGTTTATTAATATATATATATATATATATATATATATATATATATATGTATATATATGCATGGTTACAGTTCATGTGTGTGTGTGTGTGTGTGTGTGTGTGTGTGTGTGTGCGTGTGTGTGTGTGTTTACCTTATAACCTGTTGGGGAATGTAAACTTGTACAGCCACTGTGGAAATCAGTATGAAAGTTTCTGAGACACTCTAAAAATAGTATCTTATGACCCATCTGTAACACTTGTGGCTATATACAAGTGCCCTTATCTCCTACCATAAGGATACTTGCATATCTATGTTTATTTCTGGTCTATTCACACTAGCTAGAGTTGGTCTAGCTAGATGTCCTTCATCAGATGAATTATAAAATGATGATATACTTAAAATCTGTGAAGTTCTATTCAGGCATGAAGAAAAGTGAAATTATGACATTTGCAGGAAAAATGGACAGAACTCAGTATATGAAACAAAAACAAGCCAGAATCAGAAACACACACACACACACACACACACACACACACACACACACACACACATTTGTTTCATAATGTGGAACTTGGATTTAATTCTCTTTCTCCCTCCCTCCCCTTTTTTCTCCCCGTGTGTGTGTGTGTGTGTGTGTGTGTGTGTGTGTGTGTGTGTGTGTGTGTGTTTATGTGTGCACAACTAGAAAGGATACTAAGACCACAAGAAAGGGAAGAAGAATTTTCACAAGAGTAGTCGGTGAGGAGAAGATTTGGGATAATAGAATACATGTGATCTGAAAGCAGAAGAGAGGCTGGCTACTAAGAACAAGGAGCGAGACTGAGGCAAGAAGCAAGTAAGAACAAAATACGAATAAAAGCCATATCAGCACCATAGTAAAGCCCATTAGCTTATGACTCGGTCAGCTGACTTAAAATAAATAAAAGCTAAGTGGTGGTGGAGGCAATTGTACAGTGTCTGGTAAGGGAATGCTACTTTTTATGCAAACTCCCAACTTCTTACAAGTTTTAAAATCAGTTCTTAAGATTTCAGTAGTGTGTTTCACATTTTCAAAGGTGTCTTTCACAGTGCGTCCCAATTTGCAGGTTTTCTTAATAACTTTGTATTGTGAATGAGCCGACACCTGTTCTTCAGGAAAAGCAAAGCTGAATAAAAGGGTGATTAAATGCTGTGAAGAGGGTGCAAATATTCAGGGTTTGTTGTTGTTGTTGTTGTTTTTACCACCAATATCTGAAATTTGATGCTCCTAAATACATGTTATTTAACCTCCTTAACAACCAAAAAGAGAGGCTGGAACCACACAATGCTCTGTATTTAGAAGGAGAGAAAATCAAGTTTGAAAAGGAGTCGGCTGCACTGTAAGCTCTTCACGTTGGTACCCTGGATGTTGTTACTTGCCAAGAGCAAGTTGAGGGGCATAGATAGTATTAAAGGAGAGAAGCAAGGCACAGAATCCTCCTTACCAGTGAACAGGGTAAGTACTTAAAGGTAGTAGGCAAGTTTATTAGCTTATAACAACACAGCCATACTGTACTACTGAATGTTACTGCCACAACTGAGGATAGGCTAAGGTGACATTTTTTGTTCAGAAAGTATTTTTAAACCTTTGGAAATTCTAAAGTTGGAGCCTCTTATTCTGGCAAAGTAGATGTTAGTGGCTGCAACTATGTAACAAACAGAAACAGGCATTCAGACTTAAGGCTTCCACTTGGGATCAGGTGGTATTTCACTAGAGATGACTCTGTTCTCTATTTCATCCACACAATATAGAACACACAGTCATTTATAAGCTTATATAAGATAGCAATATTCCTTTACATTTTTTGATAACATATTAAGTATCTGAATTAAATTTGGTGCATATTTTATTTCAGGACATTAATATTATTGATATAATAATTCATTTATCTCATTAATGTATTAGTGAAATAAGAAACAAATTAGCAGTTAGATACATTAATGTTGGAGCCTTAAACATACTACTTGTCACAAAAAATTGATATTTGTGACTAAATATATAATTTAATAAAAACTTTTCTTTTAGAAAATTTATTTTAGAACCAATGTCACTATTAAAGAAATTACAGTATAAGAAGCATTTAATGTTATACATATATATGTATATATAATGTCTTAACAATTGAATTATTTGACTTTGTTTATGACTATACACATTATACATTTGTTGATATTATACAGTCTTACTATTTGCATAAACTAAGTGAATATCTAAAACCATATACTTTTGCATTGAGCATGAATGACATTACTTATATATTACTCTATAATCATAAAGTGTAAAAACTGTTTTAAGAACCATAGAAAAGATTTAATCTAAAATTCCGTTTATTTATGTAGTCTTCTACTTCTGTGCTGGGGATTAAGGAATTGAACCTGAAGCTTTGAGGAAGCACTCTACCAGAGAGGGACATCAACAACCATTAAAAACAACAACAACAACAACAACATAACTTTATTTTATTTTTTATTATTTGGTTTCTCTGTGTAGCTTTGTGCCTTTCCTGGAACTTGCTCTGTAGCCCAGGCTGGCCTCGAACTCACAGAGATCCACCTGCCTCTGCCTCTCAAGTGCTGGGATTAAAGGCATGCATGCCTCACCACCGCCCAGCTCAACATAACTTTTTAAACACAAGCATGGTAATAGTTTGTAGACTTCTCAGTCTTGTTTTTAATTGTGTTGGGGACAGTGAAAAGTATTTATGACCTTGGAACCACCTCTTTTCTTATCAAGCAGGACAATGAGATTTAGCTTTGTTCACTAAATATAAATTAAACTACAAGGAAAGAAAGGATTGGAAAGGACGTTCTGCACTATCTGAACAAAAATTAAATTAAATATTGCAATCACCAAATATTCTGGTTTGTATCACTATTGTTTCTCACCTGAAATGCTTCCCTCAGTTTTTTGTTGTTATGGTTGTTGTTCTTTATTTTTTTCCTTACCTATTTGTACTCTCTAGCTGCACTTCATTAATGCAGTTCTATTTTCTGCATCAACATTTCTGCTTCATTTTGCTTACATCCTCCCCCTCTGCACTGTGGTGGTCCAGCAGCAGACTCACATGAGCACTGTCACCTGCCATTCTTGTTGCTAAGAGCAACACTGCAGATGGCAGAAAAAAATGTGTATTGTATGTCACATGTTACACATGGAAACACATGCTGGTAAGAAATAGCTTACCCTACAAAGGGCCCTTTGCCTGAACAGATTATAATTTGATGACTCTTAGTCATGCTCTTTAGAGTACCATGCTGAACATCACTTAATAATAGTATTTCCTGTCATTTTAGAGACAATTAAATCTCTTCTGACAATGTAGGCAACTAAAGAACTAGGAAGATTTATAACCTCTCAATATTGTTGTCTGAATAATAAAGCACACTTTACAAACAAACTACCTTTGATTACTCATTTGTGACATATATTTAACCTCATTTCAAAGACAATAAGAAACATATCCAATATTTGAAATAGAAGGTGCACCAAAAGAACATGGTCAGTTTGAAAAAATATCTGAATTTGTAATTTCTGTGTCCACATAGTTCATAGTACATGCTGCTTTTCCTATAATCTTTACTTCAAGTAAATGTGTGTCAGACTTGGTTTATACTTGGGGATCTCATACATGTTTTTAAAATGCTACAAATATTGTCAGATTATGTATATGCAAATATACCTAATAAATATTGTCTTTGATATAGATATATGTATGTACATTAGATAAAATAGTATTGAATCTTAAATCCAGTTTTGTTTGTCTCTTTCCTTTCAGAGGAAACATTATTCTTTCCATGGATCAGTGACTCTAAGAGTAGGGCTTTGTCTGAATTTTTCTCATTCTGAATACTTGTCAATCATACTGGAGAGGAAAATTGAACAGATTATCTTGGGGAAAAATGACTGTGATTTTCATGTGATGAAAGTTGAGTATCAAGTTAAATCTCCATGGAAAAAAAGAATTGAAAAGCTGGAGCAATTACTGAGCTAATTAAAGAGAAAGAGGTCAGAACATGTTCCCTAATCTTACTCACTGAGTTATTGCACAATCTTTGTGTTAAATTATACTAAGATATTTAATAATTCTATTTAAATAACAAAATCACAATGGAGAAACTAAATATTTTGCAGTAGAAAAAATAATAATTCCCTCTTTAGGTGCCATAGATTTAAATGCTTTGCAAAAAGCAGTAACTGTTTTCCATTGTAATATATGTATACATCTATATTTTTCTGTGTTCTGATTTTTCAAAGATGATAGACTTAAGACAGAAATTAGGATGTTAATTTCTTCATTATATTAATGACAATATATAACTTGGAGCATGGCTTATGCTTTATGAGTTTCAGTTAACTGATATTTAACATAGAAAAATAAATGATTTTAGAACAATTATATGTAAATATATTTTAGAGGACATATTTTTACATAAATATGTGTCTTGCTCTTACTGGCTTATTGTGCTAGTTCATGGGCAGGAATTCATCCAAAATGAAAAACACAGTTGAAGAAAAAGCTCACATTCAGTGGTGAAATAAGACTATTGTCTAACATTGAAATTTTCAGGGTAACTTTTTAAATAAATATATACATTTTGTTTTTTTTCTCTTGGCCTTAACACCCAACTTCATTATCTGATTAAATTGTTCCTTGGAAGGTTAGTTGATGAGACAAAAAAGTAAAACAGCTAATGATCCTAATAATTGTACAAAGGGAATGGTAATTTTTAATGAATTCACTGTCTTGTTTGAATTTCATCTAAGCAAATTATTTTATGCATTGATAGATTTCTCCATAACAATTAAGAAAATAGGTGTAATACAACTCAAAAAGAAAGTACTTCTTTAATATTAATCGTCTGGCATTTAATCAGCCACCAGCAGTGATGCCTTTTAATCCTTTCTCTTTTTGTTTTCTCTCAGTCCAAAATTTGTGAGCTTCATCATCGTTTCTTTTGAAAGGACAGTGTCATGACTTCTTGCCTGCACATTTCTCATTAATGATATACTTTTGATAGCTTCCGTGTTTCAGAACATTTCTATGCCTTGGAGATTTTAGAGAAGTATTTTGTGAAGTCTTTGTACAAAAATATTCTTAGGGAAATAGTTTGATCAGGAATATTTTAGAGAACAGTAAACACATCCATAATTACTGTATCACTATGATATGTTACCATTCCATTTTCTCAGGCTCTGAACATTTCCTGAGAATTTTGTGTGTTGCTTCGAATACAGTGCTGTTAGCCTTTGCCCTTGCAGACAGCAGTAACTAATTCCCATTGCAAGAGTGAAACAGTGATTTGAATTAGAATAAGCATTTCAGGGGGGAAATGTGTCAAATACTGTAATTCTCAATGATAAAGGAAATTAGGCTACTCCTGTACAGAAACAGTTATTTTTATGCTGATAACTGGAGGAGGAATAAGATGCAGATGGAGAGATGGGAGTGGTGTAGAGACGAAGTTGGGTGCTACTGATTTGAACAAAGGGTAGGGTGTTTGAACATAATAGTGAATAAGGATGAGGGTGGGTTCTGTGGGTTTTCTTGTGGTACCCTTGACACAACTGGGTCCTACAATCCTTCCTTCCCTTTTCAGCAGGATTCCCCAATCTCTGTCTAACGTCTGGGTTTGGGTCTCTGCATCTGTTTCCACCCATTGCTGGGTGAAGCCTCTCTGATGACAGTTGGGCTAAACACCAGTCTGTGAGTATTGCAGAATATCATTAGGTATCATCACATTGGGTCTCCAGCTCTTCCAGTCATCAGTTGGTCACTCCCACAATTTCTGTACCATCTTTACCTAAGTACATCTCGAAGGAGGACAAATTGTAGGTTGAAGGGTTTGTGGCTGGGTTGGTGTCCCAGATCCTCCACTGGAAGTCTTGCCTGGTTATAGGAGATAGTTGGTACAGGCTCCATACTCCCTACTGCTAGGGGTCTTAGGTAGGGTCACCCTCATAGATTCCTGAGAGTTTCTGTTCCTGTAGGTTTCTAGTTCATCCCAGAGATGCTCCCAGAGTCAACTAACCTGGGATTATAGGGTCTCACAACTATGGACAACTAGGAAGCTTGCATGGGCCAGACCTAGGCCCTCAGCACATATATTACACTTGTATAACTTGGTCTTTGTGTAGGACTCCTAGCAGGAAGATCAGGGGATGTCTCTGACTCTGTTGCCTGATTTTGCGACCCATTCTTCCAGCTGGATTGACTCATCCAACCTCGGTGGAAGAAGGAGTGTCTGGTCTCACTGCAGCTTGAGATGTCATGGTTAGCGGCTATCCATGGGATGCCCACCTGTATCTGTAGAGAAACAGCAGAGGAGGAGTGGATGGGGTGGGGGATAGGGAGAGAGGGGAGCCTTTGGTTAGGCTATAAAAACAAGAAAATAATCAGCCAATTAATAAATAACATCTTAAAAATAATTTACAGTATTTTGAAATTGAAAGCCTTTGATTTTATCACTATCTAAAATACATCATGTTTCCAAAACACATTTTAATCTGAATTTCTTTGAAAAAAAGGATGAGGGTGGGAAAATACAGGAGACCAAGATCACTGGCCAGACTGGATAAGATATTACAGGGCATATTAGGGAGTTTGGAATCTCTCTCAAATGCAATAAAAATCTATTAGAGGAGTTTGTGAAAAACTTTAGTGTGATCAGGTGAACTTTTGTAAACATAGCCAATGCTTATAAAAGGGCATAAATGATGGATAGTGGAAGAAGCTAAGAAGTGCAGGATTAAGAGGACTTAGTCTGGGAAAGAGACAAGTGCTGATATAGATTAATAATGAAATTTAAATAGCATTACAAAATGGATTTAAGAGTGCTTGGCTATTGATAGAACATGTGAGATAGGGAGAGAAAAATTCCAGCAAAACTCAACATATTTCTGATTGGAATACCTAGCAACAATAAAAGAAGAGTGAGCCAGAAATTCTGTTAGGAAATATCCATGGGAACTGGAGTGAGTTTCTAAGGCAGGATGAGTCAGGAGCATAGGGAAGTTTTAAATGAAAAAGAGAGGGAGACCAGATTCAAGAAGAACATATTTGCATATATGTATCCAATACCCGTGGTCAGCCCTGAAACATGTATAAATAACATTGTACAGACCAAGCAGGCCATAATTTGTATGTACATATATAATAAATGTTATTAAAATATATAATATAAATATAATAATAAATATAACATTAAAATAAAACATATCCTTATTTTATATTAATATTATATATTTCTTACATATTTTATATCATATATTTTCAATTACATATTTATATGAAACAATATATTTATATGACATAATATAATTAATGCATATTATACATTTGATTATATATCAACACATGATTATATATGCAAGCATAATATATTGTATATTTATATGATATATTAAACATTTATAACATTATGATATATTATAACATTTATATAAAATAAAACATAAACACATTTTATGATATATTCATTATATAATATATTATAATATGATATATTATGTATTATATGAGTGTGATAACTGTTAGTGAAAAAAGAGTTAGAAGGAGAGCAAGGAAGAGTCTAACGGAGGGTTTGGAGGTAAGAAAGGGAAGGGAGAGGTGATGTAATTAAATCAAAAAACTTAAATTGTAACAAAGAAAGTCCATATTGCACATACTCGGTAACATAATAAAAGTCTTTAATGCTAGGCTCACATAGACAGAGAATCTAGCTGTGGCTGTAGCTCAGCTTATAGAGTGCATGCCTTGTGTGCTTGAAGCCCCAGGTTCATTCATATACAACTTCCTGTAGGACTAGAAATGTGAGAAGATTGTTTCAAATGTTAATAATTCATTTTGTTTAGCTCTTCTTCATTTAATTGTCCTGACGTGATCTTTATAGAAAAATCAGATATTAGTTAAATGCATACAGTCATGTGCATATATTTCTATGTGTATGCATCATGAGAATTGGAGGTAGAGAAACCAGTCAGATAGAGAAGGAACCAAAAAGCAACTGTTCTGTGAGTGAACTTACTGGAGGCCACAAATGCCCAATGTCAGGGTTTTGGTTCCTGCCTCCTTTTTAGTTCTTATGCTTGTCTGAATGCCATAGACTATAAAAAATTTGAAAAGAGAGGTCTGGACACCTTAAAGTTGGCTCAGCTGGACTCACTAGCTCATCTTCTTCTCTGTGCCTCATGGAAGTTTATGGCCATATTTTGTTTGTGCATTAACCAATAAAACTTGTCTTGTGATCAGAGTGTGGAAATAGACCCCAGAGGCCAGCAATGATAGCACATATCTTTAACCCCACCACTTGGTTTAGGAGGTAACAGAAAGTGATACAGCTGGGCAGAGAGAGGAAGTGATACGGTGGGGTGGAGACAGGAGATTGACCCTTTTCAGGCTGAGGATTGCATAGAGATAAGAAGTCTCTCTAGTGTCTGGCTTCTTTACTTGTCTTTCATCATTTACCCTGATATCAGGCTCTGGGTTTTTATTATTAAGACCAATTAGGATTCGTGCTACAGAAATTTCTACCCTAAATCCTTTGAAAAGAGCCCAGATTAGCAACTAGTGACACCCTATGTCTTGCTTGACCCCTCCTCCATACAAGAGCTCTCTCTGTCCCTGTCTGTCCCTATCTCTGTCTTACTCTGTCTCTGTCTCTCTGTCTTGCTGGGGGATGTCTTTCAGTACACTGTGAGTATATGCTGTTCCCATTGGCTAATAAATAGCTGCTTTGGCCTCTGACAAGGCAGCTTAGAGGCAGGCAGGAAATCCAAGGAGAGAGACAGGAAAAAGAAAGGCAGAATCTGGAGAGACGTGAGCTAGCCCGTGAAGGAGCAACATGTAATGAGACGCAGGTAAAGCCACGGAACACATGGTGATACATAGATTAGAGATTGTATAGATATAAACATAAATATTTAGGAGGCAATTTGATAGCATAAGCATTTAGAAGAAAAACATCAATAGTTTATCCCCTATGGCTTATCACTTTCCTCATTGTGGTGGTTTTGATCCTGTTTGCAGTACTAGGTATGAATTCCCAGGTGGTTGAGGCCTCAAGTGCAATAAGTAGATGTATTTGTTACCTATAAACAGCTTTGCCATGGATCTACAAATATAAACATGAGCATTTCAAAAGCAGTTGAAGAATATGCCCTCAATATTTCTCTTTATCTGTCAACTTGACACAGCTTAGAATCAATGAGAATGATGTCTCAATCGAGGTATTGTATGGGTCAGACTGACATGTGGACATACCTGTGGTGGATTGCCCTGATTGCTAATTGTCTTAGGAAAGCTTAACCAACTGTGGGCAGCAGCATCCTTTAGATAGGTGGTCTTGGGATGCATCAAAGAGTTAGCTAATCATAACCCTGCTAACAAGCCAGGAAATAAGCCATTCTGCAAGCTTCCTCTAGGGTTTCTGCTTTGGGTTCCTGCTTAAAGTTTTGCCCTGACTTCCTTCAATAATGGACTGTATATTGGAATAAACCCTTTCCTCTCTCAAGTTGCTTTTGGTTATAGTTTTTGTCATAGCAACAGAATGAAGCCAGAACAAATACCATTTAACAAAATAACATCTATGTATTCTTAGTTGCAGCCTATGACTTCCATGGGTTTTGATCATGTTTACTACATGAGGCACATGTTCAAAATTATATTTTTAATGAAGAGGCAGGAAATTAATTAACAAGCAAGACAGCACATGAAATGGTGATAGTTGTTTAACTCATAGAAGTACCCTAACTCATTCTTTAAATACTTGAAGTTTTTAATGTAGATTCTTTTAATAATTAAAAAAAAATAAAATTTCAGAAGCTATTGCAATAGTTTACTATGAAATCATTGACTATTGATAGTTAAAATAAAAGGTGAAAAAAACTTTTTTAATTGGAAAAAACTGAAATCAGTAAATCAATATACAAGGTTAACCAAAGAATGGACCAGATTTATCTTCTGGGTGTTAAATACATACTAGGTCTATGTCTCAAAAAATTGCACAACTGTTTGAGAAATAGGCAGAAAATCTTACTTTTAGAAATGTCTAAGGAAAAATATGCAAGCTTCTATAACAGAAAATAAGACTGGAGCTTAAGGGGAAAGACCTTGTGAATGAATTCTTAGAAGAAAAGATGAAAGAAAAAAAAAACTCACTAATGTGGTCTGAACCCAATGACTTTCAGATCAAAAGCTGATTTTAGCAGGCCCGTGATACAGATAATGGGATTTGTATTTAGTCTCACTAACTAGAAGACTAATATTTCTTGACGGCTGCATATATAATTAGTGGGTAAGATTATAAATTTACTCATTTAATGCTGTTTTAAAATTTTTTATTTATGTCTGAACACTGGCTTTACAGAGAAGACATGCCAGATATAATTTACATTATGTAAGTCTTAAGAATAAATCTTGTGATATTGCTGGCTGTGATTCAGAAGAATGAAGATTTAGCACTTTAAATCCTAGAGTGCCCTTCTTAATGATTACTTGTTCAGCTAGTTTTCTTTTAATTAACTTCATGAAGTAATATATTATGACCATCCTTGACTTTATGATGTATATTAAGGGAAGGTAACTTATTAGTTACTGGTTCAAAACCTGAAACACCATAAAATCTATTTCTAAATTCTTTTGTTGGTTTATTATTTTAATTATAAGTATTTTAAATAAAAGGAACTCCTCAAATACTGCTAGTTTAGAAGAAAATTATTTTCTAATATGGTCAAACATGAGTCATATTCAGATGCAATATATTTATAATAAAATATAGATCAACTACATGCATGTGTGCTTAATCAGTTCATCAAGAATTTCTAATAATGTATTTTTAATAAAATCACCTCCCTTCTCTATTCCTAAATTTATCCCTTTTCATACTCACCCATGTCTAAAGAAAAAGAAAAAAAAAACCCACCACATAGATCTATTTATGTTGCCCATACATTCTTGGGGCGTATGGTCTTTCACTGAAGTCTGATCAACCTACTCTAGGCCACACACTTAAAGAAAATTAACCCCTATTTTCCTGGTGGAAAACTAAAAAACTGTGTCATGTTGTGTCTTTTATAAAGCATGCAAATCCTAATTGTGATTTAAGTGTGAAATTTAATATTATAAGTAAGCTGACATTGTTTGAAACATTTCAGAACATTCTCATCTCAAAAATGTGAAACCATGTCTGCTAAATGCTCCCTTTTGTACCCACTCCAGTCTTCCAACTTGTCAGTACTATTGTTTTTTCTGTTCCTTTGAATTAAAGTACTTTGAACACCCCATATAAATGGGATTATACAGTATTTGTCTTTCTGTGCAACCTCGTATTTCATCCACGTTATAGAAAGTAATAAGATTTACCTTTTAAAGCTAAAAAATACATTTAAAAAATTTTTGATTTGTATTGATGTTCTGCCCGTTCATCTGTCTGTGCACCATTTGTGTACCTAGTAACTGTGGGAGCCAGGGTGTGGTATCAGGTCCTCTGTAACTATACATGATTTTGAGTCACCATATAGGGGCAAGGAATCAAACACAGATCCTCTCAAGGAGCAGCAAGTGCCCTTAATTACTGTCTTAGTAGGGGTTTCTATTGCTTTGATGAAACACCATAAAGCAAAAAGCAAGGAAAGAAAGGGTTTATTTGGCTTCCTCTTCCACATTGCTGTTCATCACTGAAGGAACTCAAAATGGGACAGGAACTTGGAGGCAGGAGCTAATGCAGAGGCCATGGGGGGGCGGAGGGAGGTTGCTTACTGTCTTGTTTCCCCTGGCTTGCTCAGCCCATTTTCTAATGGAACCCAAGACCACAAGCCCAGGAATGGCACCAGCCAACACGGCCTAGGTCCTCCCCTATTGATCATGAATTGTGAAATGTTTTACAGCTGGATCTCATGGAGGCATTTCCTCAACAGAGGCTCCCCTTTTTCCAATGACTCTAGCATGTATCAAGCTGACACAGAAAACCAGCCAGTAAAGGTATGAGTCATCTCTTTAGTCTGAAACTTTATATCTATCTCTATCTCTATATCTATAGATATATTTCCCCCAAAGTCTTCAATGGTAATTACCTTCTTGTGTTGGGACCTCTACCCTCCCTTAAGTTAACCCTTCCTGTAATCTTTTATCCTACTGCATTCTATCTCCTCTCTTTTGAAAACCCCTCCCCATAACCTCTTACTAATTTCTTGACCTTGGTGAGTATTCTAAAGGAAACACACATATCTGAAGATTCAAAGCTATCACCCACAAATGAGAGAAAACATCTAACATTTGTCCTTGTGTGCCTGGATTGATTATCTCCAGAGCCAACCGTGTACCTGAAATTTTTATAATTCCATTTTTCTTAACAGCTGAATATTATTCTATTATGTACATGAACCACATTTTCACTATCCATGCATAAGTGGGTGGGCATTTTTCATGTCTGTCAAGTTATTTTTCACCTGGGTTTTATGAATAGAGCAGCACTGAACATGAAACTAAAGAACATTGTTTTCCATATTTGTAAAAATACATAGATAGTTCCAGACAGCATAGTTTAGGTACAGAAATGCATAAGAGTTCCAGTTACCTATTTAAAAATCACAGCTACACTTTCAGAACATATTCATTGATTTCTGAGCTCACAATCACCACTAGCCTGTTCATACTAATATTTAGCTAGAAAAATAGGTTGAGTTTCCAAAGATGGGTCCAAACCATTCCTGTCATCTATTTTCCTAAATGCCACTCACTTTTTCTGTTATGAGCAGAAAGTTATGTAATTTTTATTGAATTCTGGGTTGGACTTCACCAGTGTTTCGAACAATGGACTATGAAGGGAAGCATGCTCTGGGACTTTGGAACCAATAAATATAAAAAGCATTAATATATCACTTCTTCCTCTGTCCTCTGAGAATACTGATGCATACATGAACAGCCTTTAGATAGGACACAAGCAGAAGCGGCCACACGGTTGAGTAATGAGGACTCAGACATCCAGTCGTAGCTGCCATCTGAATGTTGCACATGACACTCTAGCTAAACTGACAGAAAACTGAATATCTGGGTCCCACGTAGTCGACAGAATTTGAGATATAACAAAAATCCTAATTTTTTAATGGTACTTATCATCATCATCATCATTATCATTATTATTATAATCGTTCTTATTATTATTTTATATCCCAACAACAGATTCTCCTCCCAGTCTCCTCAAATTTCCCTCTACTTCCCCCTATCCATTTCTTGTCTGTTTCTATTCAGAAAAGGACAGGCTTCCTGTGGATATCAACCAAACATGGCATATCTGATACTAATTTATAATGGGGAAAATTTGTTAATACAATAATAGAAAACTGGTCAGGCGTGGTGGCGCATGCCTTTAATCCCATCACTCAGGAGGCAGAGGTAGGTGGATCTCTGTGAGTTCGAGGCCAGCCTGGGCTACCAAATGAGTTCCAGGAAAGGTGCAAAGCTACATAGGGAAACCCTGTCTTGAAAAACCAAAAAAAAAAAAAAAAAAAAGAAAGAAAGAAAGAAAAAAGAAAGAGCAAGAGTCACCTGACTCCTGTGTCTTCTGTACTGAACTGTACATTTTTTTTTCCAAATAACAAAATACCAAAATACCTCCTTTGGGGTTAGACAAATCAGCTCTTATTTTTACTTTATCTTGTATCTCATCTACTGAAAGCAAAATACACTGAAAGCCTCAGACCCCTGCACAGTAGACAGAGCAAAACAAATTACCCCTTTAACTCAGGGGCAATTATTAATGAAGTACTTATTTCAAGTACATATGCTACTATAAAACAAGGTCATGTAGAGCAACCCGTGAAGAGACAGGAGACAGCCAGCTAGTTTTCATTTATAGGTGGTGGTTTAGTGAGTAAAGTCTGAGTTTCCAAGCAGGAAGACCGGGGTTTGACCTCCAGAACCCAAGTAAATCTCCAGAACCCATGTATCTGTAATCCCAATGCTCCTATTGTGACATGCATAAGAATCATGGAAAACTGGGGAACAGGTTTTCTGAAAACCCCAGAGGTGAACACCAAAAGAGATACTCATTGTCAAACAAGGTAGAAAAGGATTGACACCCAGGATTGTCCTCAAATCTCCATATGGCATGCAACCAAACACAGACACACACAGACACAGACACAGACACAGACACACACACACACACACACACACACACACACACACACACACGTACACAGAAATGTATTTTGGCACACATTGTGTAAACAATCAGCAATCAAACACACTGTGGTTATATTTTGTGAAGAGCTACATTGTATGAGTTAGTGTGAAATCTTTATGATAGAATTTACATAAGTAAAATGACCTTAAATAGCCAATCATTTCAAAGGATGCTGGTTATTTTTCATAAAGTATTGCCCTATTGCTACTTGATTGGTCTACGTTAACTGGGAAATGGAACAAATAAATAACCTGGAATTACCAACAGTTTTAATTATATAAATGTAAGGAACTATTTTTTTTTTTTAAAAACAAACTAGGAACGTTTCTGTGTGTGTTGCCTATGGCAACAGGGAAGTCTACTAAAGAGGCCCAGCAGCTTGCTAAACATTGTTTTGAAGATGTAACATCTGTTTATTTACAGAAGCACAGACCGATGTTTGAAGCCCTGCCTTAGGATTTAGGGTGTCTGACTTGTCTTGAAACAGGTCTGTTGCTTACCCAATTACACTTGCACCTCTCTTGCCCTCAATGTAAGCTTTTCAGTGATCAGATATATTTATTGTATTGCTTTCTTCTGTTCATTTATTCACCCATAAAATAGTTCGCTGAGAACTATTTTCAATGTTTACAAAAGCCAGGCAGGAACACTAAGACTTGAAACAAGGTTACCTCTTAATTATTGGTATTATAGACTACATAACCATTTAGGAAAATGAAGTGTATAAAATAGATTACACATATTCCTTATAGAGCATATTTTGTCCTAATACCAGAGTTTCGGTCCAAACTGAAACTCAATATGCTTTCAAATGAGAGTGCTTGCTAAAACCATAATAGTGTCCCCAGCAGAGTTTTTCAGTAATTTCTGAAATACTTCCCGAGCGGTAATGCAACCACTAAGAGATGGACCGCTCTGGCAGTGCTCAGTTGAAGTGGAGAGGGTGGGCCACGAACAGATGTGTAAAACCTGAATGAGGGTGTGTTTTGATAGTATCAAAATTTTCTCTCCTCTATTTTTGGAGGCTTAAAATCCATTTATTCTCCAATGAAATCACATTGACTGAGGGAGGGGAGCGACGACGACGAGGACATTAAGAGAGAGAAGTAGCATTTCAAGGGATGGCGATAGGGTGATTTGTTGTTTGCCAGTTTACAGTACGAAATGAACTCTCTGTTACAAAATATACCAATGTATTTGTTAAGGAAAAAAAAACATATTAAATAGGCATGGAAGCTACCTCACGCCTCCTAGCTGAGAAAAAAAAAATCTATTGTTTGTTTGGAGTTTCTGTGGCTTTAAGATTTGATTTTTGTTTGTTTACCAGTCCTGGTCCCTCTGCCTCCCAGTGCTGGAGTTGCTGGCATACACTCCCCACAGCAGTGTCGAAGGAGAAATTTTGAACCCGGGCTTTAGACTCTACAGCTCAGCTCGGTCTTCCTACAGATACATTCCAGGGTTTGTGGGTCACACATTCTAGCCTGCTACTTATATTCCAGATGAGAAACTTCACTGAGGCATTGAAAACTTCTGTGATCTAAGAAACTTTGGGGGAAACCAAAGAAACAATTCGAGCGTGCTATTTTTGAATAGGTTCTGCAGTTAGAAAACAGACAAAGAATACATAAAAGATTGGGGAGATAAAAGGATTGTTTCTTAGCTGGTGGGTGTTCTTGTTTGCACCTCCTACACATTCGTACCTTCCTTTCTCCTTGGAACATTCCTTTAGCTGTTCACTCTTCCACTAGAATTTTAAACACTGGCGAACTGAACTCAGCTTCACATCACTTGGCAAGGAAGATAGGCAATATCCCAGTGGGTCTGTTTTACTCAGCGTACATTAGCTGAGCCGAAGACACAATCCAAACAATGTAGAAGGGGATATCACTTTGTACCAACAACCGAGTATGTTTAAAATCAACTGTCCTATGGAGAACCTTGGTTATGGTATTTATTTCGCAAAACCATTGAGGATTTGTTAATCTTGACTTACCAAACCATACATGTTTTAGAAGTAAGTCCATAATGGAATAAAACATTTTTTTTTCTCTAAACACTTCATCTATGATAACACCATGTACCACAAGTAAACTCATTGGATTTGACCTTGGCTCTGTTCTTAGCTTGGTTTGATGAAGAAGGTGTATGTACCTCACATCGTAGGTACACAACTCACCATTAGTTACTAAGCCACAGCCTTGCTTTCATCAAGGACATTTCCAGTGGGTTCTACATTCATATAACTGTAATATATTCTTTAATATTGCTTGTGTTTTTATTCTTTATTCGTTTAATTTATGAAAACTAAGAACACATGAATATAAAACATTATATGTAGATACCTTACTTCCATGAATTACTCCCATGAATATTCTAGGAAAATGGAATTCTAAAGACTTTGTTCTTCGGAATATTATCTTGTCAAGACGGGATTTATATTAGGGGAATTAGAGAAAATAGGAAGATACTTTGAAGTTGCCTTAGTAGAAACTGTGACATGGAAAAACACACAGGCATAAGTATCATTATCCACAATACAGCAGGTAGGGTTCCACTCATGTTGCTCATGGAAACTAATGTGTGTGTTTGTGTGTGTGTGTGTGTGTGTGTGTGTGCGCGCATATGTGCATGTTTGCACCACAATGGCCCACAAGTATTGGGTAGTCTCTGTTTCCTCCTTACATCTCACTGAGATTACAGGTGTTTGCCTTGGTGCTTGGCTTTACATAAGTTCTGGGGGAAGGGGTGATGAACTCAAGTCCTTATACTTATTCAGAAAGTATTTGTGCTCACCGGGCCATCTTAACAGTCCACAAAAATTAATCTTTATTTAATGTTAAATTTTTGCTGAATTTTTTTCATTGTTACTGGGGAAGAATTGGAGGCTTGTTAATATTAGAGTGAATTTTTTCAATTTAACAAAGTTTAAATTAAACCTCATAATGCTTTAGATATTTTATTGTTTGGAAGAGCTTTTTTGAACATGGTGCTTCCTGTAACATGAAGGGTAATCTCAGAGCATACATTCATAACTGAATATTAGTATAGTTCTCAGATAAATCCTGTGGCATTCATTAAAGATGTATTATTTCCTGTACAGAATAACTTTTTTATTAACATATTTCTCAAATATAACAATGCAATTAAGGTTTGTTTATATCATATTTTAAATTTTAAAATATAAGATCAGACTGTAAATAAGATTACTGACTATCAGTGCAGATAAAAGAAGAGGACACATTTGATGCAGGGATACTTCAAAAGGGCCAATGTACTAATCTACTGTATTTAATATTATGACTTCAGGTAAATAATTCTATTTAAAGTCAAACTTGCTTGGAAGTATTTTTTCATCTCCCATGAAATAAGAATGTATTGTTGCAATTAAATAATAAAACAATAGGAAATGTTTTTCATGCTATCTATTTAACTATGAAATTTAATAACATGCTACTGAGGATATTGAACTGTAAGCCTTAATTAAATATGGGGAGGAGATTTAGGAGAGATATTGCAAAAACAATAATTATGTTATAATCCTTACAAGAAGTATTATTGCCTCTTGTATTTATAGAAGTCTGTATTTCAAGGACTATGCTAAGTAATTAAAATATTTTGCTTGCCTTAATATTATAGAATTTATATGCGTTTTAGCTGTATTACTAATGATATATTTGTACAGATAGAAGTAAGAATAAGGAACCTGCAAAAAACAGCAAAAGTTGATGTAATGCAAATCTAAATTTTGATTTGGGGCTTAATATCTAATTTTGCATAGAAGAAAACATACAGCTTTAAAATAGAAGCTTTAAAAATAAGGCCATTAATATGAAATAAAAGTTTTAAGTCATCATAGTTTCAGTCATTTCTCTAATAAAAAGTCCTTATTATACCAATGGGAGCCATGTTAACTATAAAAGTGTGTTGTAATTGTATTATTATAATGTTATTTTGTGTATATACAAATAAGTATATTTGCGCTTGTTCATGTCTCTGTGGATGAATGTGTAGAGGCTTGAGGTTAATCTTAGCTGTTTTTACTCAGGCATTGTTCATATTACTTTGAGAGAGCGGATTCTCTTATTGACCAGGAGCTCACAGAGCAGTCTTGAATTGTCAGTGAGCCCCAAGGATCCACCTAGTTCTACCTCATAAATACAGAGATCAGAGATTCCAAGTGTATGGCACTATGTTGAGTGTTTTTTTGTTTTGTTTTGTTTTTGCTGTTGTTATTTGTTTGTTTGTTTTTCTTTTTGTAAGTTCTGCAGATTATGTGAATATCTTCTCACTTGTGTGGCAAGTACTTCACAGGATGAGCTTATTCCACCAATGCAGAACATTGTAATTTACACATAATAAAGCAGCCTACTATTCATGTGGCTAAAATGCTGGCTTAGTGAATGCACATTCTGGAGTCTGAGAGGCTAAATTAAAAAGGCACCATTACTTGCTAGCTCTGTGACTTTAAACACATTACTATTCCCTAAGTGCCTTGCTTTTACTATCCCCCAAAAAGTGTATTCGAAGTACCAACTTCACTGAGAAATGAAGGATAAAGCAAGTTCATGTGTCTCATGATCACAGCTTGCAGAGAGCACACAGGGTGGACACAGAGCTCGGGCTCCATTGCACACAGTTGGTCCTTCTGGACATCATAGGGGTAAATATCCAAGTCATTGTGGGGTACTTGAATTTATAAATTATACAAAGAAAAAAAGTAAGTTGTAAAATGTGCTTCTGTGTATACACTGACTACTTTGGCATTTTAAAGCTACCTTCTTAACACAGTGGGAGTTGACTGTTTTTTATGGGTTTAACATAAATTGTCTTAATTACATTTCTATGATAAGTGGACCATAGAGTAAAAAATAGCTCGTACTAATAAGCTAGCCAGAAAACCATGCCTAATCTATCATAAACCAATTCCGTAAGTCCTTGCAGAACAGATATTCACACCAGGCACCACTTTAAATGTAAGAAACAGTAAAGTAAAGGGAAAATGCACTGTTTCTGTTTTTTACGGATATCAATTTGTATCAATCGTATGATTAAGTTATAAGATTATCACCAATCATCTAAGGCAGCTATCAAACAGTATTCTCAGCCTCTGATAAGCTTGGAAGTCACTGATCCCTACAATGTCACAAAAGAAAAGCATTTTTGAATTAGCGTCTCAGAGACTGACCTGAATGTACTTGAGATATGAATTATTCTATAGACATGGGAAAGTAAGGAATTGTAAACATACATGAATAGATACATCATGCCTACTCATAGAATAGTCAATAACATGGTAACAAAATGAAAATCTTATAAGGCATATGAGAGCATTCCTGGATTTCTTTTTAATTGTTTGAGGATTTCAGGTGTGCATGTAATGTGCTGTTATCAGCTCTATCCACTATCCCTTTAACTCCAGCTCCTCTCCTATTCCTACAACACTACTTCTCTGCCAAATCATGTAGTTTTGTGTCTGTTTGCATTTGTTTTTAAGCCTACAAATCCCATCTAGTCTTCTTGTACCCAAATGAAGTCTTTTTTTTCTAGGTTTGAGAAATGTTGCTTCTATCATTTTTATTAAAAAGTATTATGCCTTCACTATGCTATTGTCCTTCTTTTCTGTTCAGATTCTGAAGGGTCTGCATTTTCATGGTATCCAATAATTGTTCAATGTTCTGTTCATACACATTTTTAAAATATTCATCACTAAGCTTTACTGAGAGGTGCAATTCTTCTACTTTGTCTCCCATCGCCGATTCTGTTTTTTACATGCCTGATTCTCCTCTTGAAAGTTTCCACTAAGATTTTCATTCGGCTTGTTGAGTTTCTCACTTCTAACACTGTTTCAGTTTGGCTTTTCTTCAACAACCCTATCTCTTGTTGAATTCTATTTTCATGGCTTGGATTCACTTTCTAATTTCATTCATCTCTGTGTTTGTTCTCTTGGAGTATATTGTATTCCTCTAGTTATTTGAACATCTTATAAATATGTTTCAAATTCTTTATATAGACGTTCTTTCAGCTCATTTTCACTAGTTGTCATTAATATAGGATTAGAGAAGACATATGTTGTCGTGTTTTTGCTATTATTTTTGTTTCTATGCAGGATCTCTCACATATGGGAAATTTTGGAAAATTTCTTTTTTATTATTATTAAGAAATTTTCTATTCATTTTATATACCAACCACAGATTTCCCCCTCTTCCCTTTTCCCACTTCTCAGTCTTCCCCTTCAACCCACCCCCCATTCCCACCTCCTCCAAGTCAAGGTCTCCCATGGGGAGTCAGCAGAGCCTGCTACATTCAGTTGAGGCAGGTCCAGTTCCCTCCCTCCTGCACCAAGGCTGTCCAAGGTGTCACACATTAGGCACTGGGCTCCAAAAAGACCACTTATGCACCAGGGATGGATCCTGTACCCCCTGCCTGGGGGTCCCCAAAACAGTTCAAGCTAAACAACTGTCTCACATCTCCAGAGTGCCTAGTCCTGTCTCATGGGGGCTCCACAGCTATTGTTCCACAGTTCAGGTGTTTCCACTAGTTTGGCTGGTCGTCTTTGTATGTTTTCCCCATCATGATCTCAGTGTCCCTTGCCTATAGAATCCTCCCTGTCTGATTGGATTCCTGGAGCTCAGCTTGGTGCCCGAAGATGGATCTCTGTAACTGCTTCCATCAGTTACTGGATGAAGGCTCTATGATGACAGTTAGGGTATTCACTAACCTGGTTACTGGAGTAGACCAGTTTAGACACCATCTCTACTATTGCTAGTAGTCTAAGGTGGGGTCATCCTTGTGGATTCCTGGGAACTTCCCTAGCACCCTGTTTCTTTCTATTCCCATGATGTCTTTATTTATCATGGTATCTCTTTCCTTGCTCTCCCACTCCATTCCTGTTCCTGCTCAAACCTCACATTTCCTTATGTTCTCATCCCTCATTGTTTGCTCTCAAGTATCCCCCTCACTCCCAGTTTGCTCATGTAGATCTTTTTCTTTCTTTCTTTTTATCCTCCCCTACCCCTGTCTGTGTGTCTGTCTGACTGTCTCTTTCTTCAAGTTGCCTTGTCTTTCATTTCAGTGGGTACATCTACAGTGTTCAAGGGAAATCAAGTCATTGTAGGGTCAATGCTAAACCATTTCCTAAAAAATAATTGAAATTTAAAATTAGAAAAAGAAGAGGTTTGTTTTGGTGCATGTGAGATGGTTCAGCTGGTACCAGTACTTCCTGAACAAGCCTATATGTGAGTTCTGTCCCTTGTATACACATAAATGAGGAAGGAAAGAGATACCTCCACAATGTTGTCCTTTAACTTCCACATGCACACCTTGGCATGCACACACTTCACTGACACTTACACACCATGCTCACGTATTATTGTACACAAAATTAACAAAACCTTAAAAAATTTTTTAACATGTGTAATAAATAGTCATCATACATTTATTTCAAAGTATCATTATTCACATAAATTCAAAAATAACTTGATTTATTGAATATTTTAGATGATTATTTGAATGTTTTGTTTAAATTTTAATATTTCCATTTTGGTTATTAATTTATGTATTTCAGGTGGTGGTGGTGGTGGTGTATGTGTGTATACGTGTGTTCTAAGAACCATGATGTGTGCAAAAGTCAGAGAGCAACTTGTAGGAGTTAGTTCTCTCCTTCCACAATGGGGTTTTTGGGAATCTAACTCAACTTACCAGGCTTTATGGCATAAAACATTATCTGCTTTAATGCTATAGAACCAACTTTAATGTTGTGCATGATTTGACATGTAAGGTTCATAAATGTGCTTTTATGCTTTCACTGAGTACTTTGGCACTTGAAACTCACTATTAACTTCCTAGCACAGCAAGACTTAATTTATATTGGCTTAACATACATTGCTTTAAAAAGCCAATATGTTTTTAGTGAATGTCACCATGCTAATTTAAACAGATTAAAATAGCCATAAGAAAAAGAAGTACATTAATTTTTCATAATACTACTTAATATTAGATATTGAAATTCCATTATGGTAAAATCATAAAATCATAAGCTACACTATATACTACAGACCATGAGAAGAAGTTTATAGGAATATTTTTGCCATATATGATTCTACCATTCATTTTGAGAGAACATATAGAAAAGTAGGAACAAACCTAAAAGACAACAGAATAATAACATGAACCTAAATGTGAGATATGTGTGCAAATAACTCACATGAATTCATGTTCTGTAGAATTGCATAGAAAATTGAATGGAAATTGTATCTGAGTCAGATTTGGAGCAGAGTATAAGGAAATCACTTTGATTACATGAAAGTGAATGAGCAAAACCATGGGAAAGGATAAGGATATCACAGAGCTGGTGTTAATGAAGAGTCCATAAGGGGAGATCAGTTTAGCTCAGATCAGAGAATACTGAGTTTATGTTTTGTGACATGTGTACTCAAGATAGTAGAGGAAATTACAGGGAGTAACAAGAGCTCCAGGCTCTCAAAACTGTCAACCAGACACCCTGCAAAGTGTTTGTCAAACACCTGCTGTCCTGTTTGTTTATCAGAGAAGATACTCAGGAGAATTAACATCTAATGACTTCCAAAACCATCCAGGGATTTATGCCTTGTATGGTCCCTTGTACTGAGTCTATAGACTGGGATTACTGATTCTGTCAAAAAGAAATAGAATATGACAAAAGTGGGTGATTATCTATTTCAAAATTCTGTAATAAAAAGGCTATAACTTATGTCTTGGTTACTGGCTACTTATGGTAAAGCAAGTGTCATGTATTGCTATAGAGAAACCTGAGACTGGAAATAGCGTGTCCAACTAACAGTTACTCAGAGTACAAGGTCTTCCACAAGCCAGGCACATGGCAGTAGAGCCTCCTTCCAACAGTTCTAGATGGAGAGACTAAGGATAACCTTATGACACACCTTAAGCCAAAGTTGACCAGCCAGCCAAGCAGTCCTAGATTCCTGAAACAAAGAGGTAGTGTTGTTAAACTGTTAGGGATTAGTGTCAACTGATTACACAACAGTAGATAACAATAGATACCTGGGGGAACAAAATATGCAGTCAAAAATCAAGAGATAGCAATAGAGCCTCTAAAAGGCTATAGTGTCCACAGAGCACTTGGTCTAATGTGAATTTTCCAAAGGACTTCCTAGGATAGCTATTGGGACTAGTTGGTATAGAAAGAGTGAAAGCGATCCAACCAAAGAAAAGTTTGGTCCATACTTTAGTAGGCAAATACATCATGCATAATGACCACAAAGAGGGTCATGTAGTCACACAGCATGCTTGGGAAACACTCTTCTTGGCTAAAAATCTTGAGTTGTTAAGCTGCTATATGCGGATTAGTGAAATTAACCAGCTAAGAGGGAATTTAATTCCTCAGGCACTGAAGGTTTGATCAAATGAATAATTTCATCAACTAGATATACAATCCTGATTCCACACAATGAGTAAAAAAATAAGGCAGTAATGCAAATGTGTGTGTGTGTGTGTGTGTGTGTGGTGTTGCAGGACTAAACATAGTTAGGAAGTTTTCTAGCAGTCTTCCTTAGTAACAAGAAAGGTGGGATGCTAAGAAGTTCCTGGGGGACTGGAAAGCAAAATACAGATGTTGGAACACAGATCAGATCATGCCAGCAGGGCATCACATATTATTTGATCTGAAAAGGGTACAAGGGAAAGGGAAAAATGAAAATCAATGGTAACATCCTGCTTTCCTCATTGACTAACCTTCTGATATTAAGTCTGCTTATTTTTATTCTTATGAGAAAACTTGAATTTTTGTGTGGGTGAAACATAAGTGGTTTTGAAAAGATGTCAAGTGTCCAACAACCAGCCCTGAAAACATATATACAAGTAATACTGCGTGAACTGAACAGGTTATATTTAGAAGTATGTATGTCTATAGATACACATATATGCATGCAATACCAATTGGTGAAAGAAGAGTTCGTGAAATTGAAGGGAAATGGGAAATGGAAGACTTGAAAGCCTAAAGAGATGAGAGGGAAAAGAGTCATATTGTAACTATATTATAATCTCAAAACTAAAGCAGTAGCATGGAAGTGAAAGTTACACTGATCCTCACTTTTCCCACCTTTTTGTTACCTAAAAGAAACCAGACATTTGGTATCATGAAGTGTCCTCTAGGATTTACCATATGAGGGTAAGTTGATGGAGCTTTAAAGATAAAGGAGCTCAGCCCATAATTGAAGGTGAGTCCATCTTGTTTTCTAGGATTCTTAGCAGGTTATTTTTTGATATGTCTATTTGTGTGTGTGTGTGTGTGTGTGTGTGTGTGTGTGTGTGTGTGTGTGTGTATGTTTTCCACATGTGTGTGGGTGCCTGTGAAAGCCAGAAGCAGATGTAGGTTCCACCAAGGTTGGAGTTACTATGGGAGGCTGTGAGTAACATTATGTTGGTGTTGGGAACCGGAACTCCAGCTCTCTGCAAGAGGAACAAGTGTTATTAAACACAGAGATATCTCTCCAGCTCCTTGCTGCAGTGTGTATGTTGCAGTGTGTATGTCTTAGAATAAACTTCTCTACTTTCTTTTTCTTTTCTTTTTTCTTTTTTTGTTTTTTTCGAGACAGAGTTTCTCTGGGTAGCTTTGTGCCTTTCCTGGAACTCGCTCTGTAGCTCAGGCTGGCCTCGAACTCACAGAGATCCACCTGGCTCTGCCTTCTGAGTACTGGGATTAAAGGTGTGTGCCACCACCGCCCGACAGCTTCTGTACTTTTAAAAGCAAGTTTATTGTAACGTACTTAACCTTTAGACACACACATTTAGATATATAGCTCTCTAAGTGTCAACAAATGTTCTTTCTCTTTTGGCCATTGTGGTCATGACCTTCATCGCCTTGATGCTCTCTCTTCTGACATTCTAGATTTGTTTTATGCAGTTGTCATGTGACATCCTTTTCCTGGGGTGATGGAACATAGAATTCTACTAAACCCAGAAGAACTTATGGCAAATCAAAGTAATGGTTGTGCCAAACCCAAATTAGTGCACCATTAAGTTTTTGTTGAGGTTGCTTGAAGGGGCATTTGGAAGGGAACCAGTCCCTACATTTATTTACCCCAGGTACTCTTGAGGAATGAAGAATAAGAGACTTAGTTACAAATAGAGGGAAGAGAAACAGAGAGAAAACACAGGTGTAGCAGGATTCTTAAAAGGTGTGATTAATAAAAAAAAAAACCCTGGAGGCAGGAATTGGGGTTAACACTGAATGATCAGAGAAACAGAACAAGCCACACCCAACCTCACCTTGCCAATTCCTCAGCTGATCTTGTTTCCTCAGAATGAAAGCCTCTGAGTCTTCATCCGAATGGATGTCAGCTGAACTGCAGCTCAAAACCCTAAAAGCTTAACAAGGCTCTAGTTCCTGGTCCTCACGCCTTATATACCTTTCTGCTTCCCGCCATCACTTCCTGAGTTTAAAGTCGTGTGTCACCGTGCCTGGCTGTTTCCAGTGTGGCTTTGAACTCACAGGGATCCAGATGGATCTCTGCCTTCAGAATGCTAGGATTAAAGGTGTGTTTGTGCATGCCACCATTTTCTGGCCTCTGTATCTAGTGACTGTTCTGTTCTCTGATCCCAGATAAGTTTATTATGGTGCGCAATATATGGGGAACACAATATCACCACACACAGGTTAGACTCGGGTTGGCCTGGATCCTTATCCACTGGCCCAAAACTTTATTCCAAAAGTTTATTTATAACAATGCCAAGGAGTGAAGCAAAAACCTCCCCTGGCTAGTTACAGTCAAGTGTAGACCCTAACAAACATCTGATACTCAGGCCTGTGGTCTAATCAACCTCTTACGCATTCCTGCTGGGTTCTGGTACTAGAAACCTAGGGGGCTACAACAGGTATTAGTGAGGGGTTTCTAACAGGGGCAAGGATGGCTAGACAACAACAAAACGCAGCTGTGTCACTGAAACCCCACCCTACCCCAATGATAACTCAAAACCTTCCTACTGGAAGCCCTCTGCACAGCCTTTACGCAGCTCAGTGATTCCTAGACATTTCCTGTCACAGAACTGCTCTTCTCTTCGGTTCAGAGGAAAGTATCAAACAACACCAATAGTTTGCATGGTTGTAGTAGTGGTAATTTTGAAACCTCCCCGGCAAATGGCAGTTTGGCAACTCCAGTGATAATCAGTATGGGATTCTTTGAAAGTGTTTTGTCATCTTTCACCATAAGAAATCAGAAAAGAGAGGAAACAATAATTAAGAGAGTACAGAAATACAGTAGAAAATTAGAGTGAAATGAACGTAATTTAAAAAAAAAAGAAAATCAATGGTACTTAAGAGATGACTTAGTGGTTAAGAGTACTGTTTCTCACAAGGGCAAGGAGTATGGATCACAGGATTCGTATTGTGTGGCTCACAACCATCTTCAACTCCAGTTCTTGGTGTTCAGCCTCCACAAGTACTCACACACACTGTGCATGCATGTGCATGCGCACACACACACACACACACACACACACACACACACACACACACACACAAATAAAAATAGAAAACAATTAAATTAATCAAATTAAGAACCTATCATTTACTAGGTCAGAAATCGGTATTATTTACCCAGCCTTCCAAAAAGAAAAGCATAAAAGATTGACCATAATAAAATCAAGAGCAAGAGAGGGCTAAAATTACTGAACTTTAAAGAAATAAAAGCAATTATAAGGACACATTATCAAGAACTATATGTCAAAAGTCAGATGGTATACAAGATAGTCCATAATGAAACAGTTTTTCAAAATGTATTCAGGAAGAAACAGTGAATCTGTATAGCTTTGTAATAAAGGAGGAAACTGGTGAAAAATTCTAGTCTCTAATGGTTTCAGAGGTGGGTTCCATCAAACTTTCTTTGAAGGGTTTTATTGATGACTTACAATCCTGAAGAACAGAAGAGGAGAGAACAGCACAGCTCAATGCATTCTGTAAGTCTAGAATTCTCTCAGTGGCAGAGTTTGATGGAAACATGTTGAGATCCTCAACTGCAAATTAGCAAACCTAATGCAGGAACCCAGAATGAGGAGTAACAAACACTATGAATAGAATTTTTTCAGTAATTTGTTATTTGAAGATTTTAGTTTTAGTTTGAGTTGTGTTTAATGTGTTTGGCTCTGTGCATTTGAGAAAATTGCCTGTGGAGGTGGAAAGAGAGCATCAGACCCACTGGAGCTGCTCCACACATGAGTAAATTTGGATTCTCTGGGAGAACACAATGCACTCTTAACAGCTGAGTTATCTCTGCAATCTAGCATGAATCTCTAAAGGGTCTTATTGATAAAAGCAAGCCTGGTGCCAGTTATTGGGGTGAATGCTGGATGATCAGAGAAACAGAACAAGCCACAGCCACCTCACCTCATCAGTTCCTCAGCTGATCCTGTTTCCTCAGACTGGAAACCTCTGTGTCCTCATCCGAATGGATCTCAGCTGAACTGTGCTGCTCAAAGCCTAAAAGCTTAACCAGCATCTAGTTCCCCATCCTCACACCTTAAAAGCCTTTCTGCTTCCAGCCATCACCACCTGAGATTAAAGGCTCTTGTTGCCACGCCTAGCTGTTTCCAGTGTGGCTTTGAACTCACAGAGATCCAGAGGGATCTCTGCCTCCGGAATGCTAAGATTAAAGCTGTGTGTGCCACCATTTTCTGGCTTCTATATCTAGTGGCTGTTCTGTTCTCTGACCCCAGATAAGTTTATTAGTGTGCACAATATTTTGGGGAACACAATATCACCACACTCCAATCTCCAACCTATAAGATTTACAATACAAGAATACTTGGATTATAAATATAGAGATATAAGTTTGTGTTCATGCTTAATATTCAACCCATGTCATATACAATGCTGACAACAAAAGTTATGAAATCAATTGTCAGATATTGCAGATAGAAGGACTGGAGAAACAGAATAGGAATAGTCAAGGATGAAGCTAAAATATCTCTCTTCTTGGCAGAGTACATATAGTAGTACCTTGAGGTAAAGGAGAGTAGAATTAGCTCCAGAAAGAGACCATACTCCAATGTGACCTTGTCAAACTGTGATAACTGCAGGGTGTCAGCTACAGATGACCAGCAGGAAGTGAGTATGAGCCCAAAGCTAAAGGACTCATGCAGGTCTCACAGCCAGGTACATGGTTTAAAATAAACTAGGTTGATGAGTCATCTGCTATGCTACATTATAGTAGAAAAATGTAGATACTCAAGCATTACAAAAAATGCTCAAGGGCCATGATGCATTTACCTTGTGATTGAAATATCTAAAACCGTTATATAACACCAAAACTTGTAAAAATCGCATTATGTAATATTTGGAGAGAAATGTTGGTATGTCTTTAGGGTTTCATAGTATGAAGTTTTTTATTGGAGAGCTCTATTACTTCTGAGTTTCTTGTTTGCAGAATATGAATAGCTTTAGATTGGATATTAATTTATGCATACACAAAGTCAGTAATAGGAATAAAGAGAAAGGCATGTGATTAGGGGAAGATTTGATGAACAAATGACTAATTCACAATGCTCTAATTAATGTAACTTCTGGATATTGTTTATATATGACCTACTTAGTTAAGCATTTGATGACTGTTAATTTTACATGTGTTTCTTACCTATTTATATTTCATGATCTTATGACTCTATCATTCTTTAATCTTAAATAGTTAGCAGAATAAATATAAAATAGCATTTTAATTTTCCTTTTTGGGGGGTTTTCATACATCTGTACAATAAATGTGGTAATAATTAACCCACATCTATTTCTTCCACTACATCTCATAATCCCCCACCAGGTATTGCTCCCTTCCAACTTCTTTTTGTTCTTAGATATCCCACTAAGTCCATCAATACTTCCTATTTATATATAGGTATGGGGCTATCCACATTGAAGCAAACACTTACATTAGCCCCATCATCAATGAAGTATGACTCTCTCTTCCCTGCAACTATTCAATGCCAGTATCTCTTCAATACAGGGTGGGGAGAGACTGAGTACTTAGCCCTAGATGGAACATGTATATGAATTGCTTTTTAAAAATTGCTCAAATTATGAGCATATATAGCCTGTCATAAAAATAATTTAAAGAAAAGGAAAAATGAATTAACAATTTTTAAATATATTCAATTGGATTGATTATTATTACACTTGATATTCAAATTATCTTGTTTTCTCTGGTATCGTAATTTGAGCTGAAAATAAAAGTTAGAGAGGAAGTGTTATGAAAGAAAAAAATGTCCTGTTTTCTAACAGATACACAATATTTATTCACAAATTAAAATCCTCAAAGCAGAAATATAATTATGCAATGCCAAAACTTCATAATAATGTCTTATATATTAATATGTACTCATATATCCTTTCATTAATCTGGCATACTTATATTCATGTACATATACATATATAACTTCTGCCACCAAATCCATTAACAAAGTTTTGCTCGTGTGATAGCTGAATCAAGAAACTGCTGCCTGACACCTGAGTTCTAAAGTCCACAATCTGTAGGGGAAAAAAAGTCAGAAATGTTTGTGAAGATTTGTCATCCCAGCACTGGGGAGACAGACTCAGGTATATTCCAGCTAGCCTAGCAAACTATCCTAGTCTCAGAACAATTGAGAAACACTTGCTTCAAACAAACAACAACAAAGATGTGTAGCAACTGAAGAATGACAGGCCAGGCTGTTAAAATTGGACATACCAAGATGTGCCACCCTGTAGATCTAATATCCTAACACACATAACTGCTAAAAATTGATTTTAATAATGTTATCCACATCTAAAATAAAAGTTTCAAATGTATTTCTTTAAAGAATTTAGGATATTTTATTTTTCCTATGTCCTAGGCACACAATATATAATCGTCACTAAAAGTTATCCACGGGCCTGCAGTCTTTCCTGTTAACAGAGCAAATCAAAGGACACACTTGAGCAGGGAATACAAATCATTCTCAAGCCAAAATCGTCATCCATCCTAAACCACTCAATAAACCGTTGAATTCCATACTGTGATTGGCTTGAACCAACGATGCTCTTGTGGCTGAACGCGGCAGTGTCCTGGAGAACAAAGGATACCAATGAGAGGCTGTGGAATTGAGTTCTAACGTTAACATCAGCAGGTTTTAAAAGGCTTTCTGCCCCTGCTAATGTGCTGTTGGCATCAAAATGAAGTAGCATAGATTACCCAGGGCACTTACCTGGACCTGAGATCAATCTCAGAATCCATTGGACTACAGCATACCTCAATGAAGTAGATACTGAGGGGCAATCACATTTTCCAATACTATACTAATTCTTTAAAAAAAAATATCGATGATTCAAAGTCTGTACTCAGATAATTATTTGAAAAAAGACTGTAAATAAAATAATGCTTTTCAGTTTTTTCTTCAATTTTCTTTATTAAGAAATTTTCTACTCATTCCACATGCTATCCACAGATCCCCCCTCCTCCCTCCTCCCATCCCCAGCCCTCTTTTCCCAAGCCACCTCGCATCTCCACACCCCCCAAATCGAGGTCTCCCATGTAGAGTCAGCAGAGCCCAGCACACTGAGCCTAGGCAGGTCCAAGTCCCTTCCCACTGCACCAAGGCTGTGCAAGGTGTCACACCACATGTGGGCACCAGATTCCAGAAGCCTGCCCATAGACCAGGGACAGATCCCAATCCCCCTGCCTGGGTGCCGCCCAAATAGTTTGAGCCAAACAACCATCTTCCGTATCCAGAGAGCCTAGTCTAGTCCCATGAGGGTTCCACAGCCACCAGTCCACAGTTCATGGGCTTCCAGTTGTGTGGCCGGTCATCTCTGAATGTCCTCCCATCATGATCTCAACGACCCTCGCCTGCAGAGTCTCTCTCTCCTCTCTCTCATCAATTGGATTCCCGGAGCTCAGCCTGGTGCCTGTCCTGTGGATCTCTGTATCTGCCTCCATCTGTCACTGGACAAAGTCTCTATGATGACAGCTAGGTTATTTGCTAGGCTGATCAGCAGAGTAGACCAGACCAGGCACCCTCTGGACCACTGCCAGCAGACCAAGGTGGGGTCAACCTTGTGATTCCTGAGAGCCACCCCAGCACTCTGCCTCTTCTAATTCCCATGATGTCCTCATCTATCATGGTATCTTCCTCCTTGCCCTCCCACTCTGTCCCTGTTCCAGCTTGACCCTTCCATTTCCCTATGTTCTCATCCCTCGCTCTTTGCCATCTACCAACCCCTCCCCCAGTCCACTCATGTAGATCTCATCCACTTCTCCTTCACAGGATCATCCATTAGTCCCTTCTATGGTCTTTTCCTGTTAACTAGCCTCTCTGGAGTTGTGGGCTACAGTCTGGCCATCCATTCCCTCCCATTTAGTATCCACTTATGAGTGAGTACATACTATGTTTGTCTTTCTGAGTCTGGGTTATTTTCTAGATCCATCCATTTGCCTGCAAATTTCATGATATCATTGTTTTTTTTTTTACTTCTAAGTAGTACTCCATTGTGTATATGTGCCATATTTTCTTTATCCATTCTTCAATTGAGGGACATCTAGGTTGTTTCCAGGTTCTTGCTATTACGAATAATACTGATATGAACTCAACATCCTTAGTCATCAGGGAAATGCAAATCCAAAAAAAAAAAAAAAAACTGAGATAACATCTTACACCTGTCAGAATGGCTAAGATCAAAAACACTGAAGACACCTTATGTTGGAGAGGATGTGGTGGGAATGCAAATGTGTACAGCCACTCTGGAAATCAGTATGGCAGTTTCTCAGAAAATTGGGAATAAGTCTTCCTCAAGACCCAGTTATACCACTCTTGGGCATATAAACCCAAGGAATGCTCAATCTTACCCAAAACAACACATGCTCAACTATGTTCATGCTTTTTGCTTTTTAAAATGACAGTTCCTACTGCTCTTTGATCTCTTACATCTATCTCACTGTTTCTATTCATTTTACTCACTGCGTAGCCTTACACATAGGCAGTGTTAGAGTATTAATATATTCTAGGACAGGTGATATATGGATAAAACAAATTTTCACAAGGTTGTTCTTGAAAGTCAGTTTCTGAGAAAGAATCTTCCTTTGTGATAAGCTTTAGAGAACACTGTTTTAATAATTTAGGAACTACCTGCACATGTCTAATTATGTGCACTTCCTTGAATCAATAGTTGTTTTAATGCCATGGAATGTCTTTAATACTTAAACTTTTCATAGATACTTTCCTAGCTCAAATGTGATACAAAGTATTTTACTGTTCTTTCAGCAGACAATAAGTGGTAGAAACTACATGCTCCTAACTGTTGTCCACAAACCTTGAGTAGCCAAAACTGAGGAAAACAAACAGTGTTTGATGCCTTACCATACCTGATTTTGAGTTATACTTCAAAGCTTCAGTAACAAAAGAAAGCAAGCATGTGTTAGCACAAACATAGACATGTACATTAATAAAACAGAATAGAAAACCCAAAAAGACTCATACAATTCTAGCCACCTGCCTTTTGACATACACATCAAAACATACATTGGAGAAAGGACAACCTCCTAAGCTAATCATGCTATGGAACCTGGGTAGTCCTTTGTAGAAGAAACTAGATTCATATCTTTTAGTCCATCAGTTAAAATGGATTGAATGCTGTATTATGAGACCCAAAGCCTTAAAACTGATGAGTAGATACCCATGAGAATCAGGTCAAGATATAGTCTATACCAGTGATTCTCAATTTTCTTAATGCTGCGACCCTTTAAAACAGTTCCTCATGCTGTGATGACTCCCAACCACAAAATTATTTCCATTGCTACTTCCTAACGATAACTTTGCTAATGTTATGAATCTTAATATCAATATCTGTGTTTTACGATGGTCTTAGGTGACCCCTGTGAAAGGGTCAATTGACCCTCAGAAGGTTGCGACCCACAGCCAGAGACCTGGTGGGGTAGACAATTTTTTTTTGGATGAGATTGTGTGAAAAGGGAACCCTATGAGAATGCTAGGGGGAATATAAATTGTTCCATCCACTGTGGCTATTGATGTGGAAAAGAACCTGAACAAAATTCAAGTTGCAGCCAATTTGCATGGTGAAAAAGAAGCTGTAACTTCCCCTCTGCTCTGTGGCAGTGGGAAGAGCACCTTCTCCACAAGATGCATGTCCCATCAAAAGTGCCAACCTGTACAAAGACAACCTCACTGGAAAGGAGAGAACATAAAAAGCAACTGAACATGCAGTCTAAGTGCTCAGAAAATTAAAAGCACTTGCCACTACATGAGCCGAGGTTTATTTTCCAACATCCTGATAGCAGCCTTCAGATATCTGTAAATACAGTACCAGGGGATCCTATACATTTCATTGGCCTCTAGGGGAACCAGACACACACATGGTGCACATAAATGAATCATGTAAACACTCATACACATAAACTAAAAATGAATAAACTGAATACAAAGAAATTCTTTAAAACTTAAGCTCCCTACCTCCTGAAGGCAAGTAACTGCTGCTATAATTAAGGAAATATCCTGACCTAGAAATAAAAAACTCTAACTTCATTTTTAAGTCTTAAATAACTTGATAAATCTAAAAATATATCTCCATAAACAGTTAAATTACATTATTCTTAAGAAATAGCTCAAATACCACCAAACAACAGATATTCAATTTTTCTCAACTTTACTAAGACTCATAAGCCTGGTCCAATGTGCTGACTCTGAGATAGCATAAATGGGACAAATGGAAACAAGTCACTCAATACTACAGAAAGAGTAGTACAACCAACTTTTATTGTAACATGATGCATTTTTATTTCCATTCTCATCTAAAATCTTAGTAATGTGTGTCATACAGGGACATTCCATTCTCTTTTAGGGACAGCAGGAAGATTATTCATGTCTGTTAGATAACAGGTTTCTTTTCCAGTTCCAGGTAGCCATTGTTATTAACATGTATGTCTTTCATGAAGATGTTAAGTGATACTTCACCCGGAAACAAAGACACATAGCTTTCTAGTTGAGAGTTGTGGATAAAAATGTGATGAATGGAGAGACCAGCCCCCAGCTTCTGTCCGCCCTGGAACTCCCATCTGGACCAGAGGTGAGTGCCTGGGTTATAGTCAGAGAGGCAACTGTGCCTGGGTCCCACCGCTGGACACAGGCCACCCCAGGAGGACCTGACCAACTTGGCCCCAGTTGCCTGCCAATCAGCAGGCCCTGAGGGAAGGCTCCCCTTTTCCAAGACTGCAGGCAGACACTGCAGACTCCACACCCTGCCCCCACACCCATCTGCTGGAGACCTCAGCCACTTCCTGAGAATCAGAGACCAGCCCCAAGCTTCCATCCTGCCCTGGAACTCCCATCTGGACAAGAGGAGCTCCCATCTGGACAAAATAAGGAGAGCCCAGGGAATTCCCAAGACTCAGATTTCAGCCCCCCAGCTCCTATCTGGCCAGCACTCTCATCTGGACCAGCGCTCCCATCTGGCCCAGAGCTTCCATCTGGACCAGAGAGAGGCTCTCTAAATCTGTCAACTCTGTCTGGACCAAGATAAGACCAACAACTAACACAAGAGGAGATGGGCAGACGTCAAGGCAGAAGTACATACAACAAAACAAAGAGCAATACAGCATCACCAGGAACTAGCCCTTCACCAACAGCTAGACCTGAAAATCAAGGAATGGAAGAAGAAGAAGAAAACAACCTTATAAGTAACATCATGAAGAGGCTATTGCCTGATAGAGGAAGTAATCAAAAATAAAGTAGAGGAACAGACAAACAAAAAATGGGAAGAACGCTATAAAAAACTAGAGGAAAGGACAATTAAAGCAGAGGAAAACAATAAATCCTTGAATGAAAATCATGAAAAAGCAAGGGAGACAATCCAAGACCTGAAGAGGGAAATAGAAAAAATGAAGAAGACACTAGCAGAAGGAATGTTGGAAATAGAAAATCTGAGTAAACAAACAGGAACTTCAGATGTAAGTATAACCAACAGAATGCAAGAGATGGAAGAGAGGATCTCTGGTGTTGAAGATACAGTAGAAGAAATAGATTCATCAGTCAAAGAAAACACTAAAACCAACATAGTTATGACCCAAAATGTCCAGAAATTTGGGACACCATGAAAAGACCAAACCTACAAATAATAGGGACAGAGGAAGGAGAAGAATACCAACTCAAAGGCACAGAAAATATATTTAACAAGATCATAGAAGAAAACTTTCCCAACTTAAAGAAGGAAATGCCTATGAAGATACAAGAAGCCTATAGAACACCAAACAGACTAGACCCCCCCAAAAAAGTCCCCTCACCACATAATAATTAAACAACTAAACGTACAGAATAAAGAAAGAATATTAAGGGCAGCAAAGGAAAAAGGCCAAGTGACTTATAAAGGCAAACCCATCAGAATAACAGCCGATTTCTCAATGGAGACTTTGAAAGCCAGAAGGACCTGGACAGATATAATGCAGACACTAAGAGACCATGGATGCCAGCCTAGACTAATATACCCAGCAAAACTTTCAATCATCATAGATGGAGTGAACAAGACCTTCCAAGAAAAAACCAGATTTAAATCATACTTATCCACAAACCCAGCCCTACAGAAAGCACTAGAAGGAAAATTCCAACCTAAGGAAGGCAGATTCACCCATGAAAACACAGGCAATAGATAACACCACAGGAGTAAACCCCAAAAAAGAGAAGTACACACACACTACCACCAAAAAATAAAAATAACAACAAGAACAAACAATCACTGGTCATTAATATCCCTTAATATCAATGGACTTAATTCACCTATAAAAAGACACAGACTAACAGAATGGATACGAAAACAGGACCCATCTTTCTGCCGCATACAAGAAACACACCTCAAATTCAAAGACAGACACCTCCCAAGAATAAAAGGCTGGGAAAAGACTTTCCAATCAAATGGTCTTAAGAAGCAAGCTGGTGTAGCCATCCTAATATCCAGCGAAATAGACTTCAAACTAAAATCAATCAAAAGAGATGATGAAGGACATTACATATTCATTGCAGGAAAGATCCACCAAGATGAAGTTTCAATTCTGAACATTTATGCCCCAAACACAAGGGCACCCACATATGTAAAAGAAACATTACTAAAGCTTAAATCACATATAAAACCCCCCACATTAATAGTGGGAGACTTCAACACCCCACTTTCACCTCTGGACAGATCCGCCAAATTGAAACTTAACAGAGACATAATGGACTTAACTGATGATGTTATGGCTCAAATGGACTTAATCGATATCTACAGAACATTCCACCCAAACAAAAAACAATATACCTTCTTCTCAGCACCCCATGGAACCTTCTCTAAAATCGACCACATACTTGGCCACAAAGCAAATCTCAACAGATACAAAACAATTGGAATAACCCCCTGTGTTCTATCAGACCACCATGGTTTAAAGTTAGATTTCAACAACAGAAAAAAACTACAGAAATCCTACAATCTCATGGAAACTGAATAATGCTCAACTGAATCACCAATGGGTTAAGGAAGAAATAAAGAAAGAAATTAAAGACTTCCTAGAGATCAATGAAAATGAATACACCACATACCCAAACTTATGGGATACTATGAAAGCAGTGCTAAGAGGGAAATTCATAGCACTGAATGCCCACATAAAGAAGCTGGAGAAATCTCACACTAGTGACCTGACAGCACAACTGAAAGCCCTTGAACAGGAAGAAGCAAAGTCTCCCAGGAGGAACAGACGCCAGGAAATTATCAAATTGAGAGCTGAAATCAATAAAATAGAAATAAAGAGAACAATACAAAGGATAAATGAAACAAAGAGTTGGTTCTTTGAGAAGATCAACAAGATTGACAAGCCCTTATCCAAACTAACCAAAAGACAGAGAGAGAGAGAGCATCCAAATTAACAAAATCAGAAATGAAATTGGGGACATAACAACAAACAATGAGTAAATCCAGAGAATCATCAGGTCATACTCCACAAAACTGGAAAATCTAAAAGAAATGGATAATTTTCTGGATAGGTACCACATACCTAAGATAAATCACGACCAGATAAACCATTTAAATAGTCCAATAGCACCTAAGGAAATAGAATCAGTCATTAAAAGTCTCCCAACCAAAAAAAAAAAAAAAAAAACCTGGACCACAAGGTTTCACTGCAGAATTCTACCAGATCTTTAAAGAAGACTTAATACCAATACTCTTTAAATTGTTCCACACAATAGAAGCAGAAGGTATATTACCAAACTCCTTCTATGAGGCTACAATTACCCTGATTCCTAAACCAAACAAAGATTCAACAAAGAAAGAGAACTACAGACTGATGTCCCTCATGAGCACTGAGGCAAAACATACTCAATAAAATTCTGGCAAACAGACTCCAAGAACACATCAAAACAATTATCCACCATGTTCAAGTAGGCTTCATCCCAGGGATGCAAGGGTGGTTCAACATTTGAAAGTCTGTCAATGTAATACACCATATAACAAACTCAAAGAAAAAAACCACATGATCATCTCACTAGATGCAGAAAAGGCATTTGACAAAATCCTAAACACTCCTTCATGATAAAGGTCTTGGAGCAATCAGGAATACAGGGAACATACCTAAACATAATAAAGGCAATCTACAGCAAGCCAACAGCCAACATCAAATTAAATGGAGAGAAACTCAAAGCAATACCACTAAAATCAGGAACAAGGCAAGGCTGTCCCCTGTCCCCCTACTTATTCAATATAGTACTTGAAGTTCTAGCCAGAGCAATAAGACAACATAAAGTTTCATCAAGTCCAAAACCAAAACCTACAAAATAGTGTCACAGTCATGCCCAGAGTCAAGATGATCCCTCCCTGGTGAGCCTCAAGGATCATGTGCAAGGTGACTCTATATCATGACAAGCTGACAACACTAACCATCGCAGTGGGATGGCACTAGGTCTTGTGTCAGGGATTTTGAAGACATTTTGATGAATTATTTATTAGGATAGATTATTTTTTAGGGTATTCATGAGAATACATTGATTCTGTCTTTTCTTTCTTCTCAAGTCATTGTGGATCTTGTCCCCCTCTTAGAGTATTTCATTTTGCAGTCCTCTTTCAAATTTTACAAAACAGCCAAAGTCAGAATGTCGATGTTTCACAAAGCCAGGTTCTTTTAAGGATGCAAATATTTCATCACTAGAGCAGTTGAACAACTGGGAAAGTGAGCTGATATCTGAGTTCCTGATATAGAGGGAAGAGCCTAAATAGGATTTTGAAGATGTTTTACTGCAATGGTACATTATGACACTCAGGAGACATAGGTACCAAGATACAGCTGTAGTTTTCTTTGTTCATTTCATATCTAGCATCTTTCCCATTTAGCCTCAAATTTCTCTTTTTCCTTCCTCCCTTGCTTGCTTCTTTCTTTTTCTTGTTTTCTTCATGTGTAGGGTGTTTTGCCTGCATGTATGTCTGTGCACTATATGCATGCCTGATACCCAAGAAAGTCAGAAGACAGTGTCAATCTCCTAGAACTGGAGCTATGATTGGTTGTGAGCACTCATGTGATTGCTGGGAATTAAAACTCAGGTCCTTGAGAAGAGTAACAAGTGCTCTTAATTACCAAGCCATCGTTTCTCCAGCCTCCAAGCTCTTGTTTCTCCATGGGTCAATTTCTATACACAGTTTTACCCATGTGATTTTGCTATGATTTGGGAACAGAAACTGGATTCTCATCAGAGTCCAAACTAATAGGGCCCCCTAATCTTTTACTTACAAATCACAAAACTGTAAGCTAAGCAAATCTATCTCTAGTATCTATCCTAAGTTAACTTGTTTAACCAACAGAAGATGGGCTAATACAGAAAATTCTGTAGGCTCTCAACCTCAGAGAGACATCACTAAACATTTATTCCAGAAATATGATCTTCATATCAACATGAAAGATTTGGTTTAGAAATGCATACTTTCATGAATTTAAAGGCAAGGATGGAATCACATAATCAAAATAGTCCTGGTGGAACAAATTTTTTATCCCAACACTAAAGATGTTGAGTGAGGCAAGGATCTAAATCCATGTTATCTTGAACTGTGTAAATATAACATTCACTCTCAAAAGAAAAAAAGTAAGAGAATGCTCAATATATGGAAATCAGTTTGACAGAATATTAACTTTTTATTTTTGTAGAGAAGATGTTTTCATTTGTTTCTTTTTTAAAGTTTTGCTTACATTTGAATGTCAAGACATAGCCTAATATATACTTAAATTGTGCTTTTCTCTCTCCATCCCTCTCCATCAAATCCATAGTACATGATTCTCCATTTTTCTATAAAAGACCACCAATGGCTATTTAACAAATTAATAATCCAATGAGTCAGTGTCAGATTCCAGATTGTGGCAGCTATTTCCAATGCTTGTCTAGTGTTCTGAATGCTTGCTAATAAACAGACTAACTAATAATTCCTCACCTATTGTCAAAGCTGTGGTTTTGCCTCCTTGCTGATACCATCACCTGACTTATTGGGAGGGAAGGAGCAATATTTATTATTTTCAAATATTTTTAGGAAAACTTATTGGATCATATACAAAATTTCTCATCTTCCTTACATTCTGATGGGCCTTTCTTGGCAGAAGTCAGTGGCCTACAGTTGTAGTGATGATGGACATGAGTTTTACATAATCCTTATTTTTATTCCAAAGTTTGTGTCTATGGTGAATAATCTGACAGAAAAATAAATATGCCAAGAGCAAATTAAAAGAAAACAGGAGCAAAACAGTTTGGCAAAGATTTGTTCTCATTAAAAGGGAAAAGCTGTCCAGTCTGTGCTTTCCATAAATATAAGGACATAAATCTTCACAGGTCTTTCCACTCTAAAAGGGACTTTAAACTCAGCCATGATCTGGATTTGGGATCTTATTTGTCACCAGAAGACATGTTTTCTTTTTTTCTTCATGAGTAACAGAACATTGATAGACCTTAACTGTGAATTTGTGTATTTGATCAATGATTTTCCTTTTGAAGGAAAGCTCATTAATGAATATTCCATTTTTCTTATTATGTTGCAATATTCTATTTGATTTTGACAAAAGTAATGATTAGAATTGTAAAAATAAAAAGCTAAACATCAGAGAGGAAGTTTTTTTTTTTTTTTAAATTGTAAAATGACACCTTGGATTGTATGTGAAGTGTTTGGTCATGAAGGCATTTGTTCATTTACTGCATACTTCTTTTTAAAAATTATTTCTTTTGCTTTGAGGTCATGATATAATCATATTATTTCCCTAAAACGTGATCCAAATTAATCTTAACAATAAAAACCCAGACTCAGATATCGAATGTGTAAGCTGAAAGATCAGAAAAGCAGAGCAGCCAGCCTCTAGAGACTTCTTACCTCTACAAAATCTCAGAACAAATTGGGGAACTCATACTGTGGGATGGTATGCTATGAAATAGAATCAGACATTAAAAGTCTCCCAACCAAAAAGAGCCCAGGACCAGATGGTTTCAGCTCAGAATTCTACCAGATCTTCAAGGTAGATCTCTTTAAATTGTTCCAATAGAAACAGAAGGAACATTACCAAACTCATTCTATGAAGCTACAAGTACCCTGATTCCTAAACCAAAGATGCAACAAAGAAAGAGAACTACAGACTGATCTCCCTCATGAACATTGATGCAAAAATACTCAATAAAATACTGGCAAACAGACTTTAAGAGCACATCAAAACAATTACCCACATGATCAAGCAGGCTTCATCCCAGGGATGCAAGGGTGGTTCAACATACAAAAGTCTGTCAATGTAATATACCATATAAACAAACTGAAAGAAAAAAAAAAAACATATGATCATTTCACTAGATACAGAAAAGGCATTTCACAAAACCCAACACCCCTTCATGACAAAGGTCTTGGAGCGATCAGGAATACAGGAAACATACCTAAACATAATAAAGGCAATCTACAGCAAGCCAACAGCCAACATCACATTAAATGGAGAGAAACTCAAAGCAATACCACTAAAATCAGGAACAAGGCAAGGTTGTCCCCTCTCCCCATACTTATTCAATATAGTACTTGAAGTTCTAGCCAGAGCTGTAAGACAACATAAGGAGATTAAGGGGATACAAATTGGAAAGGAAGAAGCCAAGCTTTCCCTATTTGCAGATGACATGATAGTATACATGAGTGACCCCAAAAATTCAACCAAGGAACTGATACAGCATATAAACACCTTCAGCAGCATAGCAGGATACAAGATCAACTCAAAAAACATAAGTAGCCCTCCTATATCCAATTGACAAACAGGCTGAGAAGAAAATCAGAGATACATCACCCTTTACAATGGCTACAAATGATATAAAGTACCTTGGAGTAACTCTAACTAAGCAAGTTAAGGACCTATATGACAAGAACTTTAAGTCCCTGAAAAAAGAAATTGAAGAAGATGTCAGAAAATAGATTGATCTCCCATGTTCCAAGACAGGCAGGATTAACATAGTAAAAATTATAACATTATTATCGTGAGAAAATTTTAATGTATCCAATTCTACACAATGCATGATCAAGAAAGATATGCCACTAGTGATAGTGACAAAAAAGAAGTAAGAATGACTGGTTTGTTTAAGTTCTTCAAAGGAAAAAATTGTAAATTTATACTAATATGATACCTTCAGAAAAATATTATCACAGTGTACTTGGGTATAGTGGCTTACAGAAAAGACATAAAAATTAGTGTAATAAGTATAATTTGATCTTACATATTATAAATGTATGTTACTCAGCATAAAAAAAAGAGAAATAGTCAACAGCATCTATAACTGTAAAGTGTAAAGAAAGAAAAATACTATAGGCTCCCAACCACATTGAAAATATGTGCACTATTTTTCTACCTAAGAGTAGCAATATATATTTTGATCTTGATCTTGGAGCATGTATTTTGTCTTTAAGTAAAAACTATTGGACACAGTCTATAATTCAAATTTGTAAAGTAAAAAAATCATTTAATTATATCAACTTCAGTTTGATTTTCATATTTAGATTTAAATGTCCCAATGTAAGTGAAGGTAATAATCCCAGATATTAAAGAACGTGTCCAATCAACAGAGAAATGGAAGGTCCTACTTGCATTATTGAGATACCCTGTATAATTAAGACTGTGATTCATTTAAAGTGATATGTAAAAATGGATGTGCTTGAAAAGAGAGTATTTCTGGTTAAAGCTAAAAGCACATTTGTAAGTGTAATAATAAATTACAGACCATCCAGGCACTGAACAAAATGATCAGTGGTAGTAGCTCCACTAGGACTGTGTGTAACAGAAGAGTTCAGCTTACAAAAAGCTTTGGGAGCATCTGTTCTTTAAAAATCTGAGTTCATTGGATAATATTGCCATCTTTTTCAAAGCCCTCCTTTAAAATTAATATTTGTACTTTTGTCATAAAGTATATTTTGATCATATTATTTTCCCTCGCCAGCCTCTCCCATGTCCTCCCATCTCTCTGCCCATCCAACTTCATGTTCTTGAAAACAACAAAAAAGAAAATCAAAACAAAGAATAACAACAAAAGAATAAGACAAAAAATACTAAAACAAAATAAAACAATCAAAAACTGCACAAAGAAATATAAAGTGCATTTTATGTAGGCCAACCACTCTTGGGTATGGGGTCTGCCAATGACACTTGATTGGAGAAAATTGATTTTTCCTTTCCCAGAAGTTATCAGTTGCGAATAGTTGCTTGGTTAGTGGTGAAAATTTGGACCACTTCCTTTTCCAAGTGCTGAGATTTGGTCTGGTTTGAGCCTTAAATTGGTAATGAATTTATGCTAATAAGAATACTATTTAGGAAGCACCATTCTTGGGATTATTTGGGGTTTGAAATAATTCTAAAGCCAAAAAGAAAATAGAAAGGAAGAAAAGAGAGAAGGAAATGGAGAGGGAGCAAGAGGAGTAAGGGAAGAGAGAGAGAGAGAGAGAGAGAGAGAGAGAGAGAGAGAGAGAGATGTGTGTGTGTGTGTGTGTGTGAGAGAGAGAGAGAGAGAGAGAGGAGAGAGAGGGAGAGAGAGAGAGAGGGAGAGAGAATGCTATTAGCACATGGGAAATAGTTCAAGATAACCATAAATAAATGCTGTTTAAAGTGTCAGTGTTCTCAGAAATAACTGACTCAAGGAGGACAGGATGAAATGAGAAAGCCTCATGGGTTCCAGCTTATCACCAGAAGTGATTAATAAGTACATTAGTACATCTGGAAGCTGGATGTTCACCCACATGGATGTAATTGTGCCTCATTGGCTGTGCTGATCACTTTGCCCATATCATAGGAGTAGACCATTTTTAGGACTCTCCCTTTGGTCTAGTAACAATACTTATACCTTTCCATATGAATGAAAATCACCCACAAGAAAAAGCATCAGAAATATAAAAAACCAGTTTGTATTTCTCTAGGTTCACAGACATCTTTCCTGCTTGCAGATATTTTTATTCCCAAGACAGGCGGCAGCCATGTGTGCCAAACTCAAACTTGTTCAACAAATTTTTCAGCAGCTGGTATGAAAATACGCCAGTTTTATGCAAACTAGTGAGTCTTATAATCAATTTTAACTAAAAAATTAAATTAAAAAATTTTAGTTCATTTTTAATGAGACAAAATGCCAGATCTCTTTTCTGATCCACATTATATATTAAGCCCTTCATTTTAAGAAATATTTCTGTATTGTCAGGATAGTTTCTCAACACATTATAATTTTTAAGCGTACTTTACAGCTCACTTCATTGAATGATTTATTTTACCTGTTCTTTTATATAATAATATTATTAATATTTTTGCTAATTCAAGTATGATGAAATTGCTTATTTAGAAACGATGTGTTCATATTTATTTTCAAAGATAAGATGCCATAAATGTGCTATTTTTCATGCTAAATTTAATTAGCTGTCAGTTGCCTGTGCTGCTTTCTCAAACTAAAAATTAAGTAACTATTAATGTAACATACATTTTTTTCCAAAATGATTGATGATTTTAAAAGAAACGTAATTTGATATTTTATTATTAAGCTATCCCTTATTTCATGCCTTATTTGAGATTAAAGTGTCATACTTGAGTCCTTAAATTATCATTATGTGTAGGTATATACACACACACCCATTTTTTTCAATTTTATATCCTGGTGTTCTCAGGGATAAAGGCACTCAAACTGAATAATAATAATTTTTATAATTTTAGTCCTAGTTACCAGTTTTTTTTATTACAATTAATCTTGCATTTGAATTTCTTTTATTTTATTATTTAGAAATGGATAATTGTCTGGATAGGCACCACATACCTAAGTTAAATCAAGGCCAGATAGAACATTTAAATAGTCCAATAACCTCCAAGGAAATAGAATCAGTCATTAAAAGTCTCCCAACCAAAAAAAAGCCCAGGACCACAAGGTTTCACTGCAGAATTCTACCAGATCTTCAAAGAAGACTTAATACCAATACTGTTTAAATTGTTCCACACAATAAAAGCAGAAGGAATATTACCAAACTCCTTCTATGAGGCTACAATTACCCTGATTCCTAAACCAAACAAAGATGCAACAAAGAAAGAGAACAACAGACTGATCACCCTCATGAACATAGATGCAAAAATACTCAATAAAATACTGGCAAGCAGACTCCAAGAACACATCAAAACAATTATCCACCATGATCAAGTAGGCTTCATCCCAGGGATGCAAGGGTGGTTCAACATATGAAAGTCCGTCAATGTAACATACCATATTAAAAAAAAAAAAAAAACTCAAAGAAAAATCCACATGATCATCTCACTAGATGCAGAAAAGGCATTTGACAAAATCCAACACTCCTTCATGATAAAGGTCTTGGAGTGATCAGGAATACAGGAAACATACCTAAACATAATAAAGGCAATCTGCAGCAAGCCAACAGCCAACATCACATTAAATGGAGAGGAACTCAAAGCAATACCACTAAAATCAGGAACAAGGCAAGGCTGTCCCCTTCTCCCCATACTTATTCAATATAGTACTTGAAGTTCTAGCCAGAGCAATAAGACAACATAAGGAGATTAAGGGGATACAAATTGGAAATGAAGAAGTCAAGCTCTCCCTATTTGCAGATGACATGATAGTATAAATGAGTGACCCTAAAAATTCAACCAAGGAACTGATACAGCTAATAAAAACATTCAGCAACATAGCAGGATACAAGATCACCTCAAAAAAATCAGTAGCCCTCCTATATACAATAGACAAACAGGCTAAGAAGGAAATCACAGATACATCACCCTTTACAATAGCCACAAATTATATAAAATACCTTGGGGTTACTCTAACTAAGCAAGTTAAGGACCTATATGACAAGAACTTTAAGTCCCTGAAAAAAGAAATTGAAGATGTCAGAAAATGGAAAGAACTCCCATGCTCATGCATAGGCAGGATTAACATAGAAAAAACGGCTATCTTACCAAAAGCAATCTACAGATTCAACGCAATCCCCATCAAATTACCAACACAATTCTTCACAGACCTGGAGAGAATAATACTCTACTTTATATGGAAAAACAAAAAACCCAGGATAGTCAAAAGAATCCTGTACAATAAAACAACCTCTGGAGCCATCATGATCCCCATCCTCAAGCTCTACTATAGAGCTACCTTAATAAAAACAGCTTGGTACTGGCATAAAAACTGACATGTGGACCAATGGCATCGAATTGAAGACCCTGATATTAACCCGCATACCTATGAACATACAATTTTTGACAAAGAAGCCAAAACTGTACAATGGAAAAAAGAAAGCATCTTCAACAAATGGTGCTGGCATAACTGGATGTCAACTTGTAGAAGGCTGCAAATAGATCCATATCTGTCACCATGCACAAAACTTAAGTCCAAGTGGATCAAAGACCTCAACATAAATCCAGTTACTCTGAACCTGATAGAAGAGAAAGTAGGAAGTAGTCTTGAACACATTAGCACCAAAAAGCGCTTTCTAAATATGACACCAGTAGCCCAGACACTGAGAGAAACAATCAATCAATGGGACCTGTTGCAACTGAGAAGCTTTTTTTAGAGCAAAGGACACGGTCAACAAGACAAAATGACAGCCTACAGAATGGGAAAAGGTCTTCATCAACCCCACATCTGACAGAGGGCTGATATCCAGAATATATAAAGAACTCAAGAAATTAGACATCAAAATGCCCAACAGTCCAATTAAGAAATGGTTTATAGATCTAAACAGAGAATTCTCAACTTAGGAAGTTCAAATGGCTGAAAGACATTTAAGGAATTGCTCAACATCCCTAAATATCCAGGAAATGCAAATCAAAACTACTCTGAGATACCACCTTACACCTGTCAGAATGGCTAAGATCAAAAGCACAGAAGACAGCTTATGCTGGAGAGGATGTGGAGCAAGGGGAACTCTCCTCCACTGCTGGTGGGAATGCAAGCTTGTATAGCCACTTTGGAAATCAATATGGCGCTTCCTTAGAAAATTGGGAATCCATCTCCCCCAAGACCCAGCTGTAGCACTCTTGGGCAGATACCCAAGGAATCCTCAATCATACCACAAGGGCATTTGCTCAGCTATATTCATATCATCATTGTTTGTAATAGCCAGAACCTGGAAACAAACTAGATGTCCTTCAACTGAAGAATGGATAAAGAAAATATGGTACATATACACAATACTACTCAGCAGAGAAAAACAATGACATCATGAGGTTTGCAGGTAAATGGATGGATCTAGAAAAAATCATCCTGAGTGAGGTAACCCAGACTCAGAAGGACAAACATGGTATGTATTCACTCATAGGAGGATACTAGATGTAAAACAAAGATGACTAGACTGCTACACAACTCCAGGGAGGCTACCTAGAAAACAGAACCCTAGGAAAGACACAGGGATCACCCAATGACAGAGAAATGGATGAGATCTACATGAACAACCTGGATAACAGTGGGAGTAATGATGGGCAAGTTTTGAGGGAAAGAAAGCTTAGGGGAGCAGGAGATCCCAGCTGGATCAAGAACAGACAGGGAGAAGAAGGAATAACAGACCGTGATAAATGATGACCACATGAGAATAGGAATGGGCAGAGTGCTGGAGAGGTCCCCAGAAATTAACAATGATACATCCTTTGTAGACTACTGGCAATGGTCGAGAGAAAGCCTGATCTGATCTAGTCTGGTGATCAGATGGCTAAACACCCTAATGGTTGTGCTTGAACTCTCATCCAATAACTGATGGAAGTGGATGCAGAGATCCTCAGCCAGGCCCCAGGTAGAGCTCCAGGAGTCCAATTGTCGAGAAAGAGGAGGGACTGTAATTGTGTGAATTGTTGAGACCAAGATTGGAAAAGCACAGGGACAAATAGCCAAATGAATGGAAAGCACATGAATTATGAACCAAAAGCTGTGGAGCCCCCAGCTAGATCAAGCCCTCTGGATAAGTTAGACAATTGAATAGCTTGAACTGTTTGGGAGGCACCCAGGCAGTGGGACCTGGATGTGTCCTTAGTGTATGAGCTGGCTCTTTGGAACCTTGGGCTTACACAGGGACACTTTACTCAGCCTGGAAGGAGGGGACTGGACCTGCCTGTACTGAATCCACCAGGTTTAAATAATTCTCCATGGGAGTCTTGGCCCTGGAGGAGTTGGGAATGGAGGGGAGGGGATGGGAGGAAGGTGGGTTGGGGGCGGGAGTGGGGGAGGACAGGGGAACCCATGGCTGATGTGCAAAATTAAAACACAATTATAATAAATTTAAAAAATGAATTTTTATTATTTTCTCTAATGGTCAGAAAACTTTGAAATTCAGAGGTTAAGCAACAGTGTCTAGAACTGACCATACTGTAGAGACATCAATATGTAAAGAAAAGCATGTAGGTTCCTTTGACTGTCACTGATGAAAAACAATATAAGGACTCCCAGTACTAAGAGCTGAGATTCGTAAAACAGGTTGCACACACATTTTTTAACAGATTAATGAAAATAAGAAACATCTCCCTTGTTACACTAATGATGAATTCATTATTAAGCGTGAATTCTGTGAATCTCTTAATCAGCTTCCATCAGTCACTGGATGAGGGTCCTATGATGACAGTTAGTGTATTCTGCCATCCGATCACCATAGTAGGTCAGCTCAGGCACCCTCTGGACCATTGGCCAAACTAGCCAAACTAGTGGAGACACATGAATTGTGGACCAATAGCTTAGGAGACCCCACGCTCCTGGACTAGGTCCTCTGGATAAGTGAGACAGTCAATTAGCTTGATCTGTATAGTGGACCCCTAGGCAGTGGGACTGGGACCTGTCCCTAGTTACATATGTATAAATAAAATGCTTTATATTTTATGTAAATACATAATCATATGTGTGCCAGGAACTATTCTAAATTTTTATATTTTTAAATAAATATTTTTTCCAGAAAGGTTTTTTTAATAAATAATTTATTTATTTCTATTCTATGTGCATTGGTGATCTGCTTACATGTATGTCTGTGTGAGGGTGTCAGTTAACAGACAGTTGTGTGCTGTCATGTGGGTGCTGGGAATTGAACCCCAGTCCTCTGGAAGAAGGGCTTAAAAGCTGAAACATCTCTCCAATATCTTTACATTATTTCTTTACCTTTGCAACTATCCTGTACTTTAGGTGCCATATTCTTCATGTTTTATCCCTGGAATCTTAAACACAAAATATTGAGTGATTCCAAAGTACATGTACAGTTGCACTTCAGACCCTACCAAGAGGATCCTGAGCCTTTTTGAGGGCCAGAAGAACAAGTCAAAATGTTTCCTATAGCTCTGTATTTGAGATTTAAATGTGACAGATTGCATATCTAAGCCTGGGGTTATAGTTGGTATATAAATGATTTATGAAGCAACAGTTAGAAATGGAAAGAATCCCAAAAGATGATCAATCTGAAGAATGTTTTCTGAACAGTAGAATTGGCTCCCACATGATGCACTGAAAAGGTTAACAGAAATGCCTGCACCACAATCCTTATTATTTTCCTTCCCACTTGATTAGTATCTGCAAGGAATGTTTCTGATCATAATAAATTAACTACCTAAAGCATTTATGATACATGTGCTATAAAGAAAGAAATAGTTTGGCAACAATTTAGTCACATGGATTGGTTTTCCTTTAAAATCCTCTTACCCTATTTCCAAACGCTTTTAGGAAAAAAAAAGAAGCAGATGCCTAGCAAAATTATAGGTTTTATGCCAGAAACAATGATGCTTACTTTCTATAGCCTGAGCCTAATAGAAATGGAGTGACTAACAAGTTGCTTTCTTCATGATGAATGACTCAACCTGAGTAAATTTTGCCTCCATGTGGAAGATCATGATATCAACCTAAGGTTAAGATTCTGGTTGTCAGGGTCAGATAAATTGAGCTTTCTGGGAGACAGTGAAGCAGTGAGTTTTATAAGGGAAAAACTCAGTAGAGAGTCTACAAGCCCCCTCTCCGATTATTTAGTTCCATGCTCTTGTTCTATTAGATTAGCATATATAAATCTCCAGTACTTTCCTTTTCTCTTAGAGCAGAAATATGACGTAATTATCACCTCTGGAGCATGTTTTGGTCAATAGGACGTAGGAAGCTGTGAAAACTTGACAATTCTAATTCTGTTTGTTTGTTTGTTTGTCTTTTCAAGACAGAATTTCTCTGTGTAGTTTTGGAGTCTGTCCTGGATCTCACTCTGTAGACCAGGCTGGCCTCAAACTCACAGAGATCCCCTGGCACTGCTTCCCGAGTGCTGGTGTGTACCACCACTGCCCAGTAAATTCTGGTCTTTAAGTTTCAAGTTTCTGTTGGAACTTTGATGTTTCAGAATATTTCCATGACAAGTGCATTGCTTGGAGATCATCAGTCTGAAGTGAGTGAGAGCCCGATGGAATTGACAGAATAGACCAGTTTTAAAAGTAATTTCTACCATTTGTTGAAGAACACATATTTTCTTTAGTGTATTTTTGGCAGGTTTGTAAAATATCAGATGGTTGTAGTTTTTTGCATTCATGTTTGTGTCTTCTGTTTTGTTCCAACCATCTACATGTCTGTTTTTATGACACTACCTGTCTGCTTTTTTATTATTATAGCACTGTAATATACTTGAAATCTGGCAAGCTAATCCCTGCAGCATTGTTCATTCGGCTCAAGACTGCTTTGTCTGTCCATGGTCTTGTGTGATTCAAAAAAAAATTAGGATTGTTTTCTAGTTCTGTGAAGAATGTCATGGGGATTTAGATTGTAGTTGCTTCATATCAGCAGATTGCATGTTATAAAAAGCCAGCTTCCCAATATTAATTCTTCCAACCCCCATGCATGGATGGCTTTTGATGTTCTAGTGTCCTCCTTAATCTCCTTTCTCAGAGATTTAAAGTTTTCATGGTAGAAATCTTTCACTTCCTTGCTTGTTTGTTCCTGGATATTTTATTGTTTTTCAGGATATTGTGGATAGGAGTATTTCTGTGTTTTCTTCTCCAGTGTGTTTGTTATGGGTTTGTAGAAAGGCTGCTAATTTGTGGAATTTGATGTTGTATCCAGTCACTTTGCTGAAATTGCTGATCATTTTTGTACTTGTGGTGGAACTGTTTTAATCTATTATCTGTTATACCATATTGCCTGCAAATAGGGATCATTTGACTTTTTCTATTTGTAGCTCTTTAATTTTCATTGGTGTCTGTTGTAATGCTTCCCTGTTCATCTATCAGTGTGCTGTTTAGGTCTTCTCCCTGTTTCTTTTAGTTAAATGGGCCATGGGCATGTTAGTTTGTTGATCTTCTAAACGAACCAGCTCCGAGATTCAACGATAGTTTCTATTGTTTTCTTCATTTCTATTTCATTGATTTCAGTTCTTATTTTCATTATTTCTTCCTATTTGAGTTTAGTTTGTTCCCCCCTACCAAAAATTCTTGAGTTTCATCATGTATTTTTGTTCTTTCTTATTTGTTAATGTGGGCATGCAGAACTGGGAAAACTGGAATGATATTTGAGTCACATCTATTACCATGCACAAAAAACAGCTCAAAATGTATTAATGCTTGTAATGTGAAACATAAAGAGCTGAAAGTGCTGGAAGAAATGACACAATGAAGGGTTCTTGCAGGTATCATAGCCAGGAGGGTGAGGTAAAAATGAAACTGAGGTTATCAAGACTTAGCTGGTGCTGGGCTAAAAATTTCTGGAGTCTGAACAAGAGGCTTCTTTTTCTTACACATTTAAACCCAGAAAAACTTTGGAGAAGGTTCATGCATGACAATTATCACAACAAAGCTTTAGCCATGGCTTCATCAAACTCTTTTGCAAAGTACATTTCCTTAAGAAAGAACCTGTGACCTTTTATACAAGAATGAGTTCTATTGATTGAGAAACAATGCTCAGGAGTCTGGGCCTTGAGAAAAAGGATTTTTAATAAGAATAAAGGATAGGTTCTATTTGCTGAGGAACAATGTTCAGAATAAGGGCCTATGGAGGAAGGGTTTGTGATAAGCATTGCATTAACCAAAAAACAATGCTCAGGATTCTAAGGTATTAAGGTGAAGTTTGGATCTTTTGAGTAGAAAAAAAAAAAATCGCAACATTGTTAGACAACATTCACTCCTGCATTCTGGGTGACCAGGCTTCATTTTCTTCCTTTGGAGAAAACAAAACAAAACAAAACATTTATTTAACAATTCTTGCTTCTCTAGTGCTTATCTTCAAGCAGAATGACAACATGTTCCTCTGGAACCGACATTCTGAATAGGACTCAATTCACTCAATTGACAAATGAGACCTCATAAAACTAAAAAGCTTCTGTATAGCAAAGCCCGGCTAGCTCCGTTGGTAGAGCATTAGCAGGAATCTTAAGTGGTCTTATTAATAAAATCAAACCTGAGGCCAGTTATTGGGGTGAATACTAGAAGATCAGAGAGACAGAACAAGCCACAGCTACCTCACCTCGCCAGTTCCTCAGCTGGTCTTGTTTCCTCAGACTGCATGCTTCTGTGTCCTCATCCAAATGAATCTCAGCTGAACTGTTGCTAGAAGCCTAAAAGCTTAACCAGCCAAATGCTTAACCAGCCAAATGCTTTTAGTTTCTGGTCTTCATGCCTTATATATCTTTCTCTTTCTGCTGTCACTTCCTGGTATTAAAGGCGAGTGTCACCTTGCCTGGCTGCTTCCAATGTGGAAATGAATTTATAATCCAGACGGGATTTCTGCCTCTGGAATGCTAGGATTAAAGGTGTGAGAGCCAGCATTTTCTAGCCTCTGTATCTAGTGGATGTTCTGTTCTCTGACCCCAGATAAATTTATTAGGGTACACAATATTTTGAGGAACACAATACCACCACAGACAACCCAAGTTCACTTCCCAGCACCCAAGCCAGATGGATCACAGCTACCTGTGACCCTAGCTTCAGGGGGATTTAGTGCCTCTCACTTCTGTTGTGTCCCCTGGAAGTGGAGGTACACACAGTGCTGGGAACCAAATCTGGTACCTCTACAGAGCTTCTTTGGCACCCTAAATTGCCCAACTTTTAATCAAGTGAGTTATTATGTTTTTTGTTGTTATTATATTGTTGAGTAAAGAGGAAGCTCATAGAGTAGAAAAGAATCTTTGCTAGCTACATATCTGAGAGTCAATTAAACACATTTCCTAATTAAAAATGGGATATGGATACGAATAGTGAGTTCTCAAAAGAAGTAAATGATTAAGAAATATAAATGTGCTCAACATTGTGAGCTATTAGAACACAAATAAAAACAAATTAAGATTTCATTTTGCCACAGTAAGATTGACTGTGATCAAGAAAATAACAGATCAAATACTAATAAAGATGTGGAGAAAGGGGAACTTTGATTGCCTATTGATGGAATTGCAATCTGGTGCTGACACTATGAAAATAAGTGTGGAAAATTCTCAAAAATCTAAAAAGCAAATATACTATGTGATTCAGCTATACCACTATTGGAAGATTTATTAAGGCAACTCCATGTAGTTAAAAAGGGGGTTTATTTAGGGGGTTAACTTACAGCTAGTAAAGGGGTTGGTTACAGAATCTGGGAGAGGCGAGGTGCAGTCCAGCTGGGTTCTCTGGAGAACTCTACTCGGTCTACCACCCAGCATCCAGAATCACCAGGAATCAATAGAGCTGGCACATCCAGATCTCAGATCTTAAGTACACCCATCCCAGCTCTGCCTCAGGGGCAGGTCATAGGTAGGCATGACAATTACCAGAAGCCTCACTGTGAATAGCAATTCCAGGTCAAAGCTGGAACAGCTGCCCACTACATATGGCATATGTTCCAAAGACGAGAGCTTCTACTCTACAGATACTTGCTCAGCAATATTCATTGTCATCCTGTTCACAATTGCTGGGAAATAGAAACAACCTAAATGTCCTTCAACTGATGGATGGATAATGAAAGTGTGGTGGTTATATACAATGTTTTTTTTTTTTTTTATTCAGCTCTAAAGAAAAATGAAATTATGATTTTTAGGTAAATTTAAAAACCACTGTTTATCATTTACAAAGGAAGTACCACCTTTTTCATGATATTTCCCAAACAAATAAATTGAGTCTAAGAAATTACTTGACGGATTCTTTTTTTAAAAATTAATTTACTTATTTTACATCCCAACCGCAATTTCCGAAGTTTCTTTCCTCCTCTCCTCCCATTCTCTCTCTCACCTCCTCTCTGCATTCCTCCATCCACTCCTCCTCTGTTTCTCTTCAGAAAGGCACAGGCCCACAGGCCTCCCATGGGCATCAACAAGGTAAGGCATATCAAGATGAGGTAAGGCTAAGAACCTCCCCTTGTGTTAAGGTCAGGCAAGGCACACTCGCGTGCGCACGTACACACACACACACACACACACACACACACACAGAGAGAGAGAGAGAGAGAGAGAGAGAGAGAGAGAGAGAGAGAGAGAGAGAGAGATTGAGAGAGAGAACCTAGGTCCCATTCAGGCTCCCTGGTTGTTGGCTCAGACTCTGTGAGTTCCTATGAGCCCAGGTTAGTTATTTCTGTAGGTTTCTTATGATGTCCTTGGCTCCTCTGGTTCCTAAACTCCTTCCTTTTTCTCTTCAGCAGGATTTTCTGAACTCAGCCTAGTGTTTGGCTGTGGGTCTTTGCATCTGTTTCTATCAGTTCCTGAATGAAGGCTTTCTGATGATAATTTTAATTGGACTATGATAACCAATTTAGAACTGAAATAGTCTTTTTCTTATTACATACTAATTTAAATAGTTTCATCCTCATGTAAAATCTAGAATATATAAACATGGTTAGAATGAGAACCTCTTTTATGAGGTACTGGGGCAAAATTTTTGTGATTTCTAACAAGTTTGTTAGTAAATACTTGATGCCTCCAGATTCATAGATCTAACTTGATTATTTTTGAAGTTCTCTGTTTAGTGAAGGACAATATCAACTTTCCAATTACTCAAATTTTGTTTAATAGTTAATAGTCTTCTAGGAAACTATATATAATCCACCCCAAATTCATTTGGAATTTTCTTTTAGTGTTTCTCCAGATGTACTTCTATTTCCTAACATTTGTAACTTTGTTCCTTATTGCCTCAAGACTCCTGAAATAATTGTATTTAAGCAGGATGAACAAAGAAGCAAAGAGAATTGAAACAGAGAATTGAAGCTGTAAAAAGAGAATTGGAAGATAGACTAGACAGAATAATAAAGACCATGACCTCAACAGTTCATATGTGAATTTATTCCATACCCCTCAGATAGAAAGGTCCTGAGTCCTGGTTTGCTTCACTGTATATCTCTTCTCTGAACCCTGTTTGCAGCACTGAAGCAGGACTTCACAATTTACAATAGATTTGGATACATTTGTTACCCAATCTCTTCACACAGCCTCCATTTCCTCTCATTAGTAATGGCTAATTAGTAACACAGTCTATGTGCTTATATTCTTGTTTATATCATAGTTTTGATCTGAACTATCTTTCTCTAAAGATTCTGTTTAGATAACAATAGAATCCTGTCAAGCCCCGCAACTCAGTAAAATAGTTAAGAGCACAGATTTGGAAGTCAGAGCGAAGAGGGAAAAATCATGTCACTTTGTTACAAGCCAAACGTACATCTATGGTAATGGAATTCTATTCTTAGGAATTTGCCAAACATACATTAAAGGACATATCAATAAATTAATGCACACAAAAAAATATTTGTAGTCAATCAATTCCTAAAGGCTTGAACTAGTAATATCTTAAGTACAAATTGTTTGGAATGTAGACAATCATTGTTTATTTCTGTTCAAATGAAAGACTCCTGCTCAGTAAAAACAAATGACGTCAAACAATATAGATTTTATTAATAAGAAGTACTTTATTAAGAAGACTTAATCAAATACATGTGCTATATATAATATTTTTCTAATATGTTGTATTAAAAACGCATGTGGGCCGGGCAGTGGTGGCGCACGCCTGAAATCCCAGCACTCGGGAGGCAGAGGCAGGCGGATCTTTGTGAGTTCGAGGCCAGCCTGGGCTACCAAGTGAGTTACAGGAAAGGTGCAAAGCTACACAGGGAAACCCTGTCTCGAAAACAAAAACAAAACAAAACAAAAAAATCATGTGTATGGGTTCATAGGGGCTCACAGAGACTGAACCACCAATTAGAAAGCCAGCATGGGACTGACCTGGGCATTCTGCACATATGTTACACTTCTACAGCCTGGTCTCCTTGTAGGATTCCTAATAGTGAGAGCAGAGGCTATCTCTGATTCTGTTACCTGCTTTGGGATCCTTTTTTTCTATGTAATTGCCTTGTCCAACCTTAATAGGTGCCTAGTTTTACTGCAACTTGGCATGTCATGGCTGGTTGTTGTACAAGTGAGGCTTGCCCTTTGCTGAAGAGAAAGTAGAAGGAGTGGATGTGGGTGGAGAGAGGAGAGAATGGGGGAAGTGCCCAGGAGGAAAGGGAGAAGAGAGGAGAAACTGTGATCAGGCTGGGGAAAATATTAATTACTGAATTAATTTTAAAAATGAACAAAAAGTCATGTGTATTGGGAAGTCAGCAAAGTGGTTGCTTATGGAGGTTGTTATAGATATTACCTAGGAAGACATAGTAGCAAACTTATTTGAATTTTTTTTTGTCACTGTTCTATAGCTGTGAAGGGACACTATGAACACTGCCACTCTTAAAGAAAGCATTGAATTGGGGCTGGCTTACAGTTGAGAAGTTTAGTCCATTGTCATCATGGTAGGAAGTATGGCAGCATGTAGGCAGAAGGTGCTGCAGAAGGAACCTAAAAGTTCAATATCTGGATCCACAGGCAGCAAGAAAAGAGAAACTGGCTTGGCTTGAAACACCAAGTGGCATACTTCTTCCAACAAGGCCACACCTCCTAATATTGCCACTTGCAATATATGAGCCTAGAGGGGCATTCCTATTCATACCACATAGAATGATGGCACTGTGAGGTTACATACTTGTGTCAAAACTCATCACATTATATAATAGTTTCCGAGGGTGAGCTTTTAAGTTTCTGCCAAACTTGATTACAAGTTGAAAATTCTTATAACCCTAGATCACATATCACTGTTTGTTTTAGAACTCAGGGGAACACTTTATATATTTAAAAGTTTATTGGAAGCATAAATGAAAGGATTATAGGACAAAGCCCTACAGGTTCCCAAGCAGAGGAACTTCAGTCTCCATGAATCAGGGTGTTTCTTTTTGGACACATGGGTAGTTTCAACTTAGGGGCTCATCATCTCATAGTTTTGACTTTTATAGGATTTTCATCCCCTAAGAATGACTGATTATTAACTCAGTTTACAGCTGCTCTTTTCACCTCTAAAAATGGAAGGTGTGGCTGAAATTTCAGTGCTTCTAATCACAGCATAGCGTTCTGTTGGTTAACCCTTAACCTGAAGCTATATAGTAGTCACTTTAGAATGAAAGCTACTGCCATCCCTCAGGAAGTCACCAAAGATTTATGGGTTCTGTGTTAGGACCTGAATTCAGATACCTAATATATCTTTCTGATATTATAATGTGTGATAAACCTCATAGACTAAAATGTGAATGGAAGAATATAAGCAATGTGTATACACACACACACACACACACACACACACACACACAAACAAACACACACACGTATATCCTGGAAAATTCTCAATTTTATGTAATTAGTCTATATATATTCATAACTTTTCATAAAAATTTTTAGAAAATATTTCAATCAGTGTTCTTAGAAATCAGAGCTTATTTGACCTGAATCACTTACTGCTTTCCTGTTTACACAATGGTAGTTCTCTGTCCTTCATTCCAATCATATCATTATTTTGCATTTTAATATCTGAAAATACAGTTTGTTCCCTGATAATTATTGATTTGTATCCTGTAATTGTGACTTTGTATGTTATTTTGCTTATTGAGTAACATTAAATTACTGCTGTTATTTAACTCCAAGGTCAAAATTTAGCAAATTTAGTCTTACCAACTACTCTTTGTTTCCTTTGGAATAAGTCTATCATTGTAACCACCTTTGTGGCAGGAGATTGCTTTCTATGCTCATCTCATATTACACAGCACCACAACCATTCCTTTCAGAAACTCATTATTTTGCTTGGACAACAGTATGGAGAATCCTAAACATGAAATCCAGCTCATTACTGAGGTTATGTTTCCTTTAGGTTTCTATACTTATATAAAATTTGTGAAAGTCTACTACATTAAACTGAAGATATATATTTAAATTATATATTTAATTAATGAGTTGACTAGGAAGCTTGCCATTTTCCTCTAGCACCAGAAGATTCGTCTTTTGCATTTATTTCCCTATGTGACATGCATCACTGCATATTTTAAACACCTCTGCATCAGACAAAAGGCAGCCTACCACAAAAGTGATTTATGTATTATTCAAATCATATAAGATACTCTATATGTATAATTCAGCTAAAGTTGCTGGGTAAGATGATGATATGAACACAGGCAATTACCTTATTTTGGGGTCCTACCACAATGGTAAAATAAGATCTTAAAGGGGTTTCTGAATACATACTGAAATCTAAAAAATAATTTTTAGAAGAAATGATGATGGCGATGAATTATGATCAGGTATAGAGACAGAAAACAACAGAACTAATTTTTCTTCTTTGAATTTATTGTGTCACTTCATGATAAAACTTTTTATATCATCATACTTGTAGAGAAAGTATGAAGAAAGATAACGTGAGTGTGGGAATTTGAGTGTATTCATAGAAGAATATAAAGCTTTGCAATGGTGTCCAGCCTAGTCATATTTTCTCAGGCCCAAGTATCTCAGCCCCTCATGTGTCAAGGAGTTCAGGCACACACAGCTTAGAACAATACGTATTTGAAAGCAACTCAACTTTCAGCCACACGATATAAGCAACAGACAACTTTTAGAAGGCTGATGTAGCAACTGAGGGAATGTCATCACAGTGGGCAACACTTTAGGAAAGATAATGTTAGTAGTATCACTGTGTTATTGGTGAGATACTCTCCTTATAAAAGAAAAACATAATATGAAAGACTGAAAAATAAAAACATCAGCTCAGCATCAATAAGAACGAGAGATGTAAAATTCATTAAATAAATACATTCAAGAGGTTATAAAAGACTTGGAGCTGAATTTAGCAAATTCAGAAATACAAAAACAAGGACATGTTCCATTCTTAACAGACCTAAGTACAATTGCATGTATTGGCTTCTGGCCTTACCCTTCTTCTTTGCTTGATGAATAGGCATGACCAACACAGCCACTGGCCATTTATCCTGTGCTTCAAAGTCAGAAGCCGCCTGAAGCCTGTCTGATATGCCACAAAGCTGACTCAATGTAAATTGATCTAAGCAGTATTCTAACACAAAACAATACAGTAACAAAACAAACTATACATGCGACATTCACATTGGCTCAAGTAATGACTCTAAGGCTAATAGTTACCAAAGGCCAGGAAAACAATAACCAACATGAAACAACAGAGAAATATTTGGTAAATCTGATCGATTCACTAATCTACAAAATAGACAATCTATCCAAAGAACACATGGATATGAGAGAAATATTTTGGAAGTGAACACCATTTTTTCTTTTGGCTTAATAGAATATTTCAAAATAAGATATGAATATAAGATTTTTTCTTACTAGTTAACTTTATAAGATTTTGTCCTTTTAAATTAGATTGTGTTTTCAATTATAAGCCCATGTATTTTCACATGTTCAAACTTGTGTAGGTGAATGCAGTACCAATGGATGCCAGAAGAGAATATTCCTGGAGCTGGTTACATGCACTTGTGAGCTGCTTGACATGGTGCTGAAAACTGAAGCCCAGTCCTTTATAAGGACATATATTCTCTTAACTGCTGAACTATCTCTGCAGTTCTAAGATTTGATTCATTTGAAAGAAGAGATGAAAATCTTAGCACAGAAAGTCCAGGATTTATAGAAATACATATAGAATTCTCATTTCTAATGAACAAAGCTTGGGGGATGTCAAAATGTCTTGAATGTTCTTTATACAAAGTGAAAGCATGGCTGTCACACACTTTATTTTCAAGATATTATTTATTTGTTTATTTACTTGTTCACTGTGCCTGGGTGATTGCCTACATGTGTCTCTTTTCTGCATACATGCAGTACCAACAGAGGCCAGAACAAAACATCAGAATTGGACTTAGACTTGGTTCGCCACAGTGTAGGTGCCAGGACCTGAACCTGGCTAACCTGTAAGAGTATCAAGTGCTTATTTTGAGATTCAGTTTGAGTTCTTGCTCTTCCTTCTTGTTAAGGCAAGAGATGAGCACTGTGTGAAGAGATCTCCTCTAGGTAAGGTCCAGAGTGAGAAGACACAGGGCGCCAAATGTAGCAGAAGAAACCATAGTCCCAGAAGTAGAGAGCAAGTAAAACAAATAAACAAAAAGCATTCATTGTGTTGTGAGCAACTGAGGTTTTGATGTGGGGAATTGGACAGGAAGCCTGGCTGACATAAGCTGGTATGAGGTAATTCATAATTAGGTAATTGTATCATGAGAGATCAACCTTCATTAAGGCAATTAGTGTCCTTAGCAGGAAAAGAGTCAAGAGATGGCTCTGCTTCCCCCTTCTCTCTGTTGTATGGGGATACTTCAAGAAGTTTGGCATCTGCAGTCCCAGAAAAACATCTCATCAAACTCCACATTAAGCCGCAGCTTACAATACACTTCAGCCTCTAGGACTGGGAGGAAGAAATGTTTATTATTTCAGGCAACCAATCTATGATAACTTCTTCTAGGGCTTGAACTCACTAAAATGCATGCATAGTGAGATAACTTATTTTTAAAGATAGTTAATAGTGTTATGCATATTTGAAATTTGTTGATATTGTGATTCTTTTCTAAAGGAAATTTTCAAAGTGACTACAAAGAAAGAAGTAAATCTAAATAGACAGATGTTTTTACAAGACTGAAAAATATGACTTATCACTGAAAGGCTTCTATGCCCAGACATTTTTATAAGCTAATTGATTCCAATCTCTCTAAAAAGGTATTCTTTCTAAATGATACACACATGCTATTCAGCAATTTAGTAAGATATAAAATCATCACACTTCACTTTGTAAAATAAACACAGCCAAAAATAATGTCTAACATAAGTCATTAAAAACAAGACAGGAGGAAGGATACAGAAGGGAGAGAGAGAGAGAGAGAGAGAGAGAGAGAGAGAGAGAGAGAGAGGAGAAAGATAGACTCCTAAGAATAAGAAGGAATAGATGGAGGAGAAGGAAGTCCACAGATGAAGAGGGATTCCCAAAGTGTTAGTAGCAGTCATATGCTACTTTTAGTGAGATTGCCCTTTGTCTCTTTGATACTGCAGCATTGTGTGGCTTTGCCTGTGGAAACATGACAAACAAGTTTCTACTCACTCCAGACAGGGCATCCCAAGACTAAAGACCTGGTTTTATTCAAGTTCAGCCTAGCTAACTAGTCATCTTATTGAGTTATTTATAGGTGAGCAAAGACCGCTGCATCTCGTAAAAGCCCATCTTGTCACCACTGATGTGTTATGAAGCTGCTTCATGTGTTATGGAATTTACTTCACATCTTTTAGGCAGCTCTACCAGTCTCCTTGCTCCAGTGGTGGTTTTCTGTTCCTGTAACTATACAAGGGCCATGTGACTTTTGCAACTTTCTGAATCTTATAAATTTTCTGAGTTTTCTGGTTCTTTTGTGCCCCCTCTACAGGAGTTAGTGCTACACTTCAGTGGAAATATATACAAAGATGCCCACTTCTGTGGACTAATTTCTAAACAGTCTTATTAAATAAAAACAAACAAACAAAAAACAAGGAGCCAGATATAGAGGGGAATGCCTGAGGGAGATCAGGGAAATAGGGAAAGCCACAGCTAACCTTACCTCACCAACTTGGCAGCTTCCAGCTTCCAAATGTGCCTACTTACTGTCTACCCACGCCTATATGCCTTGCTGTTCTGCCATCTCATTTGCTCTCTCTGTCTAGCTACATCACTTCCTCTTCCTGCCCAGCTCTGTCCCTTCCTGTCTGTCTGTACAGACCTCGAGACCTCCATGATTAATTACTGTTAGAATTTAAGGCATGTGCCACCACACCTGGCTCTGTTTCCAGTGTGGCCTTGAACTCACAGAGATCCAAACAAATCCCTGCCTGCCAAATGATAGGATTTAGGACTTGTGCTACTGTTGCCTGACTTCTTTGTTTACTTAAAATGGCTTGCTTTTTCATCTGTTCTGCAGGCAAGCTTTATGTATTAAAGCACAAATAAAATACCACTACATTTCAGCACAAATACAATACCACCACACACTTCCGTTTAGTTAATGGACATTTGTTTCTAATAATTTCCTTCCCTCTATGTTCTAATGATTGTCTTAAACACTAATATTCTTTGAAAGATATCTTCATACCAAGTGAAACTCCACTGCTACAGGAAGGTTGCTGTAACCACATCAACTTTGGCTGAAAGGAATAAAATCTGAGACAGGGCATGTGTTTGAATGTCTTCCTTAAACTTTCTGTGTTATGTTTTTATTTGTGAGTTGTAACACATTGTGTTTTGTAGCTAGAGTTTTCCTGCCTGGCTCACGGTCAGGACAAATCTCTCTCACCCACCACCTGCCAGTCCCACAGCCGCTCTGACCCAACTAAGTAAACACACAGAGACTTAAAGTGCTTACAAACTGTATGGCCATGGCAGGCTTCTTGTTATCTACTTCTTCTATCTTAAATTAACCCATTTCTATTCATCTATACTTTGCCATGTGGCTTGTGGCTTACCAGTACCTTACATCTCCCTTGTCATGGAGGCAGCTGGCAGTGTCTCTCTGCCTCAGCCTTCCACTTCCCAGAATTCTCTTCTCTGCTTGTCCCGCATATACTTCCTGCCTGGCTACTGGCCAATCAGTGTTTTATTTATTAACCAATCACAGTAACACATTTGACATACACAACATCCCACAGCAGTCTTTATTAAGAATAATTGAAAAATTTATAAAAATTTAAGTAAATGGGAAGCTGCCTTTCTCATGAGAGTCACTCCAGCTGTAGGGCTTCTTGAGTTTTTCTGAATTTGTACTTATGGCATTGCTTGGATCTGAAAATGCTAGTGAATCTGATTCTACATGTAGCACACCTTTCTGGGTACTCTGATAAAGTTGTTTTTTTTTTAATTAATATAAAAGAAGAAGAGTTCATTCTGGTTCACAATTCAAGGATATAGTCCATCATCACAAGGAAGTCAAAGGCAGAAATGCTGTGGATGATTGATTGATAAACAAAATATTTATTGGCCAGTAGCCAGGCAGGAAGTATAGGTTGGACTAGCAGAGAAGAGAATTGAGAGAACAGGAAGGCGGAGAGGAGACACCAGTCTGCTGTCCAGGAAGCATCATGTAAAGGCAGCAGGTAAAGCCATGGAACAAGTGGCAACATATAGATTAACAAAAATGTGCTAAGTATAAGAGTAAGAGCTAAACAATGGCAGGCCTGAGGTAATGGCTGAGCAGTTTAAATAATATAAGTGTCTGTGTGTTTATTTTGTAAGTTGGCTATGGGACTGCTGGGCTTGGCAGGACCTGGAGAGAAAAAAAACTCTAGCTACAAGGGTGCCCAAAGTGGGGCAAGAGTTTCCACCTAAAACCTGAGAAAAAGATTCTAAAACAGAGGTAAAAACAGCTTCCTTGTTGTCCCTCTTAAGTTGGCACGTTCCTGGCATTCACCTTTGACCAGCAGTATGGTGGGAATGAGGTGTCTACAAGTGGCACATTATGCTGCATGGTAGATTTAGTCTTTGCTAGTACAAAAAAAAAAAAGAGGTTTCTGGGCTACATGCTGCTTTGATAGAAGCATAAAACCACTGTTTCTAAGATTTGATGGCTCCTAGAGCTGGTGGTGTCCCAGAGCTGGTGGTAAACTGTACCACCACTATGTTGGGAAGCTGAGGTGGGCTGAACCACCAGCCAAAGCTGCTATTTTAGCCCTAGTAATGCTGCAGTTTAAAACAATAGATCCACAATAAGACAGATTCAGATGGAACAAGACTTTAAATGCTTTACAATGTATGTAAAAATGTATGTAGGCTTGAAAGAGAGAAAAAAGAAATATATACAGTTATATAAAGAATAGGTAGTTTTAAAAATAAAGTCTTTAAAGAGACAGTAAAGGTAGTATAAAAAAATAAGCCATGTAAAGATTGATATTACACAGAGAATCTGGATTGTGTTGTCTTTGGGATTTTTAACTGCAGAAAAATATTCGATTGGAAAATCTGTTGAGTTAAACAAATATGTATATTTTAAAGGTACCTTGACTTCAAAATTTGGATGTAAGGACATGTTGCTTTGGAAAGGAGGCTCTGATTTTGCTTCCATAGAAAGCCAGAGGCTATGGATTTGTTCCAGATTAAGATACATCAGGTTTGATCAGCCAAGACCCCCAGAAAGGTCTCCAATGACACCATGGCACAGATGATCCAACATCCAGAATGGTTTCAAGGCAAATGACTCAGACAATACACCTTCATGGACTAATCCATAATCCTAAAATTTTCTTTGTGTCCCCATAAGACACAGTGCTCCCCTCCAGCAGGAAGTAGTATGAGAAGCTACACCCAAATTCCCAAATATACCAAGCTGGCTTTGGAGATGGAATTGGCTCACTCTGTCTCTAAGCTCAAACATACTGAAAAAAAAAAAGTTTAAGAGATTCTTTTGCCCCTTATCCAAAGAGCCAGAGAAAAACCAAAATCAGGTTGATTAAAAATGTGAAATCTTTCTAAAGAAAAAAAGGGGATATGATATAGATATGATATAATGAAAGGGTAGATTATTAAATCTACTTTTAAAAAGCAACTTGTTTAAAATGTTTTGCATTCCTATGGATTTTAGTTTGTTGATACAAGTTTAAACTTAATTTTGTTATACTGTATATATATTTCTATTCTCATTTGAGGTATTATGATTATGTAACTCTTTTAATTGTAATGGATAATTAAGAAATACAGATTAATAATTAGTGTTCTATGATAGTCAAACTTATAGTCATTTTGTTTTCTAGGTGTACATAGATATATTTCAAATAGATAGATAATCTTCAAATACTTCAAAGACCTACAGAATATGGCATTTAAAAATATTTTTAAAATTTAGACTTTCTGGACAGTGAGACATGTCTGCTCCTGGCAACACCAGATTTACTTCAGAGAGGAGGATGGGCATTGAAGACACTCCATATGGAGTTTATCTTTACCTTGACAAAAGTAGCCATTTGGCCAAGAAACTGTTCTTGCCTGGACTGCTTGGTTAACTGGACATGCAAGACCCAAAGGAAGGTGACCACTTTGCTTGGCGAAATGGTCCTTCAGGTTCCTGCTTTGCAGAGGAAGCTGCCAAACATTCTACAGGACACAGAATGAAATGACTGAGAGACTCCAGACCTGTGGACTAAAGACAGATGCCCCAACTTTACAAAGGAACATTAGGTGACTGTCCAGGCTACCAGCTGTCTCTGTCTACCCTGTAAGACTCCCAAAAGTTGCTTGCATCTTTCTCTTGTTTCTCAGGTAATAGTATATCCTTCTGGGGTCTTTGATGTGGTTGAAGACTAGATATTTATAATTTCCTCAGTTATGATAAAAGATAAGTTAGATATAAAACCTTAGACTCACAAATATAAGAGAGATACAATATCTTCTTTAATATTGTAACTGTAATTCTTGATAATTGTTTTGTTATATGTAATTTTAGTATGTTACTGTTAAAACCTTCCTTTTTGAAGAAAAAATAAAAGGGGAAACACTGTGGATGATTGATTGATAAATAAAACACTGATTGGCCAGTATCCAGCCAGGAAGTATAGGCGGGACTAACAGAGAGGAGAATTGAGAAAACAGGAAGGCAGAGAGGAGGAGACACAAGTCTGCCATCCAAGAAGCATCATGGAAAGGCAGCAGGTCAAGCCACGAAACACGTGGCAACATATAGATTAACAACAATGGGCTGAGTATAAGAGTAAGAGCTAGACAATGGTAGGCCTGAGCTAATGGCCGAGCAGTTTAAATAATATAAGTGTCTGTGTGTTTATTTTATAAGTGGGCTACAAGACTGCTGGGGCTTGGCAGGACCTGGAAAGAAAAACTCTAGCTACACAGAAGCTTACAGCAGCTGGTCACATCACATCCACAATCAGGAAGCAGATAGCAAGGAATGTCTCCTGCTATTCAAGTCCTTTTCTCCATTTCTACAATCCAGTATGCCAGTCAGAAAATAGTAGCACATTGGTTTAGCTGAAATAAATTAATTAAGATGATCCCTGATCATGTCTAAAATCTCATCTTTCAGGTGATTCTAGTAGAATCTGCCTACTGATATTAACCGCCATAGTTCTAAACCTTTACTTTTTACCTTGTTTCCATTCAATATTTAAAGTTATATTTCCTATACTAAGTGTCTTTCCTCAAATGTTTATGAAGCTCCACTTTTATGATCACATCAAGGATAACTAAAAACATTATGATATTATATATCTTAAGTGCACAGTCCTTAAGGAAGGAAATCCATTCTAGAATCTGCGGTTTAAACTTTGAATAATTCCCCTATAGTAATAAATGAGACGATAATCTCCCCCATTGTCAGAAGAAACAGCAATGAAAAAAATCAGGGAACAGTGGTGAAACTGAGTCTGAGAAATATTAATGAACACTTAGTTGCAAGGCAGACACTTAGTGAAGTAGGGGATGCATGTTTCTAATATTACAACCTCAAATGCAGAAATCTGATGGAAATTTAGGTCGCTTATATTTCAAACTGTGACATTCCCGAATGTTGTGCCTCCTTCTCTACAGGCTTTCTCTTTCATGTCTTGTTGATTTATATTGATTAGCTTTGCCTTTGTTTATATGTGGGATCCTCATGCAGCATGGATTATTGTATTTTTATTTACAACTTGAATGCTATCTTTGTGATTCTCACACAATTCTCTGAGGACAAATGCTGCAGTGCATTTATTCTTCTTGCTAGGAAATGTAGCTGGAGTTTTCTCTAGTCCTGCCCAGCTCCATGGACCCCACAACAACCATTTATAAAATAATCACTCAGAAGCTCATATTAATTAAACTGCTTGGCCATTAGCTCAGGTCTACCACTATCTAGCTCTTACACTTCAATTCAACCCATTTCTGTTAATCTATACCTTGCCACATGGCTCATGGCTTACCAGTAACTTACATCTTGCTACTCATCTCTGGCAGCATCTCCTGACTCAGCCTTATTCCACTCAGATTCTCCTCTCTTCTTGTCCCACCTACATTATCCTTCCTGCCTGGCTACTGGCCAATTAGTGTTTTATTTATCAATCAGTCATAGCAACATACATTCACAGTGTACAGGACATTCCACAGCAAGGAAATGTTGATATATCAAGGAATTTTTGCAAGATGGTTAAGTTTCTAGATGTCATTCTTTTGTAAGTGCTTTGAAATGAAGCAATATTATAATTAAGAAGAAAGGATCTCATGGTGGTACACAAGTGCCCATACAGAGCACACATGTGTGTTTAGATGATTGTAAGCATACTGCTTATTGAATATATCTTGAATAGTTTCTGGCTTACTATTTGCTTCTATTAAGCTTAAATGGAAATAAAGAATAAGCAAAGAAAAACTCTGGGTTTGGGAGAATCTTAAGCAAAAGATTCTGCTTTAGCAGATTGATTAAAAACAACAATAACAACAAAAATGGGCAATAGAAATAGCTATAACCCGAGAGTGCTGTGCTGTGAATCTTTAGTAATTATTTTTGTAGACTGATACCCAATAATCAGCTGACGATGCCCCTAGTTGCTGGGTCCTAAACGAACCTCCAAAATCACTGATAAAGAAATATGGTTGTGAGATTGGGGCATAGAAGATATTTGGAAAATGCAAGAAATTCCCCTAAATAAGTATATTTTCAGCTCCTCTGTACACTAGATCAGAATCAAAAATTACTTTATAGCAAATAAAGTATTTACTGCTGAATGTGGTCTGTGTTAAACATAGGAGGAGATTTCTTTACTCATGTTTCTTTTCACACCAACACTGGATTTGTGGAATTGGCAGAAGCAGCGAGTTATAATCTGTATAAAACCATAAACATTCTGACTGCACGTATACCAGAGTGACAAAAGTTCCAAATTCCCCAGAACTAAATCCAATTTATGGCCTAGTAACATAGGGGCCTGTAAGTCTACCCCTTATATAATGCTCTGAGATGGAGGCCATTAATAAGGTAAAACTGGGAGGCTAGGGTCAGAAAGGATGGTCTTCTTTCACCTTTGGGTCCTGACAAATCTTGATCTGATCTTTGACTAATTGGCATTCTTATTACTTATCAAAATCTCAGATGTTCTCTCCATGACTCAAAGGCTCTGGTTTCTAAAATCAAAAGTAACTATAGTGCTGATAAAGGTGTTTTATACCAAAAAGTTAGTCTCCCACCCTGTGTATGTACATGTGTGTGTGTGTGTGTGTGTGTGTGTGTGTGTGTGTGTGTGTGTGTGTTGGTATTGTATGCAGTTATGTCAGCCTATTACATTATATTTTTAACTATTTAAATTTAAAATGTTATTTTCTTTTCATCTCTTTTGTGTTAATAATGACTTTTGTTGTGGGAATTTCCTTTAGTGTATTTGATTATTATGGAACTCTGAATCCTCTTTAGAAACACATTAGCTCAGGTGTAAGAATACATATGATTAAACACAGCTAAGCTTTCCCCTGGAAAGTGTAGATGTCAAAGCCAAACCAACTATGGAATGAAAAGGAACCACATATTTTCTTTTTAAAATTCAGATTGGGAGAAGATTATACAGTCACATGAGAATTTGTAAGTGAAGGTTGCATATTCAAAGATTTAAAATACACAAAACAACCTAGTAAATAAAAAGCAAACACATTCTTTTTCTTTCATGTGTGTGGGTTTATGTATACATGTATGTGTTTGTATAGCACAGGTGCCTGTAATCATAGGAACCAGATGTCAGAAACCGTGTTCCATCACCCTCAGCTTTTCCCCCTCAGACAGGATTTCTCACTGGACCTAGAGTTAGTCTGGCAGCCAGCAAGGTCCAGTGATCCTCCTGTCTTTGCATCCCCTTGCTGCCAACGTTCCTGGCTCCTTTTTTATGTAGGTGATTGGATAAAAACTCTGGTCCTCAGCCAGGCGTTGGTGGCACATGACTTTAATCCCAGCACTGGGGAGGCAGAGCCAGGCAGATCTCTGTGAGTTTAAGGCCAGCCTGGGCTACCAAGTGACTTCCAGGAAAAGGCCCAAAGCTATACAGAGAAACCCTGTCTCAAAAAAATCAAAACCAAAAACAAAAAACAAAAAAAAAACCCAAAGAAACCCCCTCTGGTCCTCATGTTTACTGCAGTGAGTGTTCATATCCACTGAAACATCTCTCCACATATATATATATGCCTTTGAAGCCAATATGCTTGATCTAATGAAAAAGATTAAATATGTGTCAGGGTAAAATATACAACTCAAAAACTCCAACAGAATTTATATCATAAACATCAACACATAGGGAAAATGTCATCATAAATCATAAGCAGTAAAATTGAAATTATAAGTATGCTTATAAATCACTCACAGGCTAGTGTAGGAGTATTAAATAAAAGATTTATAAATGATTTCATGGAGTGTAAATACATTGGTCATAGATTTGATACTTGCTACTGTTTTCAATAGTATGGCCTGAAAGACTAACCTCCCTTTACTTGATTTGACATAAACTTCCAGTGGCTTCTGTTCTCTGTCAGGGTACTGTCCCCTCCTCCACCTCAACACCATGTGGTCATGTTGCACAGCAAGATGAAGAGCAAATTGCTAGCACGACAGACATTAGCAAATTGTGCTGTAAACCTTGGAAGCAATGTTGTTAAAATGAAAACGTAAACACTTCTTACCTGTGACTGGAGTTCCCTGTGTTCATGAGGACAACCTTTCTAACCCTATTCCATCGCTTGTTTTCTAGGTGACTAACTCTTGTTAATTTTTCACCTTTTCTCTCATTAAAGAAATCTGTAAATAAACACAATCTTTCAAAATATGTCAAAGCCAGTACTGGGGCCAGATCTGCAGAAGACGGCAGGTATAAGGATCATTTTTAACTAGCTCTGTAAACTTGGAAGTCTTTTTTTTTTTTTTTCCTGAGTGTCATCTCTCACAATTCTCTGAATTAGGAAAATTCGCTATACTAACTAGTTGAAGAGACTAAGGAAAATATGATACACCCTCCAGGTACCTAGCCACAACCAAGCTCTCTATTTCAGTTGTTTTCTCAATTTTTCTTTTTGGACATCAAATACCAGTCATTACCAGGGACATCGTTATATTTTGTGACAAGTAGTTCATTCCATGCATTTAAAGAAGAGTTAGATTATCACTGGAATAGTATCAGGAACATGGACTTTAAGTAACTATTGGTTTCAAAGGAAAACATTCATGGGAGCAAACCTGTCACTTTTATCCCACAGATAAACCTAATCTTGATTTCAGAGGACAGTACTATCCATTTTCTGAAATTCTTTTCCTAGACTATTAAGATTTCTGTTTTAACATTTAAAGCAATGTATCAGTCTACATACATTTGCCTGTCATCAGTATGTGAAGAAAAAAAACCCCACATTATTATCTAAAATCTTCAGTAAGAAGCTCCTTGTAGATATTTTCAATTTTTCCTTTGTTTTTTTCCTCTGAAAAGCATCAACATTGACAGATGAGGGGGCCTTCTAGACACAAACTTTCACATTTATTTATTTATTTTAATTTTTGGAGACAGGGTTTCTTTGCGTAACAGCCCTAGCTTTCTTGGAACTTGCTTTGTAGATCAGGATGGCCTGGAACTCAAAGATCTGACTCTGCCTCCCAAGTGCTAGGATTAAAGGTGTATTGTGGCACCACTGTCCGGCTTAATGTATAGTTTTTAAAGGTGAGTTTGAGGAGAGGCTGATGGGGAAAGCACTCCTGGTTCCTTTAAAGGAATTAGTAGCAATGTTCTGATCTGAAATTCAGGTCTTGTGATTTCTCTCCAAGACATTTCTCACTTTGTGAAACCCTAACTAGTAATGACTTTATTACTAAAGTCAGTCTTAATTGGATACAAGCAGTTAAAGCCGAAGGGATCTTTGCAAGGCCTACATGGGCACAAACATTTCTACTGATAATCTTAATCATGTAGAAATGAAGAAATGTACCTCACTAAAGAACGAAACCCATTCTTCAACAATACATTCTAGGGTCATTTTGCATTTCTTTCAAAAATTTAAAGTTTCGACAACCATTCATTTATTGCCTAGGTAATATGTTTAGGAACTCTTCAGCAATGCTACAAAGGAGGCAGAGCTCCGTGTTCATCGATATATATTTTCGGAATTCTCCACGTGGCCTAATTTAAAACATGCTTTGAATATTGTAAGAGGTAAGCCAGACTTCAGCTGGTGGACAACCCCTTGAAAAAAGAATCTGATCCATGGATGCAAACCTAGGGTGAGGGCCAGCTCTCTGAAAGTACTTTAACTTTGCAGAACCTAAGCTGAATCCTTGAGGTTGTCAGTACTCAACTGAGACGCAAAGCTGCAAGCGCTTTTTCTTTCACAAAATTTGTAAATGGTGGCATGGGGAGAAAGCCCAGAATCCCTCTTCTCTAGACTCCCTCCTTACTGATTCTAGGAGAGTAGGAGAGCAGGATCCTTGCAACTGTCCTCGCAGAGACAAAGACAGGGTAGGCAACTAGCGCCCATCCTTTCAGCTGAGTGGGTTGGAAGACAGATGTTAGAACGGCTCAGGGGGTAGGGGTGGGGTGACGAGGGGAGGGGTAATCTGTTTTGTTGGCTTTATGTGGGGCTTCCCCAGATCCACCTAGCATCCCGGCGGCCTAGCCCTGCGCGCTGGGAGGACACAGCGGGCAGCCGCAGTGGCCTCTGCGTCATGGGGTGTTGGGGAGGAGAGGCGGCTCCCAGCCTGCAGACCTGGCTCGATCCTTGGCGCCAGGTCCCCGCCCGCAACCACCTCCTCTCCCCCGCAGCCTGTCGGGGGGCCGCAGCACAAGCGGGCTGGGCACGTGGGATCCTCCGTCACACCCTCACTCACACACACACACACACACACACACACACACGCACGCACGCACGCTCGCTCGCTCGCGCGCGCACACACACATACACACACATACACCAAAACACACTCACGCACACACGCACAGGAGCCTCAGGAACCGCGCACCAACATCCCGTGCTGTTTCTCTGGCAGACACACAGGCGCTCTCCAGTCTCTTGGTGCCAGCCTGCAGGACAGCGACTCCCCGAAATCAAGCCTGCCCTTGGAAAGCTTTTTCTGATCTCCAGAGAGCTCCTCTGAGGCCTCTGGCACCATCACCTGGATCCGACCCTTTCTCGACATAGGAAGGTGGAAACAGTAAGGGGTGCTGGCTCAAGGTAATGTCACGCTCCGGTACTGGGGTACCGCCGTGGGTAGGGTGGGGCTCTCTATTAGCTACCCTGGAGTCAGGCGCCGGAAGGACAGCAGGATGCACGGATGGAGCTCCAGAAAGACTCAGACAGGATCCTGGGATGGGAGGAGGAAGGGCAACGGGAAAACGTGGAAGAGTGAAGCTGGTTTCTAAGGATACCCTCTGGCTCTGTGTCCTGCACCTGTGCCAACTGGGGTTCGGGTGGTGAGGGTCCGAAGAAGCGGTACTTGTGGGGAGAAGCACGTGGGACAAAACGTGCCTCCACCCTTCCTTAACCTAGGTGGAAACTGCCTAGTGCATCCGAGGAGACCGGCTCCTTTCCAAATCAAGTTGGGGGTTGAAGGGCAGGGTTTGACACCAGCGGAGGTCCGAGAGGAAAGTTGGTGCCAGGGCAGAGATGCGCTCCCGAAGTAAATGGGAATTCAATCCTCATAAGGGTGGGAGGTGAGGCGGGAGAGACGCTCGCCTCCTTCCTGAGGGGTTGTGGATCATTTGCCACAGCAACACAGTCTATCAAGTTAGTGTATTCGTGACCCGGATTCGATTCTCTCTCGCGCTGGAGGCATCCTGTGATGCCGCTGTCCGAAAACCGGTTTTTAGGCATACACTCAGCACGTGGCTGCTGAAGAAAAGCACAGCTTCGGGCGTCTCTGGGCATCCGGGAATTGGAAAGGGTGGCGGAAAGGGTTGTAGAAAGGATGGTGGCACTGGGATCTTAAGAAACAGTCTGCTGGAGAGGGATGCTCTTACACCTTCTACGTAGTTCATCCACTTGACTGGTCTGTGTGTGACAGCGCAGCAAATTTTGAATATAGGAATGTTGTACACTGGAGTGAAAGCCATACACTCCTAACTTATGCACCAGCCTTAAGCAAAGGAATGAATCCGAATCCCATAGGGGTACTTGCTGGGGGTAGTGGTGGGGTGGGGGTGGCAAGAGAGACCTACCTGCTTTCAAAGGCTCCATGGGAGGATTTTTTTTTCCCCCAGTGAGCTGAGAAATGGTATTGAATGTGCTTGTTAACATAGCAAATCCGGTTTCTGTCTTTCCCTTTCATCCCCTTTCATCCTCCACCCTAGGAGAGAGATGTTGGAGTAAGACTGGGCGGGGCCTAGAGGCCAGCGTGGTGACGTAGTAAGTGTTTGGGTGCTTATGCAAATAAGACTGCAGCCATTGCCTCTGGTCCACCCTTCCAGTCTCTTCAGGTCTTAAAGGTATACCCATTCCTAGGTCTGAGTTCTTCCTTGCAGACCTGGAATGGTTGGGGATGGGGAGAGGGGTGAAGGCTTCGCTTTGGGTGTCCCATTTGGGCTTCTTTTAGTCTTTTCTGTAAAGGGTATTTTATGACTGCCAGTGCTTGGTTGCCTTTCTGGAAAGTCAAGATCAGAGCAGTTACATCAAGCTTCAAACCCTGAATGTCTCATTTCTAAATTACGTCTTATTAAATATAGACGTAATTGCATCTTTCTCAACTTTCTTAGCCTAGAGTTGTTTGGGCACATTATAAAATACTTGATGGAAGGAGGTTTCTTGTTTGTTCATAAACAATATGTGTATTCCTCTCACATTAACTCAGACGAGGTTGTATTATTCTACCAAATTTAAAATTAAATTAACTGACCATTTTTCTCCAAGTGAACCTTAAGTGCATTCCTTTTGTGTTGCTAGGAGACAAGAATTAACAAAATTTGAAAGGAAGTTAATGTCTCCATGTTTATTACTTTAAAATATATCACTGCACATTTCTAGTTAAAGAATCATGGTAAAATTCCAATACATATTTCTTTGAAAAGTGTTTTGTCATCTAATTAACAATAAATAGGGAGTTTTAAAATTAGGTGATCTAGCTTTTTGGAGATAGGCAGGATACTTTTCTATAAATTACTGAACCATCTAAAAATAAGTCACAATAGATATAACTTGAGCTTTATGATTACAGTCATGCACTTACCCAGTGTTAGCATGTTAAAAATGTTTCTCTGTCTTAAAAATGTACAAAGTAGGAGATATTTTAATGTTTCTTTAAACTCTGGAGTTATATGCAGTCATTACTCTCAGAATGGTAAAACTGAAAGACACCCCAGTGGTTATTACAAACTCCAGTTTTTTTTTTTTTTCTTTTGCTTCTTCTTTTATCATTCAACTTTTTTGTTGAAGATTATGTTAATTCTTTACCACTACATATGCATGATCAGATATAATAATATATTAATATGCAGATTTGACTTTGAAGTGATTTCTGAACAGATGGTATTATTAACAAAAATCCATAGGCGTAGTGCAATGCATGGAAGATATCCAGTTTTCCACAGCCAGAATCTTTCGATTTAGCCTTGATTTATTAACAACATTACTCTTTTGCTGGTATTTAGTAATTCTGGATAAACTTCTTTTGCTAAAATTTCAGCTTTGATCAGTCATTATCATTTTCTCTGAGAATTACCAACCCTAAAGATAGGGATGCAGAATAGCTATAAATAAATAGTATTACTAGATACAGGAAAGAGAGAAATGTTTTAGCCTTGATGGCCAGGTTACTTAATTTCTTTTTAGATTAATCTACATTGCTGTCCTCTGAGCATGACTGAATGCAATCTCTGAGTAGAATGCTCATCATGGAAGCTTTCTCATGCATCAGACTGGAAAAGATCACAAAGATGACTCAGTGAATGGAAGAAGGCGCAATCACTCTCAGATGTTGTGGAAACTGAGAGAGCTTTATAAAGAACAACTTGGTAATACTTATCAGAATTACAATAGCACTTTTGATCCATCAGTTTCACCACTAGGAATTTATTCTATAGTTTCATAAATGCAAGATATGCAAAACAATAATATGATCAGATACAAGGTATGTATATAGAGTATAAACACCAGGGATGTTGTATGGTTATTATAATAAATCTAATATGTTAAGATCAAAAGTGTTGATTTTTAACATCAAATGCAAAAGAAATGCAGAATTTGAATTAAAAGATGTATGAAAAGAAATAGGTTAGGGAAGAAACCACTGTAAAAGTGGAAAGATCAAATAATAGTCCATGGTAGAGTAGTATTCAGGCATCCATATAATCAAGTTAATGAAGAATACAAGTCAAAGAGTATATAGGCATTTTACTGTTGTCTTCAAATTTGGAAGAAATTTACTCTTTCAATATTTTTTCACTATTTGTTTTAATTTTGAGATAATAACAACATTTCCCTCTTCCTTTCCTTTCTCCAAACCCTCCCATACAGACTTATTTGCTATCTTTTGAATTCATGGCCTTATTTTTTTCCCATTGACTATTGTTGTATACGCTCCTATGAGTCAACACAATGTTACTTGCATGTATGTTTTCCAGGTTCACCATTTGGTGTCAGGTAACTAATTGAGGAGCTCTCCCTGGGTCAGTCTGTTTCCTTTGTTCCATTCTCAGCATTCGTCACTGGCTGTAGTTTTTTTTTTTTTTTTTTTTCTGTAGAATTCAGACTCCTTAGGCTGTCCTGCCCCCTCTTTGCAACAGAGAACATTAAGGGAAACCACAATAAATAAAATTCAAAGCTGTGGTGCCCAGTCCCAGGGGATAAATCTCCAAAACACTCTCCTACCTAGGACTCAGAGAACTTTGAGGAAGAAGGGGCAAAAAGAGCCAGATGATCAGGTAGTTTGTGGTAAGACTGTGCCTCCTAGTAATGTCAGAAGCTGCAGCCACAAAGTCTAACCTACATGGCTGCCTAAATGTGAGCCAAACAAGGCCACAAAAACACATATGGTAAAGGTTGGGAGACAGCCCATAAGGCTAAATTTTTTTTATAATAAAATTGTATGTGAGAAAACTTAAGATATGATTTGTTAGCCATCTCCTTCAAGGTTTCATTTAGAATAGATTTAGCTAATAAATTGCTAAATTTAGCTGGGTATATACAGATATAAAAACAAACAAACAGCACTTTTAAAAAAAATCAGTGAATGCGTGAAAGATTTTAACGGTAGTTATGAAATATTTACAAAATCACGTGTAGTTGTTAAGCAATGAGGACACTTATTTCAACAACAACAACTTTCTCGCTACTGTTAACTTCCTTTACAAACTGTCCTATAAAATCATTCCCAAAACATTGACTTTGCTTTAATCACAGTACAGAACCATCCCGGCGTGCAGAAAATACCTGGGCCTCCTTTTCATGACCAAGGCCATTTCATTCCATTTCAAGAATGTTAAGAAATAGAACCATGCAATAAACACACAACCTTTCCATATGCCTAGTCATCTTGATTCTCACTCAGTTTTTGTTTGTTTGTTTGTTTTGTTTTTTAATGTGTATCAGTAGGTTGCTCCATGACATGGGTGTACCAGAGTTTAAGCATTCACCTTCAGGATGACATCTGGGTTATTTCCAATCTGGAGCTATTGTAAGGGAAGTTGCTAGGGAGATTCTTGCACAAGTTTTTACAGAATATAATCTGGGACATGTGTTTAGGGATGTAATTGCTAAGTAATATAGTAATCCCGCACTCAATGTTAAAGCAGTTTCCGTAAGAGAAACTCCTTAACTGTTGACTGGCGTAGGGGCATAGTTTACATTCTCCTCAAGGATAAATGTGTGGTCCACTTTTATTCATCCTCAAGAAATGTTAGACATTCTGATGGGTATGTAGTGGCATTTCATTGTGGCTTTGTTTCCCTAATTGATGTTAATATTCATTTTATCTCAAGTGTTTGTCATCCACATAAAATTCTGTGGAATGTTCCACTAGGTTCTTCCCTGTATTTGTACTTTATAGTTTTATTTATTTATTTACTTATTCATTCTTTGTGGGGGGAGAGGGGGAGAACAGGGATCCTCTGTGTAATAGTCCTGACTATCCTGGAACTCACTTTGTAGACCAGGCTGGCCTCAAACTCACAGAGATCCACCTGCCTCTGCCTCCCAAGTGCTGGGATTAAAGGCATATGCTACCACCTCCTTGCTTGTACTTTGTATTTTTAATGGATGAGTTCAAGGACCTTTTATAGACCGGTAGTGTGAGACCTTTGCTCATTGTGTGATCTTCAAACATTTTCTCCAGTAGGGACCAAATTCAGGGCCTTCTTTTTGTTAGGCAAGCGCTTTACCCCTTAGTTAAACAATCAACACCTTTTCTTAGTCTTCAGCTTGTTTCTCTCCTTCCTTTTCTTAATTAAATTGAGAAATGAAATAATATAAATACATGACTTTCCCCTTCCCTGCCTTACTCTCAACCGTCCCATGTTTCCTCTTCACCTCCTCCTAAATTGATGGCCTTCTTTTAATTATTATTATGTTATATGTATATGTATACAAATGCATGAATATGTAGATACAATCCTCTGAGTTCATTTATTGTGTCTTGTGTGTATATCATTTCAGGACTCATCTATTTGTATTAGATAACTAATGAGGGGGTGCATCGCATGTAGAGGCTAATTTTTCCTCTTTCAGCAGTCATTAGTTGCCAATAGTTCTTTAATTAAAGGTGAGACAGACTCCCTAGAGATTTCTCCCCTTCTGAATTAGCATATCATTGTTTAGGTCTTGTTTAGGCAGCCATATGGCTGAGATATCATGAATGTAGTTTCCCAGTCATTTCTAGGAGACACGATCTCATAGCAGATTTCCTGGTATTCTGGCTCATAAACCTTTCATCCCCCTCTTCTCCAATATTCCCTGAGCCTTAGGTGCAGGAGTTGTGTTGATGTGTCTTTTTGGGTGGGTACACAATCCATAGATGTTTGCATCAGTTTGTGCCTGTTGATTCTTTTTTATTGTTTGTTTTCATGTTCTTAATTTGGCTTTTCATAGTGGAAAAGTGTATTTTGAAGCATAGCTTACCAACTTTTGTGTTGTCAGATCTTGATTTTGATGTCACATCTGAGAGATCTCTTTTCTTAGCTCTAGTTCTCAGAAACTCCCTGGTTTTGTGTTTTATGTTTTATATTCAAGTCTATACACCATTTTCTGTTAGCTTTAGTATAATGTTTAAAGCTTAGTTCATTCAGAGTTGGAGTTTTGACTGAGGATGTTGATTTTTTTCTAAATTAGCTTATTAAAATAGCTATTACTTTCCTACTGGCATTACCTTTGTATTTTATCAAAAATTCTCTGGACATATTTTATTCATGTGCTTTTTTTTTCTGGATAGAGTGTTCTGTTCCAATGATTCATGAATTTGTTTTTGTTTTAGCCCCATTCATGTTACTAATATTATTATATTTTATTTTCTGGGTTGTTTATATTCTGTGTTACTTTGTGTTTTAATAATTATGGCTTTTTTTTCTTTCCATGGACTCTCTGTTATACTTATTCTTTTTGTTAGTGCATAATTATTTTTTTCCTGGGTTTTCTTGATGTTTAGTATGTTTGATATAATTTTTTAGGCTGTTTACATGATGGAAAGTTTTCCTTTTTCTTCAATTATGGCATGTAGTTTTGCTGGGTATATTAGTTTAGGCTGACTGCCATAGTCCTTTCAGATTTAGAAAGCATAACTGCAGGCTTTTCTTCAAATCCTTCAAGACCAGTTTGTGCTACCTTAAATATGTGTCGTTCCTCCAGAGTACAGTTCACTTAGCAGAGGCTATATTCTTAGGAAAACAAACAAACAAACAAACAAACAAAAAACTTGTCTATTCTCCCAGAAGCTAAAAATTGCCAATTGCTCCAGGAATAAGAGTGGAATTATGTGCCTAATTACCCTCTCCATGCTGGGGTTTGTTCAGGCTTGGCCTTGTACTGGTTTTTTGAAAGCTGTCCTATTCACTCTGAATTCTTCCATGCAGTTGCCCTGCTGTTTCCAGGAGACAAAATTTCCATGTCTCCACCCACCACCTCTGGCTCTTAGACTCTTTCTCACCTGTCTCCTCTATAATGACCCATGAGTGCTGGGAGGCAGAATACAGTATATATGTTCTTTTTAGGGCTGAGTGTTCTTCAGTCTCTTATTCTCTGCATCTGGGCCAGTAGTGGTTTTCTGTGTTAGTCACCCCCTACTGCCAATAGAAGCTTCCCAGATGAGGACTGTGGGATAAGTTGGTCTATAGGTTAAGTCACTAGGAATCAGTTTATTATTACATCCATTTAACAGAGTAACAGTGATAGATTCTCCCTTGGAGGCTATATGGTGTCTATCCACAAATTTTTGGCCTGATAATGATGCAGGATATGAGTTTCTTTTTGACAAATAGAACTTAAATCCAGTAGGAAAGTAGTTGTTTACAGTATGATTTGTGTACCACTATAGCACCAATGGACATTGCTTGTCAGGCTTCTCATTATTGTAGCTCACAGGAAGCACAGCTCAGCAGGATTAATGACTACTTTTTCCTTTGTTAGTGTGACTAGTACTTCTAGCTCTATGAAAGCTAACTAGTAGGGATAAGTCTTCTAGGTGTATACCAGCTTAATTTTGCCACATTCTTTGATTCCAGTATTTGGTGTCTTCTACAGTAGGATCTAATTGGCAAGTTCCAGGGGGTAATCAAGAGTAACAGTAATAGCTTGTAATGTTGGGGGGGGGGGCATCTAAGAGACCTTGATGGCTAACAACTCCAAATGAAATAACTCATTCCTGGCACTGGCCTTTTCATTTGTTGGATTCTGGTATCTAATAGTTCACTGTTGCCCTGTTGTAGAGTAATTCCATTCTGATTATTTTTATTTATGGGTTTGAAGCTTTTATAGCAGTTGGCTTTCATATGTCTTTTTGGAAGGGTATTTAATGTAATTTATCACTCTCCAGGCCCCCTCCTATACCCTGTTCTCCATTTCCATCCAATTTATCACTTCCTCTTCTGTGATTCTCTTTTAACCTTTTATACCAATATTCCAGTGTGTTCCTCCTCCACTCCATTAAAAGCCTCACACAATGGCCACTTAGTAATATCCTGATCTCTACTAATATTTAATGGTTTATACTCAGCATCATTTTCCTGATATCTATCCTAATTGTTTCTGGTAGGGATAACACTTGCCCCTATTAATGCTGACTATTATTTCATCATGTGAATATAGTAGGTTAATTATTCACTCACTTAGGCACACATATATGCAATTTCTGACATGAGTTCTCTTGTGGATAAATAATTGCTATAAGCATTTTATATAAGTTTTGTAAGTTTTTATTTCTCTGGTATGTGCAACGGCATGGTCAGTGATCACTCAAAGAAGTCCTTTGTTAGGTTCAGAAATATTTGGATAGTTTTATTCATATCAGACATATCCTTTTGTGTCATCATCTATAATATGTAATGTGGTCAAGTTTCTTCCGAACTTCACCAGTATTTAGTGCTAATAATTTTTACTATTGAGTGATTCTGGTAGTATATATTTAATAAAGCATAGATTACGATTTGCGGATTGTCGCTTGTAAAATAAACCCTCCCCCACTTTTTCATGTGTCATTTGGTTATGTTTTTGCTTAACGCAATAGATATAGATAAAGGGGAGCGAAATTACAAAAGAAACTTTAGATTGAACTCTATATAGATTAAATATTTTATATTATTTGTCAACATCATTTTTTCATAATTTCATAAATTTCTTGTCTTTTGCAATTATTTCACAACTTTAGAGCAAACAGAAAATTCGGCTATGTTTTCCTGAGCTTTGTAATAAGGCTTGATTTTTTTTCTTTTTATTCAGATAGTTTGTACTCTATAGTCTATGTTTTAGCATTAGAAAATACATTTAATTGAATCCAGGATGAATTTCAAATTCAACACTCAGATTAATATTTAAAGAAAACTGTAGCCAGTAAAATTTTAAATTGTTAAAATTTGAATTTCTTAATATAGATTTATGGGTGTTCTAGTGCATTATGAGCATAAAGCTTTTGGCAAATGCCAAAGCTTAGCATGTGCTGGCTGACTTGTCAGAACTATCCCTTGTCACAGTGCAGGCAATTTGGCCAGAACTGTATCTCAGTCCAGTGTAGTCAAACCTGAAGAGTTGTGCTTCATATGTCTGTAAGATGCACATGTCTCTCTGTCTGCAATGTCTCTGCATAGTTTTATTATAAGTGTTAATTAAAACATATTTCAGAGAGGCTGTAACAGTTTGGAATTGAGAACTCCTGAAATATGGGGCAAAAAATGATCAATGTATTGAGGCAATTCTGTAATGAAAATATCAGTGTGACCTGTAAAAGAAGAAAATGAAGGAGAAGAAGAAAAGCATAGAGAAGAGCTAACATCAAAATCATGACAAAAATTAAATAAAAGGATAGTTGCTTTTTAGAAATCTTTTGAAATATTAGCAGTCACTTTATGCCAGTAGAATTGGCGAAATGGCCAAAATCCTTGCAAAAGATGGTTTCCTACAACCAAGGCAACAAAGAAGTAGTTTAAGTAGCTCTATATCAGTGAGATGAATTGAATTTCTAAATTAAATATATATTCTGAAAGGAAACTCATAGTCTCAGAGGGCTTTATTGGTAAGCACTGCCAAATACTTAAAAGAGCAATAATAATGATCCTATACACTTTCTTTCAGAAAATAAAAATCATGACAAAACTCCTTAAACTCCTTTTATAAAAGCATTAAAATTAAGCAAAAAAAAAATATAAGAAAAATATTACACTCATATTTTAAAAATATCTGTAATAAAATATTCAGTGCATGAGTGTGTGTGTGTGTGTGTGTGTGTGTGTGTGTGTGTGTGTGTGGTATAATCATCAAAATTTGCTATAAGGAGAAGCTTTGGTGAGGGATGGTAGCCACACTCATCATTGTGTATAAGGATAAGACTTAAAATATAGTAAGGAATTACTCTGTTCTAGCAAAATACCACACCTGATTTCCCTCCCATTGAGTGGCCTTAATTTCAACCACACAGGAGTTGGTTGCGCCAACTTGTGTCAGTATTGCACCTCTGGTTGTGGTTCATAGGTATTGCAGCTGGGTAGGACTGTTAATCACTTTCCCCACAGGCAGCTTGCGTAGCATTTTCTGGAACTGTGAAAGCTAGACCACAATGAAAGAGGATTTGGGGTTAGATACAGCCAAGTCATCTGAGTCCGATGTTCTAATCTTCAGCAATAGGAGCCCAAACTTCAGACCCTAGGAGTCAACCAGTGGTAACATGGATGTCTATATTGTTTTGAAAGCTACTTGGACTACCCTGACCAACCATCTAATAGGAGATTCCTTGTGCCTAGAAATAATGCAGAGATCAACAGATCCTGGGGAACTCAGGATCTACATCATGGTTCCTGTATTTATGGCTCAGTGGATATCGCAGGAAAGGGGGTAGAAACATTGTAAGAGCTAGAACACTGGGAAGTCTGCCGTGAAACAGTCTTTCCTAGAAATAGTTGCATAAATAAGACTAGACACAAGGCAACCTTAATGGGCATGTTAACAAAGAAGTAGGTAGATTTTGTGAAGCCTCACCTCTAAACAAGGAACTGCAGACAACTAATGACTGCGAGGAGGAGATCCTTTTCCCAGGGACTAGCCCACTTAATGGTAATTAAATACAGAGAGCTCAGCCTTGAAACCATATATGTAACAAAAAAACGAAAACAAACTCAGAAGGTCGTATTTATATTTGGCACATGATCATGATCACACACACACACACACACATACACACACCAATTAATAATCCAGGAAAAAGAATCTATCCACCTGAGAGGGAGCAGGCATAGGAGAAGTTAGAGAGAAGAAAGGGAGAGATGAAATTGTTGTAGTTCTATTTCAATTAAAACTACATTAAAAATATACTGGAGCCAAGTGTTAAAAGTAATTTTCACAGGATTCTTCTAGTAGTACATTAAACACAAAATACATACATTATTACATAAATTAAATCAATTTAAGAAACAGTTTTTAGCATTCTATATTGGCATGTTAAGGAGTTATATATTTATTTTAATAAAGGCATAAATGTATGGGTTAAAGTTCAGTCTTTTATTCATATTTTAAGCTAAAAATTATAAAACCCACTTCCTGAGTAAGAAGATGTAACATTCTTTAGTTGATTAAAATATGTACACAAAAGTTCAATTGCTAAAATTTTATTTAATTGAAACATAGTAGATTTCCCCAGTTATGTTAGGCCATAAATAGGGATGTCTGCTCTTAGCATCTTTGTTCACCATTATATCTTAGCCAGTAACAACAGTTGAGTGAGAGATATTAAAATTAACTACTTAAAGAAGCACAAGTTAAATTATCTCCATTCATTGATAACATGATCACATAAATAACTATTCCAGGTTATCCTATAAAAATGATGAAGTCTAATTTATAATCATTAGAAGGGAGAAGGTTTGAATTTACAATCAGTTTTATTCTATATACAGTAAAAATGAAGTCCAAAATTAAGAAAGATTATAATAGTATAAAAAAGATAACTAGGGGTAAATTTAACAAAATATGTTATGAAACATTGTTTAGTAAAATTGATGAATACTCCTGTAAATGTAGTGATATGCTTTGTTCATGAACTAGAAAAGCCCAACTTTCAGATGCTATTGTTACCAAATGAATTTATATAATTAATGTTTTATGGTTTAGAATACTAGTAAACTTTGTTTTAATTAATTATTTGTGTTTTAAAACTTTAATTCTTAAATTCTCTCCCTCTCTCTTCATATCTCTGTCTCTGACTCTGTTGGTCTGTCTGTCTGTCTATGTTGGTGTGTGTGTGTGTGTACATATGATGGCATACCTAATGAGATGAGAGGACCATTTGTAAGAGTTGTTTTTGTTGTTGTTGTTTTCTACCATGTGGGTCCTTTGTAACAAACTCAGCTACTCAGCTCCTTGGGCTTGGTGGCAAGTGCATTCACTATCTGGACTGTTTCATATGTTTTTATTCTTGTATTTTGGTAGCCCTTACCCAGCTGATTTCAACATGTATGTTGGAAGACAAAGACCCAAACTAGATAAAACATTTTGTAACAAGAAGAAAATATAAAGTGGTTTTGTTGGAACTATATATTGGTTTAAAAAGATTTGGGGTCAAAATTTAAGAAATTCAAAGGAATTTTATTGTAAAAAATCATGTGTGAAGGTAATTAAATCAACAAATAATGTAGGGATGGGAAAATTTAAATACAAATTTAAACAAAGTTCTCAATGTATTTTGCTGGCAGATATTCTTATACACAGATTAAAAGAAAGATAAAACACTTTGGCATTTAAAACGACTGTGTTATTTGGAGTTCTTGCTTGCAAGTTGTGGAAACTGATGCTGGCAAAGAAGCAAATGAAAAAAAAAAAAAGGGAAAGATACTGGCACAAGGCCTCACAGACACAACAGGGTGCTTGGCAATGAGATGGGAAGAGGAAAGAATGACAGCAATTCCTGAGAGTCAGAAAGCAGGACCCCTGACTACACAGAGATAGTTATGTTCTGTGCATGAAACAGTTGATGGAAATTAATGAGCCACCAGCTTTTCAATAATGTTGTTGTGTCTCCCTGTGATTCAAACCCCCAACAAGGAAGATAATCTAACTGGACAAACACGGCACATTATTTTCACAGATAATGGTGATAGTTTTCTCTTCTGTTTGTCACACACAATTTATTGTATGACTTTGTTGCCCCTTCCTTAAAAAAAAAAAAAAAAAAAGGATTTATTTATTCTTTGTTTCTATCTAAAGATTGGCTTGTACCTAGGCATGGTTGTGCATGCCTTTAATCCCAGCACTTGGGATGCAGAGGCTGACAAATCTCTGAGTTCAAGGCCAGCTGGGTCTACATAGTGAGTTCCAGGACAGCTAGAGCTATATAGTGAGACTCTATCTCAACATCCCTTTAAAACAAACAAATAAACAAACTCTTCAAAAAATTTAGCTAGCAAAGTAAGAGGTATCATTACAAAGTTTCCATACATTGGTTCTATTGGTTGATTGTCCTTGCCTGTTCTTATCTTCCACCTCCCTTTTGGGCCTCTTGTACCCTTCCTTTCTCAATATGCCCCATTCTACTTTCAAATACCATGTGTTCTACCATCCTCCATAACTCCATTCCTTAAAACCTCTTCTCTCATATGGGTCTCTTTCTTGGTTCATTTCCTCAACTATACTCACTTTCATATAAATATACTTATGTAATATTAGAAAATAAAATCTACATGACATAAAATTATAGAATAATCCTTTTATATACTGTAAAGATGTGTTGCTCTCATTATTATTAAAGATCTGACTGGTCAATAGCTAGGCAGGAAGAGGTTAGGCAGGAGAGCCAGACTGAAAGAATGTGGGGAAGGAGAGCTGAGTTGCCAGCAGACAGCAGATGCAAAGGAAGCAGGAGATGAACATGCCATGCTGAAAAACAGGTACCTCCATGTGGTAGAGCACAGATAAGAAATATGGGTTAATTTAAGTAGTAAGACCTAGTTAGTTACAAGCCTAAGCTTTCAGCTGATCATTTGTAATTAATAATAAGTCTCTGTGTGATTATTGGGGAGCTGGCAGCCCTGATGAAAAACTCCACCTACAAAGAACATGTGGCATTTGTCTAAACCTAGTATAGTTCACTTAATATAATTTCATTTCACGATACATCAATTTTTCTGTAAATTGCATAATTTCATTTTTCTTAATGGTCAAGTAAAATTCCATTGTGACTATGCACTACATATTCATTATCAATTCATGTGTTGACAGATATCTCAGCTGATTCCATTTCAGGGTTACTGCGAATAGAGCAGTGATAAACATGGATATATAAGTATCTTTGTGGTCAGATAGAGTCATTTGGGTATATACTAAGGACTAGAATATCTGGGTCTTCTAATTTTATTGAGAAACCTTCACACTGGTTTCCACAATGGCTACATTTGCTTACACTCATGCCATGAGTGAATAGGATTCCTTTCTTCAATATACTTCCCACATTTTAAAATATTTATTGAGCACATGTGTTTTTTCTTTAGAAAACTTCCTGATTAGTTCATTGGCCTATTTAATTTGGCACATTTTTTTTTAACTTTTGCATTTCTTTACATATTCTAGATACTTGAATCTTATCTTCAGTATATCTGGTAAAGATTTTTCTCCCATTCTGTAGACTGTCCCTTCACTGTGCTGACATTTTCTCTCATGTACACACTTTTACAATTTTATGTAACCCTCTTTGTTAATTTAATGTTGTTTCCTGTGCTATTAGGATTGTATTCAGGAAATTCTTGCCTCTACCTTGAAGTGCATCTCCTGTTTTCTTCTAGAAGTTTCAGATTCAAAATTCAGGTCCTTTATCATTAATATTGGTTTTATGCAACATGAGAGATATATATCTAAATTTATTCTTTTGATGGTAAAATGGATATCCAATTGTGCCAGCACTATTTGTTGAATAGGCTGTGTTTTTCCCACCTTCATCAAAAATAATGTGGCCATGACTGTGTGGGTTTACTTCTGGGCCCCCTACTCGGTTCCATAGGTCTAGACATCTATTTTATTCAAATCAGTGTGTATTTAGTTGTGAGCCTATCTCTGACCAGTGAGTTGTTTTCAGACATGGCTCAGAGGCTTACTAGTACATTTGCTTGGGTTTACCTTCTATAGGATAGAATATTGGGATATATATTGGGAATCTGTATTTACAATATAGACAGTGGGAGCCAGGATTTTAGAAAGTCTATGTCTAATAGAAATGCAGTTAGCAGAATGCTAGTTTGCCTCCTGCCTGTTTGAGGTAGAGACTCTCAGGCCATCATACTGGAGTTGAAAGAGGTCTGTGGCGCAGTCATCTGGCATGTTGTAACTGGTGCAACAACTGCCCATGAAAACCTAGCTTTCATTAGTGAACCAGTGAATCAAACACAGTTAAAACTCATGCTCTGTTTGAAGTTAGTAGGTTTTAAAGTGATCTAGTGTGCAGGAAAAGAACATAGTATTTAGGAAAAATACCTGCTGAAACATGGAGCATTTATTCTGGACATGAAACAAATTAACTATAGACTAATACTTTCAAGGGAGTGAGCACAGTAACAGCAGTAAGAGGGGGACACTTACTGCACCTTCTCATTGTGATGGTATTTTTACAAGAATTTTGTGGGGCAAGCTAATTATCATTTTCAATTGACAGATGAGTTAATTAACTTGGCTAAGATCATAACATCCCTAACAGTTACAGAGGAGATTCAACCTCAGAATGCCTATCTTTATAAAATAGATTTAAATATTTGGTAGTGCTATATCGCTTCACATGGGCATATTAGTTCTTATAAGACCCCATTACCAAAGAAGAAGAACGCTTATATGAGAACAAGAAGAGATGAAGAAGTTGAGGACAGCATCTTTTAGATTATGAGGGTCCTGTCTAAACACTCCTACATCTTTCTTGAAGTAACAAGAGCACTTTTACACTTACATGTCTACGTATTCCTTTCATTTTATTTCCCAATTTTGATACGTTCTTTGAAATTTCAATCTGCATCTTCCTCTCAAAATAATTTCTACAAATTTTAAATCTTATTTCCTGTTAGAGCCCCAGCATCTGTGTGACTTTTGTTATGGTGATCCTTGCATGGCTGTAGTGCATGATCCTGTAGCCTAGTTCCCCAATCTGCTGCCCCATGGTACTCCTCTGACAGAATGGAATACTTGCCAGTGGCACTCATAACTGCAATATAAAGTAATTTGCCTTTGCTGAAGTGTGATCACTTTGTTACTTAGCACCCATTTCCCTTATTTGTACTAATATTCTGTGTTAATATTTGCATTTTTCTTCTTCAAGCTCAAATTCCTTTGTTTCTTGTGTCTATAAAATATTAGTTCACTCATCATAATGACTAATCTTGTGAGGGTAGGAGAGGATTTCTACCTTGGTATGTATACTTTTAATACAGTAAACATTATCTTACAATGACATATACATGAAGGTAGCTGGGGGAAATTTTCTTCTTAGACTAAGGTTTCTGTTTTGGAAAAGACCTTTGCAGCTAGAGTTTTCCTGCCTGGCCCATGGTCAGGACAAATCTCTCACCCGCCAGTCCCACAGCTGCTCAGACCCAACCAAGTAAACACACAGAGACTTATATTGCTTACAAACTGTGTGGCTGTGGCAGGCTTCTTAATAACTCTTCTTATATCTTAAATTAACCCATTTCTATTCATCTATAAGTTGTCACATGGCTTGTGGCTTACCAGTATCTTTTTATGTTGGTACTCCTGGCAGTGGCTGGCAGCATCTTCTGACTCAGCCTTCCACATCCCAGAATTCTCTTCTCTGCTTGTCCTGCCTATACTTCCTGCCTAGCTATTGGCCAATCAGCATTTTATTTATACAGAGCAATATACACAGCAGACCCTAGAAAATATTTTTGGTAAAAGAGTCTGTATTGGTGAAATTACCCTGCCTTGTGGGCATGACCATTACCGAAGCCTCAGTGGGGGGTTGGAACTTCCAGGCCAAGGCTGGGATGGCTACCCACTACAAGTCTGTATATAATTTTGGTTTTGTAAACCATAACGTAATCTTCTGCTATATCTCAAGATAAGTGTTAGATAATATATGCAACTGGAAACATTAGGACCATTGGGGTGAAAGACATTATAGTTGCACTGAAGTGTAGAAAGGGCATACCAAATGTAAGGAACAGTCTAAATACAAGCAATGCATTGTGACATTCATGATAGATCTCCTAAATGTTGCCACTTCATACACCAATCAGTTTGACAGCTTTCCCATTTTAGGTTTGTACACTATGTCTCCTATCCTTTGCATATGCAGACTCCGATGCAAGAAGCGCATAAAGCATATCTGTAATATGTAAATAGTGCTGACCTCTTCAGAAGGGGACTGAACATATCACTGGTTTTCAGCAAAGATGGACAGTCAAGATTTCTAAGTTTGTCATTCCTCGCTGGAAAAATCTGAATTTCTTGATAAAATATCTTTGAATAGATTAGAAAAGAGATGTCATATTCCAGTCTACATTGCTAATGAGTCAAACAGATAATTGGTTTATTTAGTTCATTGTCTACATGTAGTAGGCAAAATTGTGTTGAAATACTCGGTTGTTGTTTAATTATTTAAGATAGACTTTTCTCTTTATTAGATATAAATTCCTTAAAAATGGGCACTGTATATTTCATTATTGTAATCTATAGGGTGCCATCGCAGTTAGTAACAAACATGTGAATGAATGAAGAGTAATAAATAAAGAGAGAAGATTATTTAAGACAGATTTACATGGTGGGTTTGAAGTTATATATGTAACTGTAATGAGGAAAAATAACAGATGTACAAGAAAAGATCTACTTGAGTTAGAGAGGAAAAATTAGGAATGCTAAAAAAATAAGTAGTAATGAATTGTCTATATACTGTACATTAAAGTGGAGATAAAAGTTTATTTTTTCAAGGAGGAATACAACTAAAAGAAATCATGTGAAACTCATACACATTCTAATTCATATACTTTTGAAATTATTGAATTCTAAATGACCAAAATCTATCATGTTTTATAGTCTTAGAAAGGGACTCTAGCATTAAAAATGAGCAAGAAAGGATGCTGAAGTGTTGTTGATATTTTCATTATTAAATATCACATTTCAACTTTTCATTTCACAGGTACCTTAAGAGTATTGGGATCAGATCCAGGATCCCTAAGAATTTCTCACCCTGAATCAAGGATTTATACACTATTCTTCTCAGATTTACTTCATTAAAAACATTTAAAAAATATATTTCCCTCAAAGGTGTCTTTAAAAAGAATACTCTCCAATGCCTAAGAATAGCAAAGTGGTAAAAAGAGATTTAGACGATGAGGTCATTGAGTCTGTCAAGGACCTTCTCTCCAATGAAGATTCACCTGAAGACGCTTTTAAGAAGAGTGAACTGATTGTTGATGTTCAAGAAGAGAAAGACACAGATGCTGAAGATGGATCTGAAACTGATGATGAAAGGCCAGCTTGGAACAGTAAGCTGCAATACATTCTGGCTCAAGTTGGATTTTCTGTAGGTCTGGGAAATGTGTGGCGATTCCCATACCTATGTCAGAAGAATGGCGGTGGTAAGTTGTGTTTGTTTGCCTTAATGATGAATTGCTACACCAGTAAATTGCAGTTCGCTACTTCAGGTCACTCCTGTTGCTGCTACAGCATTGTTATTTCTGAAATTGTGAATTCCATTACAAAGCTAGGGAGACTAGGTTGTGGAAGGGAGCCCAGCTCTGTGTTCAGATTAAGTTTCCATAGAAACTGATTGGCCTCCTACAAACACTCAGGGAGTGCTCAAGGTAACACAATCCCAAACTTCTTCCATGGATACTGTAAACATTGCTGAAGTGCTGATGGGAACTTTTCTAATATGTGTTTTCGAGACAGGGTTTCTCTGTGTAGTTTTGGTACCTGTCCTGGATCTTGCTCTGTGGACCAGACTGACCTTGAACTCACAGAGATCCGCCTGGCTTTGCCTCCCCAGTGCTGGGATTAAAGGCATGTGCCACCACCGCCCAGTTCATTATTTCATTCTTTAGTCAAAGCAAAAGTAGCATGTAATTTAGAATGATTATGGTCTTTAAATGACCTTGCACTTTTTGCATTCATGAGAAGGATGGAACCAGTGATTACCATAAATACCAGTCATTCTTTGTCCTTGGAGGTTTTACACCATTAATTCCAGTTCTGTAATAGTATGGAATGATGTCCAGGTTCAACAAGTACTGTTTAAAAAAAAAAAAAAAGAGAACATTCTTCATTTTAAACAAAAATAATTTCACCATTATTAACACTTCTACTATGTATAGTGGGCACATAATTATCAATGTTTAAAAAAAAAAACTCTCTTAAAAATTCTGTGAAATAACCGGGCATGGTAGTGCACACTTTTAATTCCAGCACTCAGGAGGTAGAGGCAGGTAAATCTCTGTGAGTTCAAGGATAGCCTAGTCTATAAAGCAAGTTCCTGGAGAGCTAGGGCTGTTACACAGAGAGAACCTATCACCTCAAACAAAACAAACAAAAGTCCTGTGGGAAAAAGTCAGTATAAAGGAGGATATCTTAATAGTTCTGTAGTCACCCAAATCAAACTGAGGGAATGCTAGATGTCGCTCAAGGGTGAAATGTTTTCTGACTCACATGAAATTATAGATTCATTCTCCAGATCAAGGAAAAAAATGGAGAAAAGCCGATTGTTTTGAATGTTATAATATATGCATATAAAGTCTGTCAAAGTAAATATGGATAAAAGTATATATTCTGAACTGGGAGGATGGCTCAGTAGGAAAATTACATGGTGCACAAGGCACCCCCACAAAGGCTGTATGCATAGTGGTAAGCAACTTTAATATCAATGCTCATGGCAGGGATTCAGGCGAATCCCTGGGGTTTGCTAGCCAGCCAATTAAACCAAAACTGTGAGTGCCAGTCTCAGTGAGAGACCTTATATCAAAAAAATAAGGTGTCTTTTGGTTGATGAAGATGCTTGATGTTGACCTCTGGTCTCTACATGCTCATGTACATGTGAGTGAACTTCCCTCTCAACACATCTACAAACCCCAAACCTACATATTCTGTAAGGTACACATTTTATCACCAAATGTTATGAGGATTACTCTGATATTATATTCTGGTCTGTGACAATTTGGTTGGCTGAAAACAAATATGGTTTTATTTGGCATTAGTTATAATTCACACACACCATGTCAAATGAATAGAGGTTCATACGCAAAGTTCTTAAGATAAAATGCCAAGGAATTATGGTGATTAAAGTATATTTGAGGTGGTTAGATAATTCCACCAGAACACAGTAAGAGGTTTGGGAAAGCAACTTATTTATCAGACCTGTCAGAGAGATAAAATTCAATACATACATTATGTATCATTCATAAAACAGGAATTCCCTAGCAAGTTGATAATATGACCAGGGAATTATTTATGTTGTCAAAGAGTAGTACCTGTCTGTGTATGACTGTTTTAAAAAAAAAAAAAATTGTTTTCTTGCTTGCTGGCTTGCTTTTTTGTTAGTTTCTCACTACTCATTTCGTTTTCTAAGACTGGCAGAAATTCTTAATTTGAGACATTTCACTTTCTACACCTTACTGGACATCCTGCTAAGGATGAAGGCAGCCTCAGATAAAAGTCAGGTTTCGTTCCTTTTAATATGACATCGGCCTTGATGAGCAGCTATTAGAAATCTAACTATTAGCTGTTAGCCAGACAAATCCCTCTACCTATTTTTTTTTATAAAATTAAAATTCAAAATAATTTCCCTACTATTGTTTTCTTGCCTACAAATGAAAATAGAGAGCAGTACCGCATGTCTCATGAGAAATAGGCTGAATTGGAGAGGGATGAAGACTGTGTAGCATAGTTTCCTGGAAAGCTGAGAAGTATCTTAATCAAGCATAAAACAACCAAAACCCTTTATTCATGAATCATTTGAGGCATTTTCTGAATAACAGAAAAAAAAAAGGTTGAAAACATACATTGATTTGTGGAGATATTACATTTATTACACAGTGCCATGCTTACTAAATCTTAGGACACAGAGAATGGCTCATATTTTGAAGTCACTCTGACAGTTTGGAAGCCTTGTTTTTTCTCTTGCTTGAAGCCATGTGAACTTTCCATAGCTGCCTCATTTCTTCATGGTCAGTTCCTATACATGTAAAACGAGGCAGGCAATTGTTAACACACTACATTTCTCTCTCTCTCTCTCTCTCTCTCTCTCTCTCTCTCTCTCTCTCTTTCTCTCTCTCTCTCTCTCTGTGTGTGTGTGTGTGTGTGTGTGTGTGTGTGTGTGTGTGTGTGTATGTATGTTTTGCGTGGTCTGTACATGCATTTGTGCAGGTTCATGTTCCTGTGCACTCATGGAAGGTAGAGGAGTACATTCCATGGTTCCATGTCCAGCTTTATCACTACCCACCTTACTTCTTTGTGACAGGGTGTATTTATCAATAAATCCAGAGTAAGGCTTTCAGCCTAGAAATTTGAATGTATGAAATCCAGTGTGTAGATCATTTCACACTTGTTTGCAATGTTCTCATATGTACACAACTTCTTTGTCCCATCAATCAAAATGATATTGCCCACCTACTCAATTGATTTGCAAATCCTTAGTTATAATTTACATGCAATTATGATGGAAAATGGTTATTTTTTAATACAAATATAACACTTTAACAGTAAGTACAAAGTGTGTAAACTTTATTTTCTCTAACACTCTGCATCCTTCCTCATAATTTTGGAAAACAAAAAGCATATGGTTACTGAAGTAAACTTTTTATATGTGGTATATATGAAAAAAAATATTATCTTTGCTAGAAATTATTTTTCCTGTTTCTGTCTTCCAGACAAGGTATTTGCTCTTCTCTGATATTACCTTATTTAGAATACAAACATTTTTTGTTCTATCAAATACAATTGATCTCAAGTCGTGCTTTTGGAATGCAGGACTTAAATGAGTCTAGGTTAGTATTCAGTAAATAACTTCGTAAATGCTGTGTGAAAATGGATTTGAGTTTGTGAAGTCTATTGACAAAAACAATTATTTCAAAGAAATGTTCCTTTTTTTTTTTTTTTTTTTTTGGTTTTTCGAGACAGGGTTTCTCTGTGTAGCTTTGCACCTTTCCTGGAACTCACTCTGTAGTCCAGGCTGGCCTGGAACTCCCAGAGATCCTCCTGCCTCTGCCTCCCGAGTACTGGGATTAAAGCGGTGTGCCAGCACTGCCAGGCTATGATCCTTTATTTTCCAATGAAGTTGTTTTATCTTTTCAACAAAATGAAAGTAGGGTTATTTATGACCCCTTTTAATCAGACTTATTCTACCATGAACTACTTTTAAAAAGTTGTAAACTGTACTATTATTGGGTATGTGTGTTTGTGTGTGGTGCATATGTGTGTTGAGGGGGAACATGCATGAAGAAGTCAGAAGAGGTTTCAGGACCGTTTTCTTCTTCTGCTGTGGCTCAGGGACTCCAATGCAAATCATCTCACTTGTGTAGCAAAGGGCTTTCCCATAGAGCCATCAAGCTGTCCCGAGGGACTTCTTAGAGCAATTAAATCCAGAATTCAAACTTTCAAAAGTTTAAAGAAAATCAGTTATATATTCTCAAAGACCCCTATTTGTTTTATAGAAAAACTCAACTATTGTCTTTCATGAAGTGATTAGCGTCAGGGTATACTCTACTGTGACTACTGAAAAGCATGACACATTCTGTTTGTTCTGGTCTCTCTAGGTGCCTATCTTTTACCATATTTAATACTACTTCTGGTAATAGGAATTCCCCTCTTTTTCCTGGAACTTTCGGTGGGTCAAAGAATTCGGAGAGGCAGCATCGGGGTTTGGAATTACATAAGCCCTAAACTGGGCGGCATTGGATTTGCAAGCTGTGTAGTAAGTTTTCTACCGTGACTTTTGTTCTTATGTTTACTGGTTTGGAATGGTGTGATCCTCATCTCTGTAAACTAAACTGCAAGTTTTTGTCCCTGTATAGTTCTTTAATCATGTTTTAGAAGCTACTGGGACATAAGGCACTGTACAAAACCATCTATGACTGCTGGTAATACTTTGATCTTGTATTTTAAACCTTGAACTCAGAAAGGGTATTTTAAAGAAACGACAATGCCTTTCAGATGAAAAAAAATGTAAGATCATGACTTAAATATTATTAGGTGGCGTGAACTGCACCCCATTGTTTTAAAGGGAGGGGCAGAGGATGCGCGATAAAACTCCAACTCCGTGCGTTTCTTTTTGTTGCAGGTGTGCTATTTTGTGGCTCTTTACTACAATGTCATCATTGGCTGGACGTTGTTTTACTTTTCTCAATCTTTCCAACAACCTCTTCCTTGGGATCAATGCCCCCTGGTGAAAAATGCATCGCACACTTGTAAGACGCATGCTATGTTGTCTTCTTATATGGAATGATTTAAAAATTAGCAAAGTCACAGACTTTCTTTTCTGCCTTTTAAATATGGTGGTAGATGGGAAAAACAAAACAAAACAAAACAAATGAAATGTAATGAGCATCGTAGCAGACTTCCTTCAGTTATTGGAATGGCTGCTTGCTTCAACATTAGGAGCAGCAGTTCAACAAAGGAGATAAACTGGACCTCATATAATTTTACTGACTTTTTGGATTAACTTAGTGTACTTAAGACTTTAGATTAAAAAAAAAACAAACCTGTAAGTTTGCAAGCTTTCTCTTATATACTCTATATACCCCGGGGAAGCCTCCTTTTCATTAAGCCTACAAAAGGGAAGTAAAACACTGATTTGAATTGAACTTACTGTTTTTATGTAGTTGACTATGGTGTTTTGTAGTTTTCATCTTTTTAAAATATTAAGAAATGAAGAACCATTTACTGTAGAATAAAATTCATTTATGAAGTTAAAGATTTTTTTATTAGTCATATTTAAGAAAGTAAAATAAAAAAATGTGAAATATTATTTAATTCAGTATATAAAAATGTTGCTATTTTGACTGACAAAGTATGCAAATATTGTTTTGTTACCATGATAGTTAGCATTAGTTTTCATGCAGCAATTCCAAAAATCATGCTTCAAGTTTAGAATGCCACTTCATTCTGCTTTTTAACAAAATCCCTTTGGCCATCAGCTGTCCGATTTGACTGGGCTGTGTTAGTGTGTCATATAATTATGAGTCTGCGAAGGAAAATGTAAACTACTTGTTTTAATTATTGCCATAAGAAGTTCACATATCCCCTAAGAATTCTTAATAAATATCAAAGAGGATACCTGTTTCCTGATTTTTTTTGAAGTTTGCAAAATTTCGATTGTCATTGTGAACTAGACTTCCATTTTCCTGTTCATGTTTTTTTAGGAAATGGTAAGAATTGGCTAAGGGGCTTGCTCAGCAAAACCCAAAATTACACATTGCGACTTGTAGATAGTCTGAATTATTATATCTCATCTTTTTTTTTCCCACAGATATTGAGCCCGAATGTGAAAAAAGTTCTGCCACCACCTATTACTGGTACAGGGAAGCCCTGGATATCACCAGCTCCATCTCCGAAAGTGGAGGCTTGAACTGGAAGATGACTGTCTGCCTGCTGGCTGCCTGGGTCATGGTTTGTCTGGCCATGATCAAAGGCATTCAGTCTTCTGGAAAAGTTAGTATGTTAGAATCCCTCCTGATTCGGCTAAGTACCATTCCTGGGTACTGCCAATCCCTTGTAGCTATACCCCAAAATCCAACTGACAAATTGCTTGTAAAACTTCATTGTAGGTATTTACCAAAAGTGATGCTTTAAAAAAAATGTGTCTTCAAAAAGGGCATAAGTAATAATGAAAGTGTTTTGTAGTGACATTTAATATGATTCGTAATATCTATTTATCCCAGCAAAATCTTTTTAAAAAAGTCAATATTTAAAAGTCTGTTCAATTTGCTATTTGTTCAGCATCTGATAGTTCTGTGACTACAAGTCACCTCCAGTCATAGAATGTGATGCAATGAAGAATTTGCTTTTTTTGTTTGTTTGTTTGATATCATTTCCTTCTTTCAGGTATTATTCTAAGAAATAATTACATAAAGAATATTCAAATCATGTACTTTTGAGTGTTTCTTAAAGTTCTGGTTGACTTTAAGCAGTTAGAAAAAGTCAAACAAGCAACACAGAATAAACAAAAGACTACAAGAGCATGCCTTCCAGGACAAATAAAAAATTAAAAATTCTGTGCTTGAAAAGGACATTAGGTGAAGTGTGAAATCTGCAGAGTTTGCTGTTTTCTTTTATAATGATGCACTCTGCACATAATTTTTATTCATTCTTTTGCTTTCAAAAGTATTAGAATCCTACTCTTATCATTGCCCTTGTTTGAAAGCCCTTCCCATCTCTCAGCTGACTCCTAGCAAGAATTCAGCTATGTTGGCTCTCTCACTGTCCCCTAACAGTGTATGTATACTAATTTGTCTTTTCAAAGTGTAACTGTAATCATGTATCTTTTCAGTCTAACTGGGCTACCTTTATCATAATAAGAATAACTAATAACAGTAAAGCATGCCAATAATAATAATAATAATAATAATAATAATAATAATAATAATAATAGTGTGACATTGGTACAGGTGATTTGAACAAAGCCAGTATTAGGTACTGATGCTTAGTACTTATGCTCTGGGAACTGTACTGGTTTTCTTACTAACTCTAAAAATCTCTAAGGTGTAGTTACAACTTTCAGATCCACTTTACTGATTTTTAAAAAAGAGGTTGAGACAGGTTCTATACAGCCAGCTTCTCTTGAATTGGGATCTTCCTGCCTCCTGTGTGGTAGTCTCATAGCCATGTGTCACCTTGCCTTACTGTCTCCTGTCTTTAAATAAAGAGGCTGTGTTCTTCATAAGTCCTCTCTATGCTGACTCTTAGTATGTATGATATTTATGCCCATCAAATGATGATTTGGTCATGGGAATGAGGGTGGACAGAAGTTGATCTGATTTCACCTTTGCTTCCTATTAATTCAATTTTAGTAGCAATATTGATGGTACTTTTTACTGTAAATCACAGGTTACCTGACCTTTCCATTCCTATTGTGGCTGCTACATTATTTTGCATGTGAATAAGTGACCATAGTAGCTAACACAACTAAATGTCTTTAAATCTTTGTAAATGTTATTATGTTTCTCAACAACTTAGTAATTTTAGACATTGCTTTGATTGAGTGCATGTTGACTATATAGGGGTCACTAAAGTTAGATTATAAATAAAGTAATAAGTTCTTAAGCCAGGTTTAATCACATGCATATAATTACTAAGGTGGTGTTATATAGAAGGAAGGGCCTACCTCTGGTTGCCCATAGAAAAGCTGTCATGACCAAGTTTGCTAAGGTTTTCTGAGTTCGTGTGTTATTGTCACTTAAAGAATAATTTCCTCTTTAAAAAAAAACATACTGGTTTATTTTATGCTACATTTACAAGTTATAATTGTGCACGTGTGTGGAACACAAAGTTGATGTTATCATTTTTGAGGAAAATGTATAATTATCAACATAAGCTAATCAGCATATCTATCACATCAAATATTTAACAACTTTTCTGATGAGACTCTTTGAAATTTACTGCCAGTGATATTGGTGGTACTTTTCTGTTTTGTCTTTAACATCCTGTAATAAAATTGTATCAGTAGAATGGAGTACAAGTTGTGTAGTACATGTGCTTTACTATTCCTGTGAGGGGCCCTTAGGGAGAGGGTGACATTGAGGCAGAATTTGAAACAAGACTAGTGCTGCATTGTACGGGATGCTCTAATAAAATCCAAGGTCTCTTCTGCTGAGCCATCGTCCTTATCCAAAAGTCATTCGACAGCGCAGATGGGGCCAAAGCTAGCTGAAAATAACATGAGAAAAGATAGGAATGCTTAAGTCAACACAGCTCTTTATTATAAAATAGTGATGTGAGAGAATTGTAAAGGGCGAATGTAACTCTCTCTACATGTATGAAACAATCAAACAGAAGCCTCCAAATAGAGAATTCTGCAAGCATTAGATAGGGAAGAGTGCTGGAAGGCTAGCCTGTGCACCTTGTCACCAGGAAGTCCCACTTGGGAGATGAGGACCTGTTATATCATTTCTTAAACACGCAAATACACACAGTGTGGAGAGAGGGAGAGGCTAACTGGAACCTGCATGAGTGAGAAGAGGAGGATGCTGGTAATCTCTCAGACCAGGTGAACACAGTTTAAAAGGCAACCGCAGCACTGAATTCCGATATCTTTTATCTTTCGGCCTTTATTATGGAGAAGAGAAATTGTTGGTCTGTGAGCACAATCTACAATCAGTTGAATAAAAAGGAGACAGCAAAACTACAAAGAACAGGAGTATGTTCCAGTATCGGGCTATAGAGGGAATAAGAGTATAATAATCCTCAAATAAAAGGAAACCTTCTAGGGTCAATGCTTGGTGACAGTGAAATTGTCTCCATAATAGACAGCTCAGTAGCACTGGCAATGTTCAGAGGCTGTATGAGCCCTTGTTCCAACATCTTGTGAAATTCTTGTTCCAGAATAGAAGATTGAAAGGAAGTTTTATCAACTTGTTTCCAGTACCAGGGTGATGTTTCTAGTTAGCATTTATTCAATATTAATGTATTACTCTGTTAAATATGTTACAGACGTTGGTTTCTTTATTCTGAAGGCCAAATGAGCCATAGATTTTTATCTCTAATCCACAACAAAGTCCATTAAGTTCAGGAGTAAGTTAACTAACCTGGATTAAGTAACTAACAAACCACAGAACTAAAGCCAGGTGATCAAGTCCTCAACAGCTTACTGAATGTGTGTTTATAATAAGCATTTTAATACAAAGAGAAAAACAATTGCGATTTTTTTTTTATATATTTTCCAGTTCTAGTAGTGTAACAACATGAAAATATCCTATATCATATTTTGGTTGATAAAATAATCTTTTACTTAATGTAATTGATGTGAAAAGTATTTTGGTTGACAACTCTAAGGAGGCTCGAAATCAAACAAAGGAATGTATCTCATTTCTCTATTCTAATAGCATGAACTTCTTAGACAATACAAGGCTCATGGACACTTCCATCCATCTATTTATTTTACAAAAGTATTGAATATTTGGTCTTTACCAGAGTCCAATTTAGTTTAGCAACAACACCTGTACTTAGGAAGTTTCTATTCTAGTGACAGAGGCAAACCACAAATTTGTAAAATAATTCCAGGTCCAAGTGTACAACAGCAATGCATCCAATGCATGAGGTTTAGGTAGCTACATACAATAAAGCGATTTCAGATAACAATGTATACGTGTCTGTAGTATGTGGAGGCATATTTAATTGAATTTATTTTTGTAATTTCATATAAGGTTTTGTTATAAAAATATAGTCATTTGTGTAAATGTAAAGAATTCGTGTTTAAGAGCAAGGTAGACGCTTTGTATACTATGGCTTAAGATACATTGTTTTAACTCTTAGAATTGTATAATTGAATGTATGAACATTTCTTTGCTTAGGGAAGAATACAGTTAAGAGTTTGTCATACTTAGTACTATTCATCTGTTTGACATTGACTTTGTTTTCACATTATAAACTTGAAGTATTCCTATTTCTCTTTCTTAAGAATGTATGTAAAAATCTTATCACTAAATCCAGATTAGTTTATATAAAAACACAAATGTGTGTTGAACTAATAAATAAAGTGGAAATAATTGGGACCATATAATTAGAATATGGTTTGAAAATATTATAGAATAAATAGCCTGTAGTTTAGAGAATGTGTACACAAAAGAAAGCTTAACTTTCTATAAGTTTTTTTTTGAGCTGAGGATCAAACCCAGGGCTTGCTCTACCATTGAACTAAATCCCCAACTCTAAGTTCTTTTTTTAATGTACAGTATTTTTGGTGACGTAGTGCACGCTGTGAACTAGCGAATATAGATATTAGCAGAACAGTTTCTGTCTTCATAAAGGCCATAGGGTAAGGAGCCGGGCAGAGATAATTGCTGTATTAAATACATCATCAACAGAGGGAATGAGAACATGCACGAGACAGCCATTGCAATTAGCCTGGATTTTGGGAGGCTTCACATAGCCGGTCATTCGGGGCTAAGAAGGTTGAAGGAAAGTTTACCAGAAAAATCGGAAAGAGGTCATTGCAGGCACAGAATCAAGCATGCCTGGAGCCCAGAGGATGCTAAATGCTCCGGCACGAATCTGACATACCCTTCGGGCAGAGGGAGGGAGACAGAGCCAGGAATGTGGGCTGGTTGCTGATGGACACTGAAGTGTCTGCAGAAACTGGTAAAACGACAGGCTTGTTACACAATAAACTCTGTGAAGATCTGGAGGTTTTATCACAGTTCAGCAAACCGTACCATCGGATTGTTAGAAAACACCGGCCAGAAGAGTCGTGGATGTTGAATCTCTGGGATGCAGAGGAGAACCAACAGGGTGAGGCTGGAGGAAAGATGAGCAGGAAGAAAAACCAAGTGAGAACCAGGAAAGCCTCTCACGTCGACTGTGAAGCAGCAAATTGAGTTTGATTTTAGAAATGTTCAGAAAGGACTTCACGCTTTTGGTAGCCTCCACATGGCAGAGAGCTACAAGGAAATGAAACCTTGGGGACTGGCACATGTTAAAAAGAATGCTAAAGTCCTCAGAGATGATCAGAAAAGTCACCCCCACTACAAAGAAGCACCCTACTAAGCAGAAGCCAGGAAATGAAAGGGGAAGCATATCACCAAAGTGGAGGCCAATCTGAGATGATTGAAAAGATGTTTGTTTTCACTAATGAAAATGGAATTATTTTATTAAAATATTGATTTTAATATACTGACATTCTACACATAGACCTAATTTGTCCCTGATATCTTCAGGGTGTTTAAATATGACTTTCAGAGGATAAACTACAGAGGAAGTGCACACAAGCAGCATCTTTCTATTGCAAGTTCTTCATAGTTGTTGATTCTTACACTGCCCATGCCGAGGCCTCCTCTGCTTCAAAGCTGTCCCCCTTATTCTCTGAGCATCCCTTCCTTTCTTCTTCTCACACATACTTATTGTATAGCTATTCTGTGTCTGCAAGTGTATTAGGAGTTCAAGATCTGTGAGTGAACAGGAAAGACTTGGCCTCTACCCTCACAGAGCTTGTATAACAGCAGACTCAAGAAAACTCAAGTAAGGTGACTTCAGTGATGCTGTATGCTGTCACAGACAAAACCAAACTTAATGGTAATATCTCCAAGGTGATGCCATCACCTCTGCTGTGGCAGAACTGACAGCAGATGTGGATTTAGTTTGGAGAAAAAAGTGGGGGGCACAGTTTTATTTGGGGTGCTCAGGAAGACTTCTGGGAGAAGATGATTCTGTGAGCAATGAAGAGGAGCGAGCAGGTGGTGTGATTACAGGGAGAGGCTGAGCTTGCTGCACCTACCAGGTGGTCAGGGTAGGAGGGCCTGATCTCTGCAGGAGGAAAACATTAGTTTAAAGATTTGCAGGGCTGAGGGAGCAATTAGCAATTGCTTTAATGCTATTAGGAACTCTCAGGATGCATTTAGCAGAAAATGGCACAGCTGGGATGCTGATCTGGAACTGCTGAGTGTATTGCAGATTGTCTTGGACAACTCTGCATTGATGACTTCAGCAACTGGGTGGCCAGGACCATTTTCTGAAATAGAGGGGGTACAACTTAGAAATTCCCAGGTTTGCTTTTGCAGTGAGGAAGTTTTATATGTGTTAGACCTCCACCTGGAGATTCCAAGGAGATAGTTAATGCCTGCATCAAATGACTCCTTTGGATGATAGCAATTTGCTGAGTTCCTTAGAGGCAAACATGGCAGAAATAAATGGTTAAAGGCTTTATACTGAATGCAATGCCTAAGGATTCTTGATACGTTGGGAGCTTTACAGATTCATCATGAGACATTGCTTAAAATAGGTGTAAAACATGAACTAGGACTTGTTTGGGGACTTATGCCTGTTAATTTCTTTCCTAAACATTGCTTTTAAACAGTCAACACCATTAATCCTACACCATATTTGTGGACTAATTCAAGGGAAATTAAGTCAGTGTTTTTCCATGCAGGCACACAATATATTATTAAGCCATTGAGCAGAATTAAATCCTGCTATTTGAAGCCTCATAGAGGGTAAATATTTTGAGGATTTTTTTTTTTTTTTTTTTTTTTTAGATTTTGTCCACGCCCCCCCCCACCCCCCAATTATTCATCTACTAAATTGGACAACGTCTTATCACATAGTAACACAGATGGAAGATATATATGTGAAATAATGCAGGAAGAGAGAGGCAGATTCTATGTGCTTTCCCAAGTGGCTAACTAAAGGAGTCTTTTACATAAAATTAGAGGGCAAAAGAGCAGTCAGAGTAGAGGCTGGAGAAGGAAGAGATGGACAAAAAACTATTTGACAATAACTCCCAAAAGACAAAAGGAAGAACACAGTCTAGTATTTTGTACCACGCTGGGGGTGAATATGGTTGACCACAATTTACTATTCATCTTAAAGTAATTACAAGACATGAGTTTAAAGGTTCCCAACACAAAATGTTAATTTCCTTAAAGTCGTTATTAACCAAGCTGCACCAAGGGTGGTGGCACATGCCTTTAATCCCAGCACTCAGGAGGCAGAGCCAGGCAGATCTCTGTGAGTTTGAGGCCAGTCTGGTCTACAGAGAGAGAGAGAGAGAGATCCAGGACAGGCACCAAAACTACAGAGAAACCCTGTCTTGAAAAACAAACAAACAAAATGTTATTAACCATTTAATACATGCATTTACTTATGCTGCACTCCATAATATATACAACAATATGAATCAGTATGATATTTATGTCTCAAATAGGATCTTAAAGAATCCAGGACAATTCCCTTTCAAAGTGACTTCAGAAGCTGTTAAGAATATTGTTGTTACTCACACTGCAGAAACAGTGGCTATCAAAGTGTAGTTGTAACTGAGAACAGTCATTCACCTGCCTCACGTATTATCATTTTCTTTGTTTGCAGATCATGTATTTTAGCTCTCTGTTCCCTTACGTGGTACTTGTATGCTTCCTAATCCGATCCCTGCTATTAAATGGTTCAATTGATGGCATCCGACACATGTTCACCCCGAAGGTACGTGCGTTATTTTCCATTACATGTATTATAAAAATGTAGCTGTGTTTAAGGGCTAATTGTTTTAACATAATGTATTAGTCTTCTAAATTAGACTATGTTGACCACTCCAGAAAAGCAGCTTTTCTGTATTTTCAATTAGACCCATCTCCAATTTTTTTGTTTGTTTGTTTTTTGGGTTTTTGTTGTTGTTGTTTTTCAAGACAAGGTTTCTCTGTGTAGCTTTGCGCCTTTCCTGGAACTCGTTTGGAGACCAGGCTGACCTTGAACTCACAGAGATCTACCTGCCTCTGCCTCCTGAGTGCTGGGATTAAAGGCATGCGCCACTACCGCCCGGCCCCATCTCCAATTTTTAAAACATATCATTCTGGTTCTTGAGTAAGATAGTCAATATTTAAATTAGAAATTCATCTACTTATGAAATAGCTTATGGTTTTTACATTGATAAATCTGGGAAATTTAGATCTGCATTTACTCACTCCCCTCCAGTTGAGTGGTTCATATCTACCTATTATCATGGATTTTTTGAAACATCAAGAACAGTATCTTTACGCTAGAAAAACTAAAGAAAATATTAATCTCCTGAGTGTCTGCAGGTTACAGATAATATAAAATCCATAGACTCGGGAGAAGGTCCCTACTGTTTCCTAGAATACCATGTCAGAGACTTAGTGTTTTCTTGGGAATATTTTGCTCCCTCTGGAGTCATAGCTACAGTGGTAAGCTGGGTAATTTTTTGTAGACACATACATATATCAGGAACTTTTCCATTAGCTTCATAGAGGCTTTGAAACTCATACTGCCATCCTACTAAGCCGTGTTAAACTGATTGTTGTTCTTCTTGACTCTGGTTACTCAAAACTAACTTGCAGATTTAATCATACCTTGTTATTTTTAACTCGACAGAAAACAGAAATAGGTTTGGGTGTTTATGGGATCTTTGTGATTCACCAAAATAAAGTTTCAGCTCACCATTAGCTTGCTAAGACTCTGGTAAGGAGGTCTTAGCATGCAGTTAAAACAGGTCCGACAGTGGAGGTTATGTGAAGGACAATTGTGGAGCTGTGGGTGGGTCCTGTAAGCAGGGGCAGAAGGGATTAGCTTCTGTGGAATTCTTTGTTAGCTGCCTTGTTAGGAGGGAAAAGAAGCTGTGTTCTTTGCATGTCTGGCTCTGAGTTTGTATTCATTTTGGAGGAGCAAAAATGCTGACGTGGGCGTCTGGTTTTCTTCTTTAATATCTGATACCACTGAGAATTTAGCGTGTCACACTGCTGTAGACTCATAAATTTCAGCTGCCTTAGAATTAAAAACCACATCAAGCCTCACATACTCAATGACCAGAAAGATTGGTATTCAGAGCGTTGAAGAAAATGTTTCTTGATTTCAAGGCAACTGATTCTTCTGAATTAACTTCTGAACTGTAACTACTTTCTGTATTCACAACTGCTTGTCACACAGTTCTGGGGTTTGAATCTAGTACATAGTTTAGAACTGATACAAACTTTTACCTGGATCTAGCATTTAAAGTTTCAGCATGAATTAACATTTTTAATTTGGACTAGGGATTCACTTTAAAATTTTAGTTCCTTTTCTTTCCTTTTTTATTTTTCCTTTTCCTTTTCAGCTAACTTCCCTTTTACTGTTGACAAAATAATGTTGGTTTACTCCAGGGCCATGGTTCTCAACCCCATTTGCAAACGTCTATCTCCAAAATTATTTACATATTGGTTCATAAGAGTAGCAAAATTAGAGTGATGAAGTAGCAGCAAAAATAATCTTATGGTTGGTGGGGGTCACCACACATGAGGAACGGTATAAAAGGGTTGCAGCATTCGGAAGGTTGAGAACCTCTGATCTAGGGTGTGGATATAAAAATGAAAATATTTATCACATGCCTTTTGTTTGTTTGTTTTTCAGACAGGGTGTCACTTTATGGTCCTCGAGGGTCTGGGATTTAGTCTGGGCTGGCCTCTAAACTAGGGCAATGCTCCTGTTATAGCCAGGTGCTAGGATGGCAAGCATAAGCTACCACACCTGGCTATAAGCTACTTTTGTTTTTATTTTTATTATTATTATGTTTTTAAATCTAAAACAGCGCTTCATCTATTTATTTATTTTTCATCTATTTATTTTTCATTCCTGTTGCAGACTCACCCCTACTCCCCATACTTCCCATCTCCCCTTCCTATTTCCTTACTCACATCACCACCCCTGACCTCCCACCCCACCCTTGTCCTACCTCGACCCCCAATCAATCTCCTCATTCCTCTCTGTTCAAGTAAGGGCCAGTCTCCCATGAGTATCAAAAAAACATGGTACACTATAAGTTAATTTTAATGTACATTTTTTTTTGTTGTTTTTTTGTAGGGAACAAAGCACCTAAGCACACAAAATACCCCCAAACACCAAGTGGAAATTTATCTTGGAATTCGGAAGCAGGCAAAATGAAGTGTTTAGAAATGACTCTTTCCTGCCATCTAGTGGTGACGCCATGATAGACAGTTGGATGTATTTGGAGAAATACTCCACATATTAGTTAATGGTTAAAACTATGGATCTAATCATTATGTTTAATAACAATACTCATAAAGTATTAAAACGTACAGATAATTACAATTAATGGAAGCACATCATACCAATATTTGAGAGAGACTGGTAGTTTTAGAGGCCACAAATGTTACTATTTATTTCCACCTCTGACGTGCTGTGTAACGTTGAGCTGGTTTCTCATCTTTTCAAAGGCTCAGATAACAGTTTCAGGAAGTACATTGGATGGGCTCCTGTGAATATTAAATGAGAAAAAATTCAAAGCGCTTATCTGCGTTTGTCACTATAGTTTTTATACACTATCAATATTGGAGGCTTAGACTCCAGTTCATACTGTGGCAATTATTTTGTTACTCTTTCTATTGAAAAGTAGAATTAAGAGGACTGTGGTTAGCCTTGGTTTGCACTTTCATGAAGTGCCTCAGTGGCAACATTATGGTTTGAAACTTGGTACAATCCTTATTCTTAGCTCCCTGCCCCCAATTAACATTATTCTCAACAGAGACAAATTGACCTAATGTGAGACAGAAAAAAATACCAATTAAGCATTTGTGTGTGTGTGTGTGACTGGAAATGAACTTAAATACTTATTGAGGTCCATGTCAGCTGTAGATAATTTTAATTATTTCAGTTAACTATTTTATTACATTCTTGAAAGATCTGATGACTTTTCAAAGAAGTAAGGCACAACCTTATGAAATGCGTTTGCACATTCAGGACACTCATAATGCAATAGACTTCCTTCTATTTTCAAAGAAATGACCTTCAGGAGACTTTAAAGTGGATGAATAAAAACAGCAAAAAGCTATAGTAACAGCCAAATCAGACCGATTGCTTCTATCATCCGATTTGCAGCAGAATACTCAACCCTTGAGAGGACTGTAATGTGAAGTAATTGTGTCACTTTATGTTGGTAATTGATGTATTATGCAATGGAAAAGACAAAGAAAGATATGTAATGGGAAATTATCAAAGACTAGTCATTTCTCTGTCATAATCTCCTTTTATGATTAATCTGAAAACATTGAAAAGTTCTTTGGTAAGTGGAAAATCACTAAGTAAGAGCTTGATAGTATTTCCTGTTGCATTCCTAGCTGCTTTTATAGAAAGTTATTTATTCCTAAGGGAGAATTTATTTCCCAATTTTAAACTGCACTTGGGTTCATAAGTGTCATTTGTTCATATTAAAATGATCCGTCCCATCTAAGTGAGTTAGTCAGAACTAGGAATTTATTCCTGACATCTGTTCTCTTTCATTCCAAACAGCTGGAAATGATGCTGGAGCCCAAGGTGTGGAGAGAAGCAGCCACTCAGGTCTTCTTCGCCTTAGGTCTGGGATTTGGTGGAGTCATTGCCTTTTCGAGTTATAACAAGAGAGACAACAACTGCCACTTCGACGCGGTCCTTGTGTCCTTCATCAATTTTATCACTTCTGTCCTGGCCACACTGGTGGTGTTCGCAGTTCTGGGGTTCAAAGCCAATATCGTAAATGAAAGATGCATTTCACAGTACGACAATTCATATCCACTTGCTTGTAACGGCACAGTTCTCTAGAAAGTAGGCATCAGAGAACCTGAGTGCTCACCCTCATTCTGTTCTGTTTTTCAGAAATTCTGAGATGATCTTGAAATTTTTGAAAATGGGAAACATTAGCCGGGATGTCATTCCCCATCACATTAACCTTTCAGCTGTCACCGTGGAAGATTATCATTTAGTGTATGACATCATTCAAAAAGTGAAGGAAGAGGAGTTTGCAGTTCTTCATCTCAACTCCTGTCAGATTGAGGATGAGCTAAATAAAGTTAGTAAGCCATGTCAGAGCAGTCAAGCAGTTTTCATTGTGTTAAAATATGCCTCATCCAAAAGACTTCTTCAGCAAAGTGGGTTGCAAAACGCCTAGGGATGCAGTTTTGAAATTCTCAGATAAGTCTACATCTCGTAGAGTATGTTTACTTACAAAGATTTTCATTATTTTAAAAATCAGTCTTATTGCTTGAGTCACACTATTATACACTCTCATCCTAAGTAAATTAATAGCCCTTCTAGAATGAAGACTAATCCGAATGCATATTTTGGTACAACATTTAATGCAGAATTTGAATTTTGATTCCTGAGATTTTGATGAAGGAATGAATGATAATTTTAGTTATTTTGACAGTTCAGTTCAACAAATTCTGGTTATGTCTTTTTCTTAGACTATCATTTATTTTAATCAACAAGGAATTAGCGAAAAGTAATAAATGTCCTTCTATTGTTTGCTATTATCTACTCACATTGACAGAAATTGGCCATTAATCACTTGCTCTAATATAGTTAACTACGCCTGGAACTCAACATCAATATCTCATGCTGGCAACTGGGCCTGAAGCCATAAACAATTATAACTTTGAATTGTAAGGGGAAATATAGTTTCTAGTTTATTCATTCATTTTTTAAAAATAAAATAACACAATCACTTTGCAGGTATTTTAGTGTTTCACTTTTTAATAATAATGATAATAATAATAATAATAATAAAGTTTCACTGTGTGTTTGTGTGTGTGTGTGTGTGTGTGTGTGTGTGTGTGTGTGTAGTGTGCACGTGAGGGCACTCTCCCCCTGGGCATGTGCAGAGAGACCATAGGTTGTTAGGTGTATTCATCAATCATTTTTCTACCTCATGACCTGAGACTGGGTCTGTCAATGAACCTGGAACTTGACACTGTGATCCACAGGGTTCTGCATGTCATGTCTGTGGGTGTCACCAAACCCTCCACCCTGTACTGCAATTATAGACACATGGCAACAGGCCTGGTTTTTACATGGGTGCTGGGGATCTGGACTAAGATTCTCATATTTGTATAGCAAACAGTTCACCCCCTGACCTGTGGCCTCATTTTTTTTTCAGTAAAAAAAAATATATATATATATATTTTTTTTCAGTTTTGTTTTTCCCGTGGATGCATATTCATTGTACATTGTACTAAGCTACATAAGAACAGTTTTATTGAGGAGTTTTATTCCTCCCATACACATTCCTCATTATAGCTCCGCATACTCCTTGTTCCCCCAGACACAGTTGCTTATACTTCAATGCACACAAAACTTAATACATATCTGTATGTCTTAATTTAATGTATTAATATAATGCCTATATTTACATATATATGTATATATGTGTGTTAGGAAAAAAGAAAACACCTAATATGCAAAAAAAACTGACTAGTAAATAATAAGAATCAAACAACCCATTCAGTAAATGAGCTATTTTTTCCCACTAACCACACACACATTATAGGAAGCACAAATGAAAGAAAACATTCACAATGTCTTTCTGAAACTGATTAGATATGTTTGATATGGTTATCTCCAGTTCTACTCAGCTTTATCTAAAAGGTGTGGCTTTGTTCTTTAGGCCTAAAACAATTCCTTTGTGTACACATACCACATCATATCTGCCATTCCTCTGTTGATGGGCACCTGTTTGATTCCATATCTAAGCTGTTGTCAATAGTACTACCATAACTAACGTTCGTGTATGGCTGTTGGAGTTCTTTGAGAGAATATCAGGCATGGTGCAGCTTGGTTTTATGATTTTATATCTACTTTTAGTTTGGGAGAAAACTTCATACTGATTTCCATATAGAGTGCACTAGTTACGTTCCTTCAAGTTACCACCATATACCATTGTATATGCCTTCCTTCTCTCCACAATCTCATCAGTCTTTTTTGCAATTTCTTTTTGATGACTGCTACTCGGACTTCAGTAAGATGGAATAGTGATGTAGTTTTAATTTTCATTTCTGCTATGGCTGATGATGTTGAGCCTATTGTATGAGTTTATTTGTACTGCAGCTTTTGAGCAATATCGGTTTGTTTCATTAGCCTGCTTGCTTATTGGATAGTTTGATTCTTATTATTTAGTAGTTAAAGTTTCTTATATACTATAGATATTAATCATTAGTCAGTTGTGTGGCTAGCAAACTTTTTTCTGTAGGCTGTCTATTCACTTGATTATTTCTTTTGTTTTACAGAATTAGTTTTAATGACATGATATCTAATTTTTCAGTTGTTGGCACTATTTTGTCTGCAAATGGAGTCCTATTCAGAAAGTCTTTGTACATACTTATAATTTTGTGTGTTTTTCCTGTTTTTTAAGAGTTTCACTGAATATGAAAATTATCAATTAACCCATTTTTTCTGAACATTAGAAAATGGGAATATTAGACCTAGATAAGATAAACATGCAATGGATTTTTTATTGAAAAACATGGTTTTTTTTTGCATTTTATTGAAAATATATTCTTCTCTCATACAATACATCTTGACCACAGTTTCTGTTCCCTTCCCTTTTTCTATCTCCCCACCACCACCTCACCTCTCTCCCGGATTCACTCTTTCTCCATTTCCTCTTCAGAAAAGGGCAGGCCTCCAAAAGAGAACACCCAAACATCACAAGATAAGATACAGTCAGACAAGTCAAAAGCTATCACCTCAAGGCTGGACAAGGCAACCCAATAGGAGTAAAAGAGATGTTTTCATACAATGCATTCTCATAATAGTTTCTCCTTCCCCAGCTCCTTCCCACTTCCCCACCCACCCAGCTTCAGGCTCTTTTATTCTCTTTCTAACTAGAGAAAAAAAAAGAAGAAACAAAGAAACAGACAAAAAAGAGTGTTTCTTGCTTTTTTCCCTTGGAAATTGATCTTAAAATTGAAAATTCACTTTCTATAATTCAGTAATTCCTTTTTTCTTTTTTTCCTTATTAAGAAATTTTCTATTCTTTTTACATACCAACCACAGATCCTTCTCTCTCCCTCCTCCTGTTCTCCAGCCTTCAGTGAGAGAGAGGAGAGATTCTGTGAGTAAGGGACATTGAGATCATGATGGGGAAATGTACAGAGATGACCAGACCAAAGCACTTGGGAACTCATGAACTGCGGATCAATAATGTTGGAGCCCCCATGTGACTAGACTAGGTCCTCTGTGGATGCTAGACAGTTGTTTAGCTTGAACTGTGTAGGGGACCTCCAGGTAGTGGGATCAGGATCCTCATTCATGAGCAGGCTTTTTGGAGCCCAGTGCCTATGGTAGGACACCTTGCACAGACTTGATGCCAAGAGAAGGGCTTGGACCTGCCTCAACTGAATGTACCAGTAATTCCTTTTTTTGTGTGTGTGCATTCTTTTAAGTTAAAAGGTTTATTCTTCCCATTTTCTGCTTCCTTTATTCCAATTGACTAAATTACTGTGTAGGCCAGAAATATTTACATACATACATATTGTGTTTTTTTTTAATTACAATAAATCAGTGTTTACTTTCATAAGCTTTAACACAATTAAAAATATCAGATATTTATTAATACAGTATATCCTTCCAGGATCTTTGAAATAATAAGCAACATCATATGGTTGTTTATATATATTCTGTTTAGTCACTCTGAACTATATTTCCTTCTTTGGTTACTCAATACCATCAATCTGGGTCCTGGGAATGAGAACTCGATTTATAGAATAAAAGGTCATGTTAGCATATTTCTTTGCAGTAGCTCTGGCCATTACTTAGTGATTTCCCCACCCTTCCTGATACACAGAAGCAGCTCAGGCTCTTGCTCTTGTTCTTCAGGCTGTGCAGGGCACTGGATTGGCTTTCATTGCCTTTACAGAAGCCATGACCCATTTCCCGGCATCTCCCTTCTGGTCAGTGATGTTTTTCCTCATGCTGATAAATCTTGGACTTGGCAGCATGTTTGGAACTATTGAAGGGATCATTACGCCTATTGTGGACACGTTCAAAGTGAGGAAGGAAATACTCACAGGTAAGATTCCACTTTTGACTTTCAACATGAACTGTGGTACATTTATGCTGGTGAGAGATTAAAGCCTCTAATTGGACTGTGTTTTCTCTGGGACTGTATTAATATCTATATGATAATAGATTATACTTTATAATAATACAATAGTAGGTATTATTATTTTAGTGTATTAATTCTTTTAGAAGAAGAGTTATATTTACAAAAATTGCATTTACATTTTTATCTTCCCCAAAAAGTAGTTTTAATTTCTATCCTATATTGGTTACTTGACTATTAATGTGAAAAACCACCATATCCAAGGTAACTAACTCAAGAAAGAATTCATTTGGGGGATTCATAGTTTCAGAGGGTTAAAGACCCTGAGTTAGCAAGCAGGTGGAACTGTATTGAGAACTCACATCTGGATTCACAAAGAGGAAGCAGAGAGAGCTATTCCCTCCTTCTTTTAATTTTACTTATCTATGTTAAAACAGGATTGAGACATATAATATAGCCACTACTTATTTATATTCCCTGCCAGGAAGCCCAAGAAAATAGCTTTTAAATGTGTAGAAACTGCACCCAGATTACAAATGTATCTGTAAATTTTTATATTAACAAGTGTCCCTAAATTTGTGAATCTATGTGTTATGATGTTCAGTAGGAAACAACTTTAAGATAGTTCCTTCTCGTTGTTGATTGGATAATCAAAATACTCATCCCTATGATCATTACTATTTAAGCTATTCAGGCAAGATAAATGTATAAATATGGGTTGATGGCGAAGCTTTTTCTAATTGGATTTTTCTTTTTATGCTTTAATGATGTAAAAGTGTACTATAATGATAAGATACTATAATGACAGTTACTATTTCAATCAAATATGAGCATATGTAAGTTTGATAATCTCATTAGAAGGCACACTAGACTCATTATTAATTCAAAATTGCATAAGGATTTCAAAACTACAGAAGCTTATTAAATGTAGTAATAATCTACGAGAATGTGCTGCCAGGAATGTCACTTTTCTATTAATAATAGAAATATGGTATGGATGTTTATATTTAAAATTGTCATACACTCCCCCACTTGGGAGGTGGAATTCCACAGAATTAAGGAGATAGGATATGTACCTTTAACTTTAGTAGGGGTTAGCCTAGTGTAACCTGCTCCCAACATGTAATTTTCCAAAAAAATAAGAGAAGTTATTGCCTACAAGAAAATATAAAAATAAAACCTATTGGTTGAATGTAGTGATTCATAATATAGGAAAGTCTTGGCTTTGGTTAGAGGCTAATTTTTTATTTGTTTATTTTCTTTAGTTATCTGTTGCCTCCTAGCATTTTGTATTGGCCTGATATTTGTGCAGCGCTCTGGAAATTACTTTGTCACAATGTTTGATGATTATTCTGCTACATTGCCTCTGCTAATTGTGGTCATCTTAGAGAACATCGCTGTGAGCTTTGTTTATGGCATAGATAAGTAAGTATACTTGATTGCTTACAGTTAGCTTTCCTTCTACTTTTGAAAAGTTTGATCAATATTTCATTTTAAAGGGGAATGAAATGAAAAGGGATGAATCTTCACCAAGTCTAGTATTTTACAGTCTCTTCTTGATTGAACAGTTTGCTGATATATACTCCCTCAGCACATGAGGGTTGAGAACTGTGTACAGTGTAAGGTTGTCTAGAATTCTAAGCACCGGCTTAATTCGTATCATCAATGAATAACTTCCACACTTGAAAAGCATTTGATATGTTCCATGACCTTAAGTTCCTCCGACTTGTTATTGTTGCTCATGTTTCATATATGGGGAGGATAAGAAGAACAAGAGACACCTTACTCATTTACAAACTGAAAAGCAGTGGATCTGTGACTCAAGATTGCCCCCACTTCATTCTAAAACTTATGCTGTACTTACTAGGTTGAAATTTTTATGAAAGGGGAGAGAGAAAGAAATTGAGAAAGAGAGACAGAGACAGACATAGAGAGACTGACACCCAGAGAGAAAGAGACAGAGAGAAGGTGTTAATGGTTTCTAGTGTCAGAAATATTTTGGAAAATGATCTGTTAATTCTGAGATACATATACATTCATTGCACACAGATTTCATATGCAATGAACTGAATTTTCTACATGTTTAAACCCCAGTCGCACACTTTTTATGAGAAAAAAATGTGTATTTGATGTGAAATGAAACATTCAAGTTCATCTCAATGGATAAGTGACCTTTGAAGTCTTTATTCAATATATTTAAAGATAATTGTTTCCACCTGACAGATACAGACTGAGTGATGAGAGTCTTGTGGAAAGTGCATGTTAATTGAGGACTAGAGTCCTCTTGTGTGACATAAATAGCATCATTGATATGGAGTGAGTATTTTGACAAAGTTGAGACTGTCTTATTGTCCAAAGCTACAAACCAGAAAGAATAGGAATTGCATTTAACAACCATGTTTTATTAGCGAGAGCAGCAATAGAAATTTTAGAAGTAAATGAAGTCTTGTGCCTTAATTGTGGATGAAAAACTTTCTGTGTCTTTGTGGAAATCCATAGGAATTAAGGAGGCTTGGGGATAGCTTAGAGAGTAAGCATTTCAGCTTGCACAGATACTGAGGTTCAGATTCCTAGAACCCATGGAAAACATGTTGGTTGGGCATGGGTGACTTGTCTGTAATCCTATAAAGGAAGCAGGGCCTGGAAGTCTCCAGGAAGCTGGCTAGCCAAAAAACTAGTGTTCAGTAGGAGACCCTGCCTAAGTGTATCATGACTGAGGAAGACATGTGTCTTAGATACAGTTACTATTGCTGCAATCAAAGACATTGACCAAAAAGCAAGCTGGGGAGGAAAGGGGTTATTTGGCTTACATTTCCAGATCATATTCCATTACTGGAGAAATTCATAACAGGAACTAAAGCAGGGCTGGACCCTGGAGGCAGGAGCTGATGAAGAGACCATGGAGGAGTGCAGCTTACTGGCTTGCTTCCCATGGTTTGCCCAGCCAACCTTCTTATAAAACACAGGACCAGCAGCCCAGGTATGACACCACCCTACCCACCATGGGCTGGACCCTCTCCCATTGATCACTAAATGAGAAAATTCCTTACAGCTGGATCTGATGGAGGCATTTCCTCAACTTAGGCTCCTTCCTCTGACTCTAGCTTGTGTCAAGTTGACACACAAAAATAGCCAGTACAACATGCAATTTCAATCCCAGAGCAACACACCCACATACATACATACACATGTACACACAGATATGTAAACATGCATACATACAAGCACACCACACATATACTAGAATGAATAACATTAAACACCAACAACACAAAATATTGCTGAGAATGTAGACTACAAGGAACACTCATTCATTGCTGTTGGAGATGTGAAATAGTATAGCCAATTCAGAAGACAGTTTTCCAGCTTGTGATCAAATGAAGATATTTTAATCATATACTATGTCAGTTACACAGTTTGGTATTTGCTAAAAGGAGTTGACAATATATTCCAGGTTAAAAAAATAATTGTACAGGACTGTTTATAGTGGCTTTCCTCATAATGGTCGAAAGTTGGAAACAGTCAAGATGCCTTTCAACAGATGAATGGATAAACCCAGGTAGAGAATAAAATATTGTTTAATCCTAGATAAATTCCTACCAAGCCATGAAAACAATATTGGAAGTATACATCTGTATTGCTAAGAAACAGAAGCTGTGGAAAATAATGCTGAATCCAGATGGATTCCAACTTATTACAGTGTGTTTAGACAGTATCCAGATCAGCGTTTGACAGCATTTGGGGATAAGGACAGATGTATAGACTGAGCCCAAGGGGTGTTTAGAAAAGTTATTACAATAATAGATATATGTTGTCATGGCTTTGTCCAAACCCACAGAATGCATAATACTAATAATGAATCCTCATATGAGCTATGGGCAACAGATGATAATGGTATTTCAATTCAGGCTCATCATTGCTAACACACATGCAATTGTAGTAAAGGATGTTGATGATGGAGAGCATGATTCATAAGTTAGGGTCAGGGATATATTGGAGTCAGCATCTTTAGGTCAATTTTGTTATGAACCCAAAATTGTTCTAAAATTAAATGTATGTGAATAAATATTCTCTGGTGGCTAACATTACACACACTTTTCAGATGGGAGATTGTTTCTTCCTGTGTAGAAAGACACAGTGTGCTAACTGCACAACTAAAACATTGATTTAGATCGTGATTGCAAAGCCAAGTTTCTCAATGTGTTACCATATAGCCATTGACTCCTAATTTTCACCGTGATAGAATCTGATGATGTTATCAGACTGCTCTCTCAATTAATAAGTTATCAATCTAGATTTACATTTAAATAGTATATACTTGCAGAATGCTTGCTATTTATTAGTAAATATGAATACAAATGTAAAAGGAGGATTCTAAAAAGCTGGAAATGATGGCAGCATAGTTCTTTATTGTTTTGAGATTTTGTATAATTTTTTTTTATTTTTTCACTGGTTTTAATAGCAAAACCAAAGACTTACAGCCTTTGAGAAAAAGATATGCACCCCCCTCCATGAACCTTCATAAAAGGTTGAGGATAAGCCATTGTCAGCCACAAAACCTGTGTGGTGTCCCATATGTGGTGGAGGGCAGCAGAGAACATGCAGCTAGGTTTCTGGCACCTTCTTTAATATCTTTAGTTTACTGAAGCAAAAGGCGCCATGTATTCTGAAGACATGGCCCAATCTTGGATAAATTTCTTGAATCCCTTCCCTCACTAAAAGGGTGGCAAAGAGCTAAGAGCACAGATTGTTAGTGAAGAATGAACTGGTCTCTGAAAACAGAAACAGACCAGTGTTCCCTTCTAAAATTAAACTCTATTCTGAAGATAACAGAATGGTGAAGAGATAAGTAATTTAGCAGGGTAGACATAACCAGGGCCAGTCCAAAAAGAAAGAACAGATAAATAAGAGGAGGGAAGCAGATACCACAGGTCTGAGACATTGCAAAGACAATCTTTGGCCATTGCAAATATGGAGGTGTCCTCATCCTTTCCTTCTAAAAATTCAGAAAAATTGATGTTATTTAAGGGTAGTCCAGTCTTACGGAAAATAATTCAAGAGAAAGAAACTGAGGGAATGACATACACAGCAAGCCATGAAAAATTAAAAATTTTCACAAGATACTCAAAGTTTTAGAACTGACCAATATTTACAAAGGGTGGAATTGGGGAATTATTTAAAGTTTGAAAAATATGAAAGAGGAAAAGTAGATGTGAATGAAAAAGTTTGGGGGCTCAGAAAATAATTGTGTGTAAAATATAAATACATCACAAATGAGGCACAAAAATAAAAGGAATACAGTAGTTAATTATATGAGATAGACAATAATTTTTATTTATTCATACAAAATCAAAAATTATGAATAGTTTAGGAATGGGACAGAAGCTAAGGAAGCATAAATTATATATGTGTGTGTCTGTCTGTCTGTCTGTAGATATATCAGAATATAGTATATATATCAAAGCAAACACAAAGCTATACTGAAGAAACTGACCTGACATAAGTGATAATGTGATTATTGAAAGGGTGCACAGAGTTCCTCAAAACCAGATGTAATAGCCAATGCCAGATCTCTAAGTTATTAGTACAAGAAAAAATACTGAGCATTGTACTGAAATAAAAATTTATTTTGATAAAGCAAACTATTTTCTAGTAGGATCAGCTTTTCAACAGGCATTTTTTTCAAATATTATTTGTTAGCTATATATGTGTATAATCAAGAAAAGAAAAAATATCTTTGGACATAGCTAAAATGATATTCAAGTGTAGTGATTGTTGACAATTACAGTTAGGAGAAACTGTCCACCTGAGATCTGGAGCTATATCTAGAAAGTTTGTAAAGAAACATCAGTACAAGGACAAGTGGGTGGCAATAAGATTCATTTTTTTTATTTATCTATGTATTTATTATTTCATTACATTTTTATTTATGTGTTTGTGGAACACACACAACAGTGCACCCATGGAGGTTAGAGGTCTATTTTCAAGCTTTGATTCTCTCTTTACACTCTGTCGTTTCTGGTATTCTGTAACTCAGGTCACAGGCTTGATTGCCAGGACCTTTACCCACTGAGGCATCTTGGTGGCCCTAAGATTCACCTTTAGCTGAATACAAAGGGCGATGATTATTTTTGCAGTGGGAAGACTGTTACCATGTTGGTGCTGTGTACTTAAAAGGCTCAATTATCCCTTGTAAATTATCCCACAATTACCAGACAACTCCACCCCCAGTCCAGCATAAGAGAAGTCCAGTAAGAGAATCAGCTGCCTTTGCAAAGGAGAAAATGGAGATGGCCTTCGGGAATTGTCAATGGGAAACTACAGGGCAAAGTAAAGAGATGATCCTGGGGGAGGGACATGAAAGATATGTGAATGAAATATAAAATTCGAACATTCTTTCAATTATGACACTACTAAAAAAACAACAACCCCTCTCCCAAAAATACCAGTGAGAATTCCACAATGTATAAACACCCACTGGTGGTGTTTGATGGTGTCATAAAATCGTTATCGTTTTTATAAAGTGATCATCAGGATGTTTAACATAACGGCAAATTTTAAATTTGTAAAATAGTTCCTCCTTAGCCGGCCAGGGGTGGCGCACGCCTTTAATCCCAGCACTCGGGAGGCAGAGGCAGGCGGACTTTTGTGAGTTTGAGGCCAGCCTGGTGTCCAAAGCGAGTTCCAGGATAAGGCACAAAGCTACACAGAGAAACCCTGTCAAACAAAAACAAAAACAAAAACAAAAAATCCTCATCACTGACTAAAGGTTTAAACATGATGCTAATAACTTCATTTTATTTTATAAGTAAATATTCATCGGGTAAGTCATCTTGCATTATGAATTTGTGTGTGTTTGTATGTGTGCATGTATGTAAAGACAAGCTTGTCTGTTTATATGCTGTGGAGGCCAGAGGTTAACATGGGGTTATCCTTCTGTTTTGGAAGGGGTTTCTTCCGGGGCTAGGGGCTTGCTATGGCAAGTAAGCTTCTGGAATTGGCTAGTCTTCATTTCCTGGGCACTGAGGGTGATATGCATACTGATGGGCCTTGTTTTTCTTTTTCTTTCTTTTTTTTTTTTTTTTAAATGTGGGTTCTGGAATCCAAATATGAACCCTCGTGCTTGAATGGTAGGCACTTACCCACAGAGCTATCCCTCTACTCTGAATTTGTGATCCATGCAAGACATACCAAAGTGTCTAAATCTAGATTTCTGTCAAGTTAGTAAGGCAGTGTAATAAGATGGAAGAATAATTAAATATTTTCTTTTTACCCAGGTTTATAGAAGACCTAACGGATATGTTAGGCTTTGCGCCAAGCAGATATTACTATTACATGTGGAAATACATTTCCCCTTTAATGCTACTAACATTGCTGATTGCTAGCATTGTGAATATGGGATTAAGTCCTCCCGGCTATAATGCATGGATCGAGGAGAAGGTAAAATATGAAATAAAGAAGTTAGCTCATTTTGAAGTGAAACTATGCCACTTTAGAAAGCATCGTATTTTATTTGCTTCATAGTATTTTGTTTATTTATTTATTTACTTATTTATTGCTTTTGAGTGATGTTGCTTTGGTTTGGGGTACTATGGTTTACAATTTGTACCTCCAACAGCTATGAAGTTTATACACTCTGAGCTTCTACTTAGCAAATGACACTCATCAGCCTTCTACTTATCAAACCAGATCTCTTCATCTTACCATTGAAGAACAGTGGCTGCATGGTCTTTGACTCTAGGAAGCATAGTAAACCTCTGGAAATATTTTTTTCTATAGAAATTCATTACATTTCAGGTATTCACAACACTTAAAATACATATTAGTGATGTGGGCATAATTTAAATAAATATTGAATCAAGGCTTTATGACAGCTATTTTCTGTGAGCAGTGTGACTATAGATGGTATGTTTCCAAGTAGTACTAGCTAGCTACACTGGCTCAAACATGAGATCTGTGTTGGCTATTATAGACCAGTGCACTTATTTTAACTACCCTATGGTCAATAATTCTACGTAACAATCACACATTCACAATGGAAACACAGACCAGCCTGTCATCTTTATGAAAACCTTGGGAACAGATATGCTTCAACGTCTAGGTTTTCAGATTTTTGAGAGATAGTATGGTACACATGGCAGATGCCTGTTGCTTAGTAACAGTACCCCAAAACTTAGTGACAGATAGTTTTGCTTAATTGTTGTCAACTCTTTTGTTTTTTTCCTAGACTAACAGATGTGGTTGCATTTGATTTGGGAAATAGAATCTCTCTCTCTCTCTCTCTCTTCTCTCTCTCTCTCTCTCTCTCTGTCTCTCTCTCTCCTTCCCTCCCTCCCTCCCTCCCTCCCTCCCTCTCTCTCTCTCCCCCTCTCTCTCTCTGTCTCTCTCTCTCTCTCCTTCCCTCCCTCTCTCTCTCTCTCTCTCCCCCTCTCTCTCTCTGTCTCTCCCTCCTTCCCTCCTTCCCTTCCTCCCTGTCTCCCTCTCTCCCTCCCTTTCTCTTCCTCTCTCTTTTTTTCTTTATCTCATCCTTGGGTTCTCTCAAACTTTATGGGATAAGGGCAGAATTCTAAGAAACCAAAATATGAATGATCAGACTTTTTAACTGTTGAATTTGCTGAATATCACTCCCATTACTTATTGTCACTCTGAGCAAGTGACATTATAATCCCAGAGTTCGGCACACAAACCCAAGACCAATGTAACTCCTTCATATGTGGGCCTACGAAGAAGGCTGATAGTTATTTTTTCCCTTGGCTTTGTCAGGCCTCAGAAGAATTTCTGAGCTACCCGATGTGGGGGATGGCTGTCTGTCTCTCTCTGATGGCTCTTGCCATACTTCCTGTGCCTGTTGTTTTCCTCATTCGTCGCTGCAACCTCATCGATGACAGTTCGGGTAACTTGGCCTCTGTGACCTATAAGAGAGGGAGAGTCCTGAAAGAGCCCGTAAACTTGGAAGGAGATGATGCAAGCCTCATTCATGGAAAGATACCAAGCGAAATGTCATCTCCAAGTTTTGGTAAAAATATTTATCGAAAGCAAAGTGGTTCCCCGACACTGGACACTGCTCCCAATGGACGCTATGGGATTGGGTATTTGATGGCAGACATGCCCGATATGCCTGAGTCAGACTTGTAGCTGAAATGGAAGCCCAAGCTGTGTGTGGTTCATTTTTATTGATGAGCGTTGGTTCTACTATGCGAAGCATTGGGCTTCACTTACCAGAAGGTGATCGCAGGTGTCCATGGCTGTGATCTTTAATCCCAACAGTGTAAGGCAGTCCAGGAAGAGCATTCCTCAGTTTACATCTGCACAGAATTGCAAAGAAAGCTTACAGTGAGTGACTGAAGTCATGTTTTACCAGGATTTTTAAAAAAATACTTTTGGCATATTTTCAAGTATTTCTATCTTTTAAGAAAAAAACAAAACAAAACAGGTGTTACCTCAGTTTCTAATAATTTCTGAATTTAATATTATTGGCAGTTCTAAAATCCCTGGTATATCTTACAATCTATAATTTCGCCTTCAGGGTGAGTCCCAGTATTACCAAGCACAGTTGTGTGAGTCCATGCCTCTCGGCACAGTTCCATGAATACGTTGTGTAGATAGGCTGTACTTATTTAGGCACTTAAACTGAAGAAAACTGCAAAGTATTTTCTTATATGATATCTATATAGAGCAATAGTATCAAAGAATGAGAAGGCACTATGGTGGATGACATGAGCATCACATGGATGGCTGTATATTTTGTGTAAAATAGGTGGGTGAAAAAAATGACCTAAGAGTGAGTTGCCCTACACTCCCTAGAATTATGCAGACTCTGCATTTTTCTTATGCCGTGTGCCTAAAAAAACCTGCTTAATATTTATTGTGGTTTCGAGATCATTTATAGTATATTTATATAATATACTTGCAATGTATAGAGATGTGTATTGGGACTCTTAAGTGCTGATTTGGAAACCTGAAGCAAGATAGTATTTGATTTCATATATTTCTGTTTTGCTTCATTTTATGCAAATATAAATCCTTTTTTTAAGTGATTGTTAAAACTGTATGGCATTACATTTTAACCTACAAATAAACAACGTTTAAACAATGGTGTTTGTTTCCCTCATTGATTTTCCTTGACTCATTTGAACTGGATTATGGCCCCTTACAATTCATGAGCTAGATTGTCTTGCATTTCAGCCGGCACTTAAGCATTTTGTAGTAATCATCACATTCCCAGCGGGATTAACAAAGTCATAGGGCTGTGACTGCTTTGCAGTCAAATAAACAACAGCATTTAATGATTAATGGGTGCTCTAATGTTGTCTCAGTATATATTAAAAAAGGCATATAGCTTCCAACAAACTGTGTATACAGTTGAATGCTTGCTTCAACTGTTTCATGTTTGACATTAGCTAAAGAACTGGAAATGTAGTAAAAACAACCTGAACACACAACACAATTTTATTAATTATAATTCTTACCTCCTTCCCTTCCTTCTTTCCTATACTGGATATTCAACCTACGAGCATATTGTGCAATCTAGGCAAGTGTTCTACCACTGAGTTATATGCATGCTCAGCCCTGTTAAAACCCTAATTTATATGAGCCTTCTACATTTAGTCATTAAACACACATGCAAGTCTGTTTTTCTCCATTTCCTCCTCTACTCTGCTGGCGGTAAACCATTGTGCTTACTCTCAGCTTCCAATTACAATAGTGATAAAAAACAAACAAAAACAAAAACAAAAAATCAGATGTAAGTGAAAGCATGTAACATTTGACTTTGTTTCTGAATCTTTTCTTTATTTTTTTCTATGTTGTCCACATGACAGTATCTTGCTCAGCTAAATAGTGTTCCTCTGCTTTTATTAACGAGCACTTCTTTATCTGTCAGTGCTTTGGTGGGCACACAAGTTGCTTCCATACCCTCATTCTTCTGCACCGGGTTGTAGCAGACGGAGATCTGTGAGTGGCTGATTTCATTTCTCTTCTGAAGTTTATCGTTTAGGATGCTGCCTTATATGGTGAAGCAGATCTCTATCCCGTCCTCTCAAACTAATTAAGAATAAGGCAGGAATATATTTTTGATTTGGAGAACAACAATTTAAATCCGTTCCAAGGCAACCCACTTGCCGCACAAGGAACATTGGCTAAGAAGTGAGAACAAAGTGAAGGCTCTTTTTTCTTTTATCACCATGTTGTTAATCCTTCAGCTGTCCTTTCAGGTAACCTTTGCCCTGATTTCAGCATCTGTCAAATAAAAGTCCGAGCAAGGATGGTGCTTCTTGTCTGATCCCAGTACTCAGAAGAGGCAGGGGATGGCTGCTGGTTCAGGTCCAACCTGATCTCCAAAGTGAGATGTAAGAAAGCCTATGCTACATAGATACCCTAACTCTAAATAAATAAGTAAATAAAGGTCAACATTACTTTCGATACATACTGAGTCAATGTACCATGATAATTATAATTAAAATATAGATATAATCATATTTTCTTATTCATTTCCTATTCTTAATTCCCCTTTCCTTTATTAATCACCAGTGAGAGTTTTATCTGTTCTTTCTCAGATATTGTAGTTTTTTGGTTTTTTTTTTTTTTTTTTTAGCTGAAAATCGAACCCAGGGCCTTGCGCTTGCTAGACAAGTGGTCTACCACTGAGCTAAATCCCCAACCAATACTGTAGTGTTTAACAACAGTTAATAATTGGAGATAATCCTTCACTAAAGTCCAAAATTTGATTGTTTTATATTATCTTATCAATATTTGGTCTAATTTACATCTAGGAGTGTCATTGCTAAGGGATGTCTCTTTGCAATTTCAAACCAGAGTGAAAAGAGGTAGAGTCCTTAACGCAGTGCTGAGAACAAAATGGGTGAAGGAAGAAATGCTCTCATTGGTGAGGTTAGTATAGGAGGCGGCATCATGAGATGATTAGGAGATGAAACATAATTGCATAAAGATATATTTGCATTTCTATACCTTTGCATATTTTACAATATTTTATCATTTGCTTTCTTTTCTTTTCTTTCAAATTTTGTGGAGAACCAATGAATTTATTGGACTTGCTTATAGAGCATGGGTGAGGGGTTACTTATTAAAACATGAGTACATCACTACCACAAGTCCTGATCCATCATGGATAATAGCAGCATGCAGTTGCTTTTCAGTCAACTTTTCACTTTCTATACATTCTAGTATCTCCCAAGATTACTGGAAGTGTATGTGTGTGTGTGTGTGTGTGTGTGTGTGTGTGTGTGTGTGTGTGTGTGGTTAGGAAGATGTAATGGCTGCGAATATAAGATCCACTCTTATTCTACTAGGAAGTGGTGATAAACTTTCTAGGTTACATTCTGTTTTATGGTAAGGAAGATAAAAAGGTGCTGATAAGATGTCTGAGTGGCCTGATACCAACTCTGACAACATGAGTTTGTGTCAGAGTTATGTTTGACTCAGAACACACAGGGTAAGGTAGATAGACCTCCACTTGTATGCTATGACCACTCACTCCCACATACAAATAAATGAATGTTAAGAAAAGGTATTTAAAATTTTTTGTATTTTAACATATATATATGTTATATATATTAATATATATAATATATATATATATATATAATTTTTCTCTTTTTATCTCCTAGGTCCTTTACATATATGCTATGGCTCCCAGTTTAGTGTTTTTGTGGGTTTCCTGAACGTACAAATGTACATAGGGTCCCTGTGTCTTTATCTCTCTCTTATGCTGTTTCTTGAGCTCGCTCTTTCTTTCCTTTCTTTCTTTTCCTTCCTCTCTCCCTTCCTCTCTCCCTTCCTTCCTTCCTTCCTTCCTTCCTTCCTTCCTTTCTTCCTTCCTTTTTTCCTTCCTTCCTTCCTTCCTTCCTTCCTTCCTTCCTTCCTTCCTTCCTTCCTTTCTTTCTTCAAGGGTTTCTCTGTGTAGCTTTGGCACCGTTTCCTAGAACTCACTCTGTAGCCCAGACTGGCCTCGAACTCAGAGTTCCTCCTCTCTGCCTCCCAAGTGCTAAGATTAAAGGCATGCGCCACCACTACCTGGCTCCTATGACTTTCTTCATGAAAACATGTTTGAATGGGGTGGTTCCAATCATTCCACCCTTGCTACCCTCATCCTAGCCCAGCAGCACCTTGTCCAGAGTGTGTGGGTCCATCTCTCTATTTATAATGATGAGTTACTTTTTACCCACGAAAGCACTTCTCAGTTCCACAGACCTTTGGTCGTCTTCTTCTAGATTTCCAGAACAGACTTAACAGATAAAGCAGCCTGTATTGCTGAGATTCAAATTTCCACTTTAAAACCAATATATTTTAAATTTTTCATGAAATCACATTTTCTTAATAAAAAATGCAGCAATTTATTTATAGAAATCTTGGGAAACAAAAACACATTAAGAAAATATTAAAATTAGAGCAATTATAATTGTAAAAATACATAGAAAAGATGGATACCTAGTTCTAAGAATAAAAATTACTCAATAGACATTGGTGGGGCACCTTGCACAGCCTTGATGCAGGGCGAGTGTCTTGGACCTGCCTCTGCTGACTGTCCATGGAAAGCCATACCTTTTCAGAGGAGGGGATGGTAGGTGGGCTAAGGGGGAAGACTGGAGGGGAGTGGGAGAAGAGATGAGAAGGGGGTCTGTGGTTGGTATGTGGAATAAATAAAAATTTCTTAATTAAAAAATAACTCAATAAAGGCAATTACAATAGTTACAAAACCATTTCCTTTCAGTGTCCAGGAAATTTTACATCAGTGTAAGCTAACCTGAGAATAGTGTACCCCAGTCTTCCTAGACTTTAGGACATGGCATCTGAGTATACTGTGAAATAACGTGATGATATCCTATTTACACCCTGACATGAGAGCATTATACTCAGTACTGTAACATCTGTATATATTACTCTACTGTACTCTAATTCAAGATCATAGTACCTACTTTAGAATAACCTGACCTGAGAGCATGCTTCCTTGGTTGAACCTCTTCTGATATCATGATATCGCAGCAGAGCCTCAAATAAAAACATGATTACCAAGTGTCCATTGCCCTGAGATCTCAGTACTACAGTCTACCTTTACCTGAGAAGCAGAAACAAAGTTTAACATTTTCAAGTAGAGTGATCAATAGGGCATCCATTTAATCTGTCTATTCTAGCACTGATCTACCATATCCACAAGGTAAGTTGGATCCAAAGATGCAGACACTCAGCTATATTCATCTTCTCACAATATTTACTATCACTGTTGTCCAAAATCCGACATTTTCCTGCCTAATTTCAAACTTTTAATGAGGAAATGCTAGAAGGATCAATATGGGAGCATAAAAATTAATTATTGTGAAATGAAGGCAGTAAATGGGAGCCTGGATTGTCCAGTCATTTCTAAATGTATTAAGTAAAACTAATATCTTAATTCTGTACTTGCTTAATCAACTTTTGGGAAGAAAAATTTGAATGAAGCCACATCGTAAGTTCTTTAAATTTAATCATAGCAATCATTTTTCATGAGCTTCTTCACATAGCCTACCAACGTGAGATTCTCAGTAGGAGTTCCCAAACTTTACTTCCTTTAGTCAGTTGTAGTCACTAGTAAACCAGTTTGGGAACTTATTGTTGGTAGATAACTAATCATTTATATAACACTTACCTTAACATCATAGTATATGTTTATTCTCTATCTGAATCTGCATCACAGTAAGTCACAGCCATCAAGCATGGGGAACTCTTTCTTTTTCAACAGTGAAAATTTCCCAGTTATTAATAAAATACTCACATTCTAAAAAATTCCAACTTAAACATGTAGATACACTTATTTTATGATTAAAATGTGAAGACTCATCCAAGGGCACAACATACCCTTGCTCTAATCAACCACATTGTGATTCATCTTTCTGCCTCATTTTAGAAATGAAATGAATTCCTATGTGAAACCTCAGGTTTTCACAGCTTTTAGCTCTTTATTTTTTACTCAAGCTAAACTGACCTGGTTCTCTATTTTCAAGTCCAAGTATGCAGATGGTTCCAGGAACAGCATCATGAGTAGAAATAATCATATTTTTCAAAATGTTGATCCGAAAAATATTTTTTATAATGTGTATGGTGATAATAAATAAGATATGTATTAATTATGAGGTTTCTTTATTTGATTCTGCTGTGACAATTTGAAAGTGCCCAACTCTTTATAAATATCATCTTTGTGGGAACTCAACAATTATATACAATGAAGGTATAGTATTTTATTATGATCATATAATTTTGAGCAACATTATGCATAAAATTCAGTCAGCTAGGGAAAATAATTTTGGCATTAACAAGCTGCTATGAATGAAAAATAATCACAGAGTTTGTCTGACAATAAACTGAGTAGAATTTTTACTGGCACATTATCTTTCTAGTAGTCAGAGAAGAGGAAATAATTTATATGTGGATGAGCTTTTATTTTGATTACCTCTGTAATATTATTAAAGAAAAGACACATTAGACAGAGGAACACACTGGAGTTCCTGCTATCCTTTCCTGTGTCCATCACTGATCAGCCAGGCATGGACAGCTTGTGTAACCTCTACTGATGAGTTCTCAAGGCTGACTTGGATTTTAAAGAGAATGATCATATTAAAATAGCATTTTATTATTTTTTATTTTATTTTATAATTTAATTTAATTTCACATGTCAGCCATGGATTCCCCTGTCTTCCTTCCTCCAGGTCCCCTGCCCTCCCCCCAGCCCACCTCCCATTCCCATCTCCTGCAGGGCAAAGACTCCCCTGGGGATTCAGCTCAACCTGGTAGATTCAGTCCGGCCAGGTCCAGACCCCTCCTTCCAGGCTGAGCAAAGTGTCCCTGTGTAACCCCAAGGTTCCAAACAGCCAGCTCATGCACTAAGGACAGGTCCTGGTCCCACTGCCTGGGTGCTTCCCAAACAGTTTAAGCTAATCAACTGTCTCACTTATCCAGAGGGCCTGATCCAGTTGGGGGCTCCTCAGCTTTTGGTTCATAGTGCACGTGTTTCCATTAGTTTGGCTATTTGTCCCTGTGCTTTTTCCAATCTCAATCTCAACAATTCTTGCTCATACAATCTCTCCTCATTTTTAAAAGGAGTCTAGTAATCTAGAATTTTTTCTATGCAAATGTTGAAAGACACACTGACAGCTATAACTTACTATTGCTCTTAGCTATATTAGGCTTGAAATTTTTTAATTCATTTATTTTTATTTCATATGCATTGGTGTTTTGACTACAATGTGTGTCTGTGTGTCTGTGGGATGCCCTGGAACTGGAGTTGTTAGTTAAATAGTTGTTAGTTGCCATGTGTGTACTGGGATTTGAACCTGAGTCCTATTGGAAGAGCAGCAACCAGTGCTCTGAATCTCTAAGCCATCTCTCAAGTCCCTAGGATTGAATTATTTTTTGTACTTTCAAGTGTACTCTTAAGAATGATATGAATACATTTATTTTTGTAGCTTGCATATTTTAAGAAGTTCTATTTCTTTTCAAAGATGATTAATACTTTATCCATAGTAACAGACATACAACAAATACCTAAAGTGCAGTGGGAAAGCTGGTTGGTTCACTTATTGATTGACTAAATATTTTTTAATAAGAGTATTTGCAAAGTACTATACCAGTGATCAGAATTATTGCTAAAATGTCAATACATCGCATTAACTTTTTTATTACTTTCAGTATATATTTTAAATATTTTAAGTTGTGTTTGTACGTGTTTGAAGAGTCAAGAAATGTGTTAATATCTGAAGAAAATACTATTCATAAAAAGAAACACATTTTTTAAAAAATTACATGCCATTACAGGTACATAAAATAAGTTTATTTAAAAAATGAACAGAAACTTAAAACACCTCACAAGATTTTATGTAAATAAAGACTTTAAAAGCAGGAAAATTCTAAGTTTCCCTGCTTCCTTGAGTGTCAGCTGCGTGTGATAATGCTGATTGTCTTCAGGACAGGTCTTGTCTCAGTTCTCTTTGTTAGCATATGGAGTGAACGCTACTGATATTTAAAGTCCTTTGAACTCTCAATTCACCCTTACCGTTTTGTGTCCATTTTCTTTACAATTCTATCCTCCAACTTTGGTTAGAACCAATCCATGTGCCAGTTCTCATTTAGATGGTACTTTCCTTAATGAGGCTGCATCACTACTCATCCTTGGAAGAGCATTCATCACATTATATTAAAATTCTTTACTACATTGCCCAATCAACTCCCCAAAGTCAGACATTCTGTGTTGGTCAGAAGTACATGTCCAGGACATATGTAACATCTACCATGAAAGAGTGCAGCGTTGTTTAAAGGAGGAATAGAAAAGAGGGAGGGGTTGAAAACAAGGAGTAGAGGTGATGTCAGAAGAGAAGCAACATCTTGTGTCTCCGTGTTTGCTGTGGATTGGATGAGGTTGGTCCTTCCAAACTTCTCTGTTTGATGCATTTTCCCACTGTCATGATGTGAAACATGGAGAAAGGTTTAAATAAGAAGTTACTGAAAGCACCATCCTCAGAGTAGGTCAATGTAGCCTTCTTGGGCCACAGATACTTCCTATAAAATCATTTGTTATGTGCTGTGGATATCGCTCTGTGTAAATAAAGTTCTGATTGGCCAGTGGCCAGGCAGGAAGTATAGGCGGGACAAGAGAGAAGAGAATTCTGGGAAGTAGAAGGCTGGAGGGAGACACCGCCAGCCGCCGCCATGAGAAGCAACATGTAAAGACACTGGTAAGCCACAAGCCATGTGGCAAAGTATAGATTAACAGAAATGGGTTAATTTAAGATAGAAGAAGTAGATAACAAGCAGCCTGCCATGGCCATACAGTTTCTAAACAATGTAAGTTTCTGTGTGCTTTCTTGGTTGGGTCTGAGCGACTGTGGGACTGGCGGGTAAGAGAGATTTGTCCTGACTGTGGGCCAGGCAGGAAAACTCTAACTACAGTTATGAAAGAACAAACCTGGCTTTGCTCCCTTTCTGGATTCCTGTCTTGCCACACGAACTCTTCCTCTCTCTTACCATTCCTGGCATGTTGCAGTCAGCCAGGAGCCTATACAGCCATAGTTGTTCTTAACAGAACTCAGACTGATGAGGGTAATGGGCTTGACCATTTAGACTGAAATAGGAGCTAAATTAAACCTCTTCTTGTTTTTAGCAATTAACCATACTTCAGTGTTCTGTCAAAACAAAGGGACACTGACAAGTTCATGGCTATAGAATAAACTTAGTCTATTTAACAAACACACACACACACACACACACACACACACACACACACATGAATTTATATTCACATATATGTTTTTTTATATTTTAAAGTTGAAATCATTTAACAAGGCATGAACTGACCAATTAAATGTTCTTTACCAGAATCCAAAATAAATATCCAGGGTCTTTATATGAATTTTGCATAAAAAGTGGTAAATTAGAGGTTGTAACTAGGTGTCCTAGCTTCACACGTTAGCTTTGTTACTTAATATTCATGTGATTTTATTTTCCTTTTAGAGTTTTCAAGGCACAGTTTCTTTGTGCATCCCTGGCTGTTCTAGAACTCATTCTGTAGACCAGACTGGCCTAGAGCTCAGAGACCCGCCTGCTTCTGCCTCCCGAGTGATGGGATTAAAGGTGTGTGCTACCACCACACTGCTATTATGTGATTAATTTATAAAACTTCTCCATGCCTCCATTTCAGTATCTGAAGTCAGGATGAGAGTGTTTAACCCTTAATGTTTATATGCAAACATAGTAGGCCAACAGTACAGCATCATTAGCTCTGAACCTAGAACAATGACAAGTGATACATGGTTTCACTCTGACCTAAGCATATTTTTTGTTTACTTCTTCTATGTGGGCTTGTGTATGCATGAGTGTGTATAATATAGTATACCTACATGTGTGCTTACGTGTGTGTGTGCGTGTGTGTGTGTGTGTGTGTGTGTGTGTGTGTGTGTTCTTGTATGTGGAGGATGAAGGTCCAAGGCAAAGGTCTTCCTCTCACTTAATAAATAAATAAATGAATAAATGAACTGAGATCATTTATTTGGCAACATGGAATGGTCAACAAGCTGTCAGACACTCCTGTCTCTGCTTCCACAAAGCTGGGATCACTTGTGCATGCCACCACACCTGGTTTCTAATAGGGATACTGGGGAATTATGACTAGTGTCCTTACAGTTGCACTCCAAGTGCTTTATCAATTGATCTATCTCTTCTGGCTCTTGACATTGTCTTATCTTCTACTTTATCCAGTTTTCCCATCTATGTTAACCAGCTACAACTTAAATGCTAAACCAATTTTTAATCTATCTTCAAACATATATTATGTATATTATAATAAGGACACACACATATATTTGTATATGTGTATATGTATATGTATATATTTGTGGCAGGGTCTCACTATGTAGTCGCAGTTAGCCTAGAAGTAACTTTGCAGACCTGGTTGCCTCAAACTAACAGAGTTTAGTCTACTCTACCTGAGTGCTGAGTTAAAGGTGTGCATCACTATGTCCAGTTTTGTCCTCAAACTTAAATGCTTCACCATTATATCTAATTTTCCCATAAATTATACTATTGTGTTCCATACAAGTTTGAAGTACATGATGTGATAATTAGTTTTCTTGAAATGATATATTGATCACTCCAGGGGATAAAAGAAATATTTTCATATTATTTTAAATTTTAAATATTTTTAATATACTTACAATTTGTTAAATTAGCTAACAAAACAGAACAAACCAATAAAGAAACATAATAAAGCTAAAGAAAGAATCATTAGTGCTTAGACACCTGTCTCCATTTTGAACTGGATATTTAAAGTGCCTGTCACTTAAGTTTCTTCCAGAAGAGGGCAGTAGCACATTTCCTTATCACTAGAAGATTGTAAAGTATTTATGTTATGTCCAAGTCATTGACACTAATCAGCATTGGAAACTATTTTTTCCATAAAATCCTTTGTTTTCTTGACTTATCATTTTATATGATAAAGCTTTACTATTGTGTAATTTAAAAACTGAATATCTTCATTTTTATGAAAAAAGACACTAGAAATAGAAAATGATAAACATTATTAATTCCTTTTACTTTTTTCATTTTATGAAAATTGATTTTGTTCTCACATAATGCATCCTGATTGTGACTTCCCCTCTCTCTCCTCTTCTAGTTCATCCCCACCTCCCCTCTCAATACAGATGTATCCCTTCCTGTCTACCATTAGAAGGCGAACAGGCTTCTAAGGGATAAATAATTAAAATAATATAATATTATGTGATAAAACAAAAACTAACAAATCAGCAGAATAGGACAAAATTTGAAAAGAGCTCAAGAAAAGGCACAAGAATCAGATACAGACACAGAGTCCCACTCATTCACACACTCAGGAATCCCATGAACACAAGAAACTAAAAGCCCTAATATATATATGCAAAGGTCATGTAGCATAAAAGGAGAGAAAAATATAAATAAAATTAAATAATAGAATAAGGTATGAAAAAAGCCCTTATACAACATTATGAAACAAGGAAATTCCAATGACGTGGTTGAATACCTTTTCTGTTGGCCATCTACTGCTGAGCTATAGTCATCTATTGAGTAGTTTGTTTCCCTAGTAAGACTCCTTTAAAGAAAACTGAATTTTCATTTGCAAGTGGTTATCAATTGCAGGTGACTTCTGGGTTAGTAATGAGGATGGGACCACTTCTCTTTGCAGCTCTAAGACACCATCAGGTGCAGACCCGTGCAGGCCTTGTGCACACTGCCTCGTCTCTGTGAGTTCATACGTGTGTCAGCCCTGTTACCTTGGTGTTACCCAGCTCCTCTGGCTCTTAGGATATTTCTGCCTCCCTTGCCGCCAGTTTCCCTGATCCCCGAGGGGAAAGATTAGATAGAGACACCCTCTCTGGGCTCAGTGTTTCAAGGTCTCTCACACTATGAATCGTGTTGGCTGTGGGACTTTGTAGTCATTTCCATTTGCAGGATCAAGTTTTCTGATGATGACTAAGCAAGATACTAATCTGTGTAGATTCTCATTAGGAATCATTTTATTGCTTTGTACTTTAATGAAAGCAGTAGTAATTGGTTTTGTTGTATCATTTAACTATCTACTCTCAGGTTCTTGGTTACCCAAGCAGTGACAGGTATAGGTTCCATCTCAAGAAGTGGGCTTTATGTCAAAACCCATATTGTTTGATTACTTCCACTCAACTTGGGCTGCTATTGCACTATCATATCTTGCAGTCAGGACACCATTGTAGATTGAAGCATTTGTGGTTGGGTTGGTGTTTACCTTTCTCCTTTGGTAGCATGCCGAGTACCTTCCTGTACCAAAAACTCTAGGAAGTAGGGGTGAAGGCTTTATGTAGGCATCAGCTCGACCTCTCCATGTTCACTGAGTTGTGTAGGTGTCGTCTTCAGCAACAAGGCCTTGACATCACTTTGAAGAGAGCATCCTAGAATCCTGGCAATAGCCTGCTTTGTTCAGTGGTTGCTACGGGGAGCCTTTGGAAAACTCAATTAAATGTAACCCATTTCTAGTACTGGAAACTTTATTTGGTGACAAAAGATGTCCAGTTGGGGTTCTGTCTACCTCATTATTTGGTGATTTCTTTTATACTGCCTTTAGAAATGTATATATTATAGGAAGCGTCAACTGTATTGGGTTTCCATATGACTACTCAAATGGCCCTCGATTTTAGCTGTCTCTCCCCATATTCATTTTGTTTTTTTCCCCTTCTTTTCTCCTGCTCCCCACTTGATCTTACTGTTCTAGGCCTAACCCCATCTACCTGTTACTATCTGTTCTATTTCCCTTTCCCAGGAAGAGCTATCTCTAGCCCCAGTATTGTACTACATATGTAACTTGTGTGTTTCTTGGATTGTAACATTTTTATCACTAACTTAACAGCTAATATCTACATACAAGTGAATACATAGCATAGCTGTCTTTCTGGGCTTAGATTACCTAACTCAGAATATTTTTTTTTTGTAGTTACACCTATTTCCCTGAAAATTTCATAATTTCAGTCTTTGTAGTGGCTGAGTAATATTATTAAATTATTAAATCCATCTTTAAATATACTAGATTTTCTTTATCCATTCATCTATGTAGGGCATCTAGGTTATTCTAATTTCTGGAAGAAATGAACATGGTTGAGCAAGTGTCTCTGTGGTAGAATGAAGCATCCTTTGGGAATATGCCCAAGAGTGGTATAGCGGGATCTTGAGGAAGATCAAGTCCCATCTTCCTGAGGCACCACCACACTGGTTTCCATAGTGGCTGTACAAGCTTGTACTCCCACCAGCAGTCGAGGAGAGTTCCTTTTACGCCACATTCTTACCAGCATGAGCTGTGACTTTCTTCTGTCGCTCTTAACCATTATGACATGTGTAAGATGGAATCTTGAAGTAGTTTTGCTTTTCATATCCTTGATGGCTAAGAATGCTGAACCTTTCTTTGTTTCTGAGCCATTTGAGTTCCCTTTATGGAGAACTCTCTTCTTAGAACTGTACCCCATCTTTTATTTGGGTTATTTGTGTTTCTTTAAATGACTGGTTTCTTGGGTTCTTTATATATTTTTGATATTAGTCCTCTCTTAGATATATAATTGGTAAAACTCTTATTCCATTCTGTAGGCTGCCACATTATCTGAAAGACGGTGTCCTTTGCCTTTTAGTTTCATGAGCTCCCATATATTAATTCTTGATCATTTACCTGTTCTAATAGTGTTTTGTTCAGAAAGTCTTTTCCTGTGCCCATGAGTTCAAGACCATTACCCACTTTTTATTGGTTCTTAGTATCTTGTTTTTGTTGAGGTACTTCATCCATTTGGAGTTAAGTTTTATCCATAGTGATAGCTATGGATCTAATTGATTCTTCTACATGCAGATATCCAAAGTGACTAGCACCATTTTTTGAAGATGATGCCTTTTTTCTATTGTGTATCTTTGGATTCTTTACCCCAAATCAGGTATCCATAAGTGTGTAGATGTACGTCTGAATCTTCAATTCTATTCCATCATCCAGTGTGTTTGTTTTTGTGCCAATATGCTGTTTTCATTACTATATCTTAGAAATACAATTTGAGGGTGACTTTCTAGCAGTTCTTTTATTAATTAGGGTGGTTTTACCTACTTGGAGTTACCCTGATGCCCAAACCACATAAAGACTCAACAGACCAACTGAAAGAGAACTACAGACCAATTTCTCTTATGAACATAGTTGCAAAAACTTTCAATATAATACTTGCAAACTAAATCCAAGAACACATCAAAAAGATTATCTACCATAATTAAATAGATAAACAGCACCTTCCACAATAGCCTCAAATAATATAATGATATATTATAATTTTATAATACATTTAATATATTTTATAATATAATATATTGCAGTAATTCTAGCCAAGCAAGTTAACAACTTGTGTGATAAAACTGTGAGTCACTGAAGGAAGACAAATGAAGAAGGTGTCACATCTTCCATGCTCATGAATTAGTTGAATTAACATAGCAAAAATGGCCATCCTACCAAAGGCAATCTGCAGATCCAATGTAATCTCCATCAAAACCCCAACACAGTTCTGGATGTATATTGAAATGATCCTCTCGAGCTTCATATGGAAACACAATATTATTAATTCTTCAAAGGAAAGTACAGATATTGAGTAAAAATGTTTCCTTCCTAAATGAAAGCAAGTTAAAAGGTGAAGTCCATAACAGGTTGTTTTTGTAGCTAATGATTGTGGATATTTTATAAAAATAATATTTTCTATTAATGTAAAATAATTAAAAGTATGAGTTAAGCTTTTCTTTTTTCATTGCTGAGATATTTAATATATGAAGGTGTCTGCTGGGGGTGTCTTTCCGTACGCTGTGACTATATTGTTGCTCCCACTGGTTAGTAAATAAGCTGCTTTGGCCTATGGCAAGGCTACTTAGAGGCAGGCAGGAAATCCACGTAGAGAGACAGGAAAGAGAAAGGTGGAGTGGGCTAAATGCCAGGCTGCCATCCTAGGAGCAACAAGTAATAGGACGCAGGTAAAGCCACAGACCACGTGGTGATCAATTAACAGTTATGGGTTGAGTTAAACTATAAGAGCCAGCTACTATGAAGCCTGCCATAGGCCATACAGTTGATATATAATATCAAGCTTCTGAATGGTTATTATATAAGTGACTGAGGGACAGCAGGGTCCAGGTGGGTCTGCAGGAGTGTGAGACTGCCGGGCTGGACCGGACATGAGAAAATTTACAGCTACAGGTGTCTCTGTGGGAATGTGGATTAGCTTGCACAAGTTATCATTACTCACTTTTAAAATAATACCAACTTTTTTCACAGTGTAATAAAATTAACTTATTCACACCATTTTGAAGTAAACAATAGTTTATTGTTAAAATTTGTGTTAGAAAAAATTCTTTAACATTTTAATGGTAACTGTACCATTTACAATTTTGGCTTTGGGGACATAGGAAATGTTTCAGAAAGTCAGCTAAGTGCCTACCACATGTCAGGTAAAGGTCAGATGAGTGACATCATAGTTGAGCTCTTATTTTTTCCTGCAGTGATAATCAACACAACGGACATCATTTTAGACTTTAAGATGAAAACCTGTTTCCCAGCTTCATAGTGATTATTAAGTAGCAGAGACAATGAACATCACTTTAGACTTTAAGATGAAAACCTATTTCCCAGCTTTGTAGTGATTATCAAATAGCAGAGCCAAGCCTCAGAGAGTCTGAGGTTTAACCAATATTCTAGCATAAAGCCTCAAAAGTTTGAAATAGCTTTCCTTTAAAAATTATGGCATTATAAAACCTAGGTCATTAATGTCCCCATATCTACACTTTGGTCTTGTGAATCTCTATGCATAAATGCTGCTTGCATTCAAAAGCAATCTTTAAGAATGAAGATAACTTTCCCTTAAACCTTGCCCTTCATTACCCCCACTCACATCCAGGTTGTTCATGTAGATCTCATCCATTTCTCTGTCATTGGTTGATCCCTGTGTCTTTCCTAGGGTTCTGTTTTCTAGGTAGCCTCCCTGGAGTTGTGTAGCAGTCTAGTCATCTTTGTTTTACATCTAGTAACCTCCTATGAGTGAGTACATATCATGTTTGTCCTTCTGAGTCTGGGTTACCTCACTCAGGATGATTTTTTCTAGATCCATCCATTTGCCTGCAAACCTCATGTCATTGTTTTTCTCTGCTGAGTAGAACTCCATTGTGTATATGTAGGAGATCCCAGCTGGATCAAAAACAGAAAGGGATAACAAGGAATAACAGACCATGATAAATGAAGACCACATGAGAACAGGAAGAAGCAAAGTGCTAGAGAGGTCCCCAGAAATCCACAATGATACCTCCACTGTAGACTACTGGGAACGGTCAAGAGAAAGCCTGAACTGATCTAGTCTAGTGATCAGATGGCCAAACACTCTAACAGTCATGCTGGAACTCTCATACAATAACTGATGGAAATGGATGCAGAGATCCCCAGCCAGGCTCCAGGTAGAGCTCCAGGACTCCAATTGTTGAGAAAGAGGAGTATGAATTGTTGAGACCAAGATTGGAAAAAGCACAGGTACAAATAGCCAAACTAATGGAAACACATGAACTATGAACCAAAAGCTGTGGAGCCCCCAACTGGATCAGGCCCTCTGGATAAGTGAAACAATTGAATAGCTTGAACTGTTTGGGAGGCATCCAGGCTGTGGGACCAGGACCTGTCCTTAGTGCATGAGCTGGCTGTTTGGAACCTGGGGCTTATACAGGGACACTTTGCTCAGCCTGGGAGGAGGGGACTGGACCTGCCTGGACTGAATCTACCAGGTTGAGCTGAATCCCCAGGGGAGTCTTTGCCCTGGAGGAGATGGGAATGTGGGGGGGGGGGATGGGGAGAAGACGGGATTGGGGTCAGGAGGGGGAGGACAGGGGAAGCCATGGCTGATATGTAAAGTTAAATTAAATAAAAAAAAAATAAAATCTAGAGTATAAAAAAAATAAGATTCCTAGAGTCCCCAAATAAAATTGATTTTCTGTGTTTTCTAACATTTTTTTCATCTGTTCCATCCCTAAAGATCCTTGAGATGAGGAAATCTTTCAGTTGGTTTCAAACAGATATCCTCAAGTCTGCTGAAGGTGAACAGTGACCTGGACAAGCAGGTAGTTCTTTGGTGACAGGTTTCTGAGAAAGAGGACTTAGGAATGAAAAAAAAAAAAAAAAAGACAGGAAAACTGGGGTCAGGAGGTCTTGTGAAAGCTATGTTTTATGCCAAATAAATTTATTATGATGTGTAACATCAGGCAGGAGTGAGTGGGGAAAGAGTCACTTTTCTTTAAGAGACTGACCACTGGGAGTTTGACCATGCTCCAGTAAGTATATGAGAAACACAAAATGGACTTGGTATTTTTTTCTTCTGTTTTTAGTCTTTTTGGGGAAGTCACAAGGATGGAGTATGGACCTGAGAGGACTGGTAAATGAATATGATCAAGATGCAGTATGTGAAACTCCCAAATAATCAATAAAAATATTACATTAGGAAAAAAGCACACCACCTTACATACAGTTTGTAGGGGAAAATGGGACAGAATCAGCAGAAAACACAAAGGGACGAAGTCAGCAGGAAGCTAACCATGGTTGCCCAAAGGGAGCACAAAATATCTCAAGTGTGTCACAGACCTAGCACTCAGCAGCCTTGAGACTGATGACCACAGACCTTCAAGGAGGGAAAAATAGAGCAGGAGACCTAAACCATAGCTCCCCTAAGGCCTTGGCCCCAGGCTATTATGAGCCTTGCCAAGCATATTCCTGGTTTTTGAAAAGAAAAAAATTCCTCCTTCATACATCAGGGCTTCCAGAAAAGTCCTGGACCAGTTTGACCCTTAACAAACTGACTCATATGATTCTGTAGGATCATTAATATCAATGAACAAAAAATCAAAAGGAGGAAGTTAAAAGACTCTAACCAAGAATGTGAATACTCAGAATATTTGTTATCAGGATGGTGGTGTTAATATAATCATACTATGAAGGTCATACTTTGCTGTGGACATTGCTCTGTGTAAATAAAGTTCTGATTGGCCAGTGGCCAGGCAGGAAGTATAGGCGGAACAAGAGAGTAGAGAATTCTGGGAAGTAGAAGACTGGAGGGAGACACCGCCAGCTGCCGCCATGAGAAGCAACTGTAAAGACACTGGTAAGCCACGAGCCATGTGGCAAAGTATAGACTAACAGAAATGGGTTAATTTAAGATAGAAAAAGTAGATAACAAGCAGCCTGCCATAGCCATACAGTTTATAAGCAATATAAGTTTCTATGTGTTTTCTTGGTTAGGTCTGAGGAACTGTGGGACTGGCAGGTAAGAGAGATTTGTCCTGACTGGGCCAGGCAGGAAAACTCTAACTACAATACTTATTTTAGAATGCATTTATAGAGAATAAAGTGAGTATATCTAATCCCAAATTATCAATGAGTTTAAGAACTGTGTTCAGAGAACATATCTTTCTATAATAATATTTGATACCATTGTACTGGTAGATGGTAGACAAATTTTATTTAGTTGCTCAGTGTTTATTGAGAACATAAATGTGTGAGAAACAATATTTGGGAACGTAAAAACTGAGTCAACAGTTCTTTCCATTCTGCATTGCACATCCCATATGTCGTTTGCTCTCTGTCAACCTCAGAGTGTTGACCTTGTCCTTTCTCTTCACTGATCTCTGCCTCCACTTGGGAATGGTCTGAGTCCTCACATCTGTGTCTTTGCTTGCTTGTTCCTTTGTTCTGATTTTTCATTAGTTTTAAGAATTGCCATAGAAGCAATGAGAGGCACCACGAGGTAATCCCTTAGGTCACAGGCAGACTCTTGTACAGAAGCAACTCCAATTTATTCCTGCGAATTAGGGCTTATCACCCTAGCTCGTTGCTTTCCCCTTTCTTTCTTGCTTCTGTGGCATGAAGGGTTAGAAACAGCCAGGTATAGTTCCAACTCCAGTGCCCTGAAAACAATGGCACGTTCATATATATTCACAGGATCACAGGACCTCTGTTATGCATCACTTCCCATCTCTGCACTCCATGATAGCATTTATCAGTTGGAAATTGTATGAGTGTTGGCCACCAGGGAACACAGCACAAATTGTCAACCTGGACCTGGCATTCACCATGGCTTCACAATTGATTATAGAATTGCATAACAGAGGAGGCAAGTGTGTCTTCCCTAGAGACTATAACAGGGTGAGTATGTATGAGTTGCCTTGTCTACTACTCTTATTCTTGCTATTTCATTAAGTATCATCATGGGTGACATTCTCTACCTTGTATATAAGAATATTTAAGTAGATTTCTTGATAATTCAGGGGAAGAATTTGTGTTTGAGAAAGTTTCATCAGCAGAATTTTGTGAAGCCTTTTCAGAGGCAAGGAATCAATAACAATCAAAGGTAAAGGATAAAAGGGTAATTGTTTGGACATGGATGACCTTATACATTTTTGCTTATTTCAAGTCCTTACTCGTTCTGTACTCTGTGGTGCTGGTGTCAATTCTGACACCACTGTCCCAGCAATAACAGCTCTTCTTTATGGGACAAACTGGTTCCAGTTTCCCTTTGTGATACTGCTGATCCCCAAACATCCTGACAATGTCTACACAGAGATTGCAGATCCATGTATTCAAAAAACCTTTCCTTAGAGATCTGGGCTCCAACCTTTACAAAGCACTGGACTTGAACTCATGCAGCAATATCAGGCAACATCTTCTACTAGTAGGCCTAGGCTCCAGGTAGTTGAGCTACTGTTTTCTCTCTTTAATGTGATAATCAGTTCATCAATACCTTTCCTGAAACTAGGGCTTAGCTCTACTAGTTTTTCTAGCAGAGTTTCAAGTGTAAATACTTTATATGTCCTTTTTCAACCATAATAATCATTGCTGCTCCTACTCTGCATTCTCTTTGTGACATCTTTTTAACACGGTAGGCCATCCAACCTTTTCACATAATCTTTCTACTCTGGATCTTCTATATTAAAATAACAAGTATGATTTATATTTTCTGTACTTAATATTTATTGATACACTGTATTCACCACCAAACCTTAAACAAAATAATGAATTTCACTGGGAATGTCCAATGCAATGAGATTCCATATGCTGAATACATTGTATTCATATGGAAGAAAGCAAGGGGAAACAATATTTTTTAAAAGTTAAATGTGGATGCTTAGGTAAGTTGTATTTATGACCAAAGTGATCAGAGTCAATCATGAGGATAAAAATAAAAGTATGAGTAAATTGATTCCATCAGTAAAGACACTTGATGCTGAACCCAAGAACCTGAGTTCAATTCCTAGAACTCACATGGTAGAAGGAGAGACCAGCTCCTGCCAAGTTGTCTCTGACCTCCATAAGCAGACATTTGTGCATACTCTTCATGAGATGACCTGGTCAATACAATGAAACATGCTGAAAGGAAGTATCTGAATCAAAGCCAGTCATTCCCACGCAGAATCACTTGGCAGCTTACTGAATGCATGCACATGTAGATAGCCCACAGACGTTTGCCAAAGAATCCCCTTTACTATGCTTAGGTAAGAGAGTAGTTACATGTTCAACCAACTGGATTAGATCAATGCAAAGCATCATTTGTTTTCTTTTTCTTGCTTTTTTGGTTTCGTTTCAAGTCTTCAACTCTAAAGTGGGCTGTGACTCACAGCAGCCTTGTTGATTATGCTCCATGTCAGTGGTTTTTAACCTTCCTAATGCTTTGACCCTTTAACACACTTCTTCATGCTGTGTTGACCCCAAGTCATAAAATTATTCTATCGCTACTTCATAACTGAATTTTGCTACTGCCATGAATCCTAATATAAATATCTGATATGCAATATTATGGATATGTGACTCTTGCAAAAGGGTTACTTGACTCCCCAGAGGGGTCGCGACCCATAGGTTGAGAACCAGTGCTCTAAAGCCTCATTAATATTGCCTTCCCTGGTGTATTACAAACTTTAAATAGAGATATTTACATGCAAGGACAAATACTACACTAATGAAAAAAACGGTGGTTTACTTAGAAGTAGCTGAAGTCAGAGCTGGTACTCATTTCTAGACTAAAACCCAGTAACTTTTTTTATGATACAGTTTTTAAACTTATCCAAAGAAAAAAGAATAGCAACCAAACCCATTTGTCCCACTTACATAATTGTAAAGGACTTGCCAATATTTTAATACAGTTAATAAGTCATTCAGTAATATTTTGAGGTTGTACTCAGAGATACCAGAAATTTAATTCGGCCATCCTAAAAGAAACAAGGTTGTCCAGAACCATAGTCCAATCTGCTCTGTCTTTTCTGTCACTGAGCCCTAGCATATATTGAACATATTCAATTTTTCCCTGCCCCAAATCTGAAGACCCTAGTCCTAATTAGAATAATTTCTCTCTTCTTTCTTTGATAACACTCTGATAAAATCTGGTCATCTCATAGAAGAATGCTGGGTTTTGGTTACAACCAAATGACTACGGCAATGCTGAGAAGAATTTGGTTAATTTTACTACTTATCCTTTAGCTGGAACAACAAGTTTGCTAACTCATTCTAGAAGCCATACAAATAGTGCTAACTGTACATTTTCCATGCATCTACCCCCCCCATGGGTAATTCCTTGTATTAAGAAAATGCTTTCAAAAATTAAAAACAGATAGCATATTGACTCAGATTAGATTTTCTCTAAACCAACAGATAAACATGGATGGTGCAAGATAATAGTTCATTGTTTTTCTGCACATAGCACTTCACTAACGATAGCGTTAAGAATTAGGAAAAAAATTGGTGGGGAGGGGTTCCTAGTTCCTACCTCAGTAGACTACCACACATATTCCCATCTTAATGTAGAAAAGAGAAGGCTTTATTTCAGAACGAGGGAAGGAGGGATGACTTGCTCCCAGAATAAAGTTATGTGTATGATGATCTGGTATTAATATTTGAAGATAAATCTTTAACACTCAACATTCATTCATACCTTTAAAGAAACAATTTTTAAAATTTACATTAATTAAAATGTTGGAAATGCTTTTGGATCGTAGCTTCTTCTTTTTCTTTTTTTTTGGGGGGGGGCGAGGATTTTAATAGATTATTTATTTATTTATTTTACCTCCTGAACGAAGTTTCCCCTCCCTCCTCTCCTTCCAGTCCCTCCACCCTGCCACCTCCCATCTGCCTTCAAATCCACTACTCCTTTTCTATTCAGAAAAGGGCAGGCCTCCCATCCTTATCAACCTAAGTGGCATATCAAGTTGCAGGCACACCCACCCCCCCTCCTTGTATTAAGGCCCCATGAAGTGACCCAGTATGAAAAAAAGGTCCTGAAAGCTGACGGAGTCAGAGACAGCCTTTGCTCCTAGTAAGAGGAGTTCCACAAGAAGACAAGAACTGTAGCTTCTTAGTTCTCAGAAGTTGTGATTTAACAATCTGTAAGGGGCTCAATGGACAAACAGTGATTGTTTGTTTTGTTTTATTTTGGTTTTTGATTGTTTGTTTGTTTTCCCAAGTGTCTTTTGAGAAATTTCACAACAGGTCTTTATCATTTATGTGAAAAATATTCTTCCTCACAGTGTAAATATAAAACAGCCTTAGTTACTCCTTAGAAGAATAAAAAAACCTAAATTGTGTATATGCTAGATTCTGTAATCTCAGATGGATATATTATTTCACTTTGCTAGGTCCTCTAAACTCCAAAGCATCACCTGGATCTAGCAATCCCGACTTTGCCTCTTTCTCCCATAAATTATCCTCAGTCTTGATACCTTCAATGAAACCTATTGAATGGGAGAAAAGGAGAATAAACTACTCTGAACTTTTTTTTTTTTTTTACTGTGCTTTTGAGCTAAAGCATTCAAAAATAGGATGATAAAACACTAACAAGTATGAAAACATAACCATTATTATCTTAGCAAACTGTCTTATCAGCCATATGTATCAACTGCTGCTGATATCCTCGAACATGATAATATTAATGCTGTTGCTTTAAAATCCCCACTTGGTATAATTTTCTCCTAATGAAATTAATTCATAAATATTATAGGAATTTGAAAGACATCAAATATCATGGAAGTAAGTGTAATCACAAGAGATTCTGTCACCCAATATGTCACGTGGAAAAAAAAAGTTAAGTTTCCTCTAAGTAACCCTAACATTTTATAACAGTTTGTTTCTTTATTTCACAAGCAAAATCCTGACATGACCATAGATGGAGAAATAGTCCAGGATAGACTGGTAAGAATAAACATGACTTAATGGAGATTGGGAAATAATCATTGCAGAGACCTTTTTCTTGTTTTTTTTTTTTTTTCTCTTTCCCAAAATTATTCTTCTTACCACAGGACATTGGCTTGACAGCCCAGCTGTCATCTGTGGCCAACATGGTTGATTTTTGAGAAAATTATAGGATCTAAAGTAAGTTTGGTTTTATGCTTTATATGAAACTGTTTATCTAAACCTTCAAAGAGTTCCACCACCAAATACTAGACACTATTCATTGGCTTTCATTCAGGCATTAAATATGTCCAAAATCTTTGTTTAGTTTTTATCTTTAATATGATAATATGCATTTGCAGTTTTATGTAGATGGCAAATACACTCATTTTCAAATCTCCATGTCAAGGGCTGCAGTAAAAAAGGATCATGCGGAATGAAATTTATGTGATAAGTTTCAGTTAAATACCGTGAGTGAACCCAGTATGTATATAAGTATAGAAAGTATTGAATTAGGATAAAAAATAATCTGTCAGTAAAAGTTGTCATTTGTAAATATTTGAATTTCCCAATAAATATTTCACCCTAGAGTGTCTTGATTATCTGCGACTCAAATTTGCATTGTTTCAAGGTTGTAGCTGCTGCATTTGAGGAGAGATTTAAGGATATCGTTTGGAACTGCTGAAGATCCTCAGTATTAATTATCACTATTTATTTTAGCATTCCATTCACCATACTGCCTATGGAACCAGACACAGCAAAGAGTTCCCAAGTTACTCTTTCATCCTGAAATTGTCATTCCAACTTAACTTGCGTTTAGAAAGTTTTCACTTTCTTTCTTTTGTGTTAATTGCTTTAATATGAAAAATGCTTCCCGAGCTTTATTTAATGAGAATTATTCTATAAGACATTTAATGTGAAAATATAAAGATTAAAATAATGATGTCAAGTTTAGAAGCCATCCAAATGCCTTTCTATTGCTCCTAAGGTGTAAAGTAAAGCATGGTTGTCTCATTGCAATTTCATTATAATAGCAGCTTAGATGAGCCTGACAGTTTTAGTTAAAATTAAGACAATTTTAACTATATAATATTTGTATATTATATATACACATATGTATATAAGTATATATATATATATACATTAATTTTTAAATCCAAATTTATTAATAAGTTATGTAGCAAATATTCATTCTACTCATCCTCCATGTCCTCATCCTACTATATCTATAGACAACATGAATAGAATTAGACAAGAAAGTCATGTCAAGAATGCATGTGCCTAACTAGAAGACAGGTTCATAAATGTGTACAGAGCATTTAAGCACTTGGTAGCAACCCTAAAGACTTTGTTCTTCTAAACTCAGAATCATAGTGAGGTAGAAATGAAATGGTGTATGCAACAGTCCATACTCTATTGATGGCATTTTAACTCACAGTCCTTTTCAAGTTTGGGTATAGTAAATGTGTGCTGTTTTAGTGGTGTCTGTCTCTTTAATTCGTTACAGAATTTTTTTGGATTTTTTTTCTTCTTGTTGTTGTTGTTGTTGTTGTTTTGTTTTGTTTTGTTTTGTTTTCTAGACAAGGTTTCTCTGTGTAGCTTTGCGCCTTTCCTGGATCTCGCTCTGTAGACCAGGCTGGCCTCGAACTCACAAAGATCTGCCTGTCTCTGCCTCCCAAGTGCTTGGGATTAAAGGCATGTGCCATCACCACCCGGCTTTCATTACAGAATTTTTATATTTTCCTTCAAAGAGTTCTACTCACTTTGGTCTCCTGAACCAATGACTTGTGTTGATGAATTTGATTATTTTTGTTGTGATTTTATTTTACATGTATGAGTGTTTTTTAATGTATTTCCATTCATATTTTTATATTGAAAGTAAATTTTTTTCATACAGTATATTCTGATCAGTTTCTCCTCCCCGATCTCCTAGATCCCCCCATCTCCCTTCCTCATTCAACTCCATGCCTTTCCCTCTCTCTTTAAAAAAACAAGCAGAAAAAAAAAAACAGAATAAAATCAAGAAGGAAACACACAAGAAATATACATTGCCATTCCTTGAGATTTATTCCCTTCTAAATATTTTTTCTGTATAAATTTGAACATCTTCCAATGTCAAACATGCAGAAAATGTCAGAGTGTTTCCAAGGCAATAGAAGGGAACATTACAAATATTCTCCCCTCAAACTTTCAAAAAATTTTGAAAATTAATAAACAAATAATGTAATTATTATAATACCAAATTACACAGAATTAACATGATTGGATTTCTGGCCTCAAGGATGGTTTTACAATTTTTTTTCCATATTATGAAACATGGACAGTTAAGTAGAACAGCTTTGCAAGTCTCCTGAAGACTTTCTGTCAGGAAAAGCATCTTCTTTGGGATCACAGTCACTTCTATCTAAGAAACACATGCCAAGCACTTAGACATGTACACAGACTGGTTGGAAAGGAAGCAGACCATCTACAGAAATGAGTCTCAAGGAATCTTGAATATGAGTACGAAGTACCCCAGGAGTAGAGTGCAGATTCTGATTTCCAAGTTCTCATATGAGGACTAAAGCCCCTCATTTCTAACAACAAAGGCTAAACTGAGCAGCAAAGGAAAGCAATGGTTTGCATACCTAACTGTCCACCTGAGGGAGCCATTAAATAAAAAGAGAGATCTATATTTTAACCAGCCAGAGTCATGGTCACTGAAGGAGTGAATTTGACATGTGGGCAATTCACAGGCCTTGTCAATGAAAGAATCTCCTCCAGGGCTGTTGTGTACTGACTGAGGCAGATGAATTTCTCCACTGCAATGGTGCTTAGGTACATGCATGCCTTGGCAAAAAGGATGTGTGTGTGTGTGTGTGTGTGTGTGTGTGTGTGTGTGTGTGTGTGTGTATGGGGACTTGAGAGAAAATTATTAGAGGTCAAGTGGTAAAAGGGAAAAAGCATCGGTCTGAGCAGGTATATTTTCTATTATGACTTCTCAAGCTGTGGTAAACTAACCTGTGGGTCAAAATCAGTGTGGCACACAGTCATAGACTGATATCCAGAAGGGAACCCCAGACCTTAAAAACGCCCTTTCATGTCTCACACAGCCTGGCTTTCCACTGCCTCTGTGAAATTGGTTTTTACTACCCCTCCCTTCTCAACTCTGCTCCAGATGGCATTTCCCTAGGCTATTTAGTATAATCCTGGGACAGACTTTGCTTTATATGTGGCTTTTGTCTGGAATTCTACTATATTTATTATCTCCTGTGGTGTGCCTGTTTCTGAGTCATTGAGACATTCTGTTCTGCGGGAAGGCTCTCACATCTAGAAAGTAAGCGAGTCTGAGAAGACTCTGGGAGTGAACAGAACTCACACAAGTTTCAGGAATGTCCTGAAAGTTACAAGATCCACAAACCCTTCCCCAAGTTAGTAGCAACTGGGAAAGGATGCGTCCCCACTGGCTGATCTACCAGGGATACAGCTTTTGTGTATTGTCCCAATGCTCTGGTGGGCTTTTAGGATGTGCTTGTGAGTAACCCCTCTCTATCCTCTTGTGAGTAGCTTTGAGACACTCACTTTACTAAACCTGATCTGTGTGGAATCATTTCTTTGATCTGTCAGATGTTTCATTTGGGGCTAGTGTGGGGTGCTTACCCACCAACCCCACAGCTCCCCAGAGTTTTCTTGAGTGTTCATGGCAGGAAATATTAGGTAGAAGGATTTATACTGTGGAGATAAGCAGATAGTAAATAAAGGATACCCTCGAGAGGGCCTGGAACCTTTTCCAACGGGTCCTGACTGTCTCTGCCCCAGGGTATTTATAGAGACGCCAAGGGGTGGAGCAAAAGACCTCCTCCCCCAGCACAGCCAAGTGCAGACCATTTCAGACACCTGCACTCAGGCCCGTGGCTCTAATCATCCTCTATGTGGACCTGCTGGATAAAGACCACAAGGAACCCAAAAATGGGCTCCCACAAGCAAGTAGACATTTGAATACATATTCCCTGGGAAGAATTCAGGATACTCTTTTTTAAAATCTCTGCTCAAATATCGCCTCCTAACTGTGCTTCCTTGCTGAGCACCTTAGGTAAATGCGAGTATTGAACAACTCTCCTGACCCACTTTGCCTGTATTACCTCATATGGCATGTACCACACCCTTATGAAACAATACGTTTTAATTTTCTCCCTCTTCTCCACTATCACTAGAAGGTAGATAATGGAGAATCTTGTCTATTTGTTCACAACTACTGCTAGATTGACAATAAAACTCTGTTATGAGACCTGGTTCATAAATGAATGAGTGCACATAAGCTCACATGCCACTTTCAGGGACTCTTCTGAGACACTTCCAAATAATGAAAACATGACCTTTTAATGCCACCCCAAGCCTACAAGCTCGTTATAACAGTCTATCCTATTATCTTATAATTTCCTGATTTTCTTTCTATTTACACACCTTTGGACAAATAAGTAACTTACACATTTTTTAGATGTATAATTGAGAATTCATATTTATCGAGAACATGAAATCTTTAATCCTTTTGGTAGTATTTTTAAAAGGAATCTACTAAGCAGCTATGACACGACCTAGGAGAGTATGTGGTTAGTATTTGTTAAATGATTTTTAAGTAGGATTATAAAACTATTTTGATTTTTCTGTACTGACTTAATTTTTCTGGTCTACAGTTCTCTGAATCTAAAACCATTGACTGGTGTTGATGGTTGTTTTAATAATTTCACTAAGGTGCAGACAAATGAATTAGTGGAGTGCTTATTCTCAATATCAACAACATGATTCTTTCCCTGAACAAAGTTTAGAATATGATTGTATCCACTAGGTTTGTTTGTCACAGAGCACTCAGTTATTCAGGTCTTCCTTTACTGTCTATCCCACATTCTTGGCTCCAGATGATTCTCCTAATGATGAATTGGCACCATGGGCTCTGGCTCAGCTCACAGCGAATTTTCATAGCTGGCCTAAATAATGGCATGGTGGGATGCTGTTTTTCTACTTAAACATTCTTGTGGTCTATCAAAAGCTTGCAATTTCATATTTGATTATTTTTTTATTGTACAAAACCTATTATTTCCCATTGCATAGCATTTTAGGAAACCCACAGCTGCTGAGGCTGCCCATACGGGCATGGCACACATGAGGCACTGATGCTCAGATTTGCACAACAGCCTTGAACGTGGTATCTGTGTAGTTTTTCAGTAACATGAGTCAGCTTTTCTTTTTAATTTATTTGCATAGCCACTACATTTAAAAAAAAAATCCAATGTGGCTTTGCATTTGTGGTTTATCTAGACTTAGTCATCTTTACAAGAATATAAAGAAATTAAAACACAGCAAGTTTCAATTTCAAAATATAATAGTGTTTGCAATAATTATTATATTGTTTAAAATCAAAACAATCATTTCAGAAGTGACACACCATTCTAATTAAGCAAAACATGAAAAAAAAACAAGTAGAAAAGGACCATGGATTGTATTCACAATAATGAATTAAATTTTGTTTAACAAATATTGATTAAGGTGCTTGTTCTGTGGTTAGGATTTAATATTCAAATGCCCGTAGATCATTATTGGTGGTTTGATTAACTATACCTGCATGGAATACAAATATAAATTTTATGTTTGGAATTAGAAAAAGTATGGAACACTAGAAAGAGAACATGCTGTAAGATCACATGTATTACTGCTGTTTCCTCGTATATGAATGAATAAAGAGACATTAAAACTCAATATGTGTTGATTCTTATTGTACTATTATTTACAACAGTTAATATATGAAACCACTTTTTTGATAACATAGCAAGAAAAGTTAATATTGTGGCATACAAAGTCAGGAATAGTAACTCTGATACTATTTAAGTAGGCATACAGTATGGGTCAGAGAATCCACTGTGGGTCTACACAGTAGCAAATAGACATAACTATTTTACGTAAACTAGTATAAACATTGATCACTTACAGGAAAAGACAGTATTAAATGATACAATTATTTCACTTCTCAGAAGTCAGATTTCATGAATTACACACATTTATTTTTAACTGTTCTTAAGCATTTATGTTTCATTGTTCTTAATGTTTTGTCTGTAAATTTAGTTTCAGGGAAGTTTTGGGGCATTACAAATTTAGAAGAAGAAATTAGGGATGATGTATGGAGCAGATCAATTAGTCCAAAAGTCCATTAAAAATGCCACATGGAAACCTACTGCTGTAGAAATGCCCTAATACCTATAAATGCATTATATAAAATGGGATTAATTGAAATTACCCTATAACATGAGGGACTATGGCTTCTCAGATACCATATCTCATCATATCAAGAGTCCATACCATGCATTCATGGGTTACTTCTTTTTGGATTATTGTTTAGTGAACTCCTGCAGATACTCCCTCCCCAACAGTACTGGCTATTGTTCTTGGTGGCCTTGCAGAACTTGACAGTAAGTCTTTGCTGCTTTAAGACACTGAATGTCTAAGTCATGGGACATGTAGAAATCAAGCTTGTAATCACACAGAATCTTCTTTTCTGCTGGACAGCATGCATAGGGTTGGAAGATTCTATATACCACAATGAGGAAGAAAAGACATGAAGAGTTCCACCTAGCTGTGAACTCTGAGAGCTACAATGACTGGCCTGACTTGTTATTTCCACTTGTGCAAAGGTGACAACAAGTGTTACGGAACTTTTCAACAATTTATGATTGGATTTAAAGTTCACTTCACAAGATGAAACTATTGCATAATATTGTTAATTGGGGGAAAATGTGGCTGGCTAGGTAATAGGCCCTATGGGAGAACCAAGTACTGTTGCTCTGCTAAATATACATAGTAGTAAACTGTCCCTGAACTTCTTATCTTTATATCCATAGGTTAGCATATCCTGAAAACTCATCAGAAGAGCATACTTTGCAGGAGATGGAGAGTACAGAGACTCACAACTGGTCAGCATGCAAAGAATAAGAGACTGGAATTCTTAGTCACAAACGAAGCATCTATATCACATTTCCTTTCCATAAAGATCAGGGTTCATTGTGGAATAGGGAATGGAAAGATAGTCGGATGCAGAAGGAGTAACTATCTGCAGCAAAACAGCATCTACTGAAATGCAATAGCACAGCTGTGCACATGGACATTCACCCGCTGTGACCGCATGTACAAGTCATGGCAACTACAATTCCCAGTGTGCATTGGGAGGGCACCATGAAGTCCAACCATTAGTTGGAAACCTACGGGCAATTGAAAGCTTATAAGAAAGGGAAAGTGAGTTATTTTTTCAAGGATATGGAAACTGAGAGTCTATCTGTGTTCTAGTAGATAGTCCCACACCTATGAGCATGCAGGACACAGTAAATGGACTTAGTGGGAATTAAAATAAAAATTATATAGAGGAAGAGAGCATGTGAACTTGTGATGGAAAAGTAGGGTGGTGTATCAGAGAGGAGTTGGAGTGGAGGCAATGGGGGTGAATGTGATCAAAACACATTGCATATATATATACACATTTAAGTAAAATATCAAGAAGGAATTATATATCAGAAAGAATTGAAAACTACTATGCTGATTCAATAAGAAAACATCTTAATATTCTCTTTTAATATATTCCTTCCTACACATAAAATATGAAAGAGACTACAGAAAACAGATAAGACCAACAGTGAGTCTGTGTTCAGAAAAGAGAAACAAAGAGCCATTAATATCATACGGAGAGCCTTATGTGGAGTGTTGAGTTTATTGACAGGAAGAGAGAGAGAGGAGAGGAGAGGAGAGGAGAGGAGAGGAGAAGGGATGGAAGGAGAGGGAGGGAAGAGGAGGGAAGGGAAGGGGAGGGGAGGGGAGGGGAGGAGAGGGGACAGGAGGGAAGGGGAGGAGGATTGGAGAATAGTGAGCAAAAGGTAATAATAACTATCTAGTGTTTAGGAAAAGGGAAAATGATCTCAATCTCTGGGGTAAATTATTGTGACACACAAACACTCTTAATTTTCTGCTGCTGTACTTCTTGGTGAACAAAAGTCATTGAGAAGACTAACAATGGCACTTCTCATGTAAAAGGAAAATGAATGAATTCAAAGGAAAAGACTGAGAAAAAGTTACTGAAAGTGAATTGGATCAAGTACTACAAAACTGAAGCCAGTGGAGAGACAGGGTACTGCAAGATTCTTTCATTAAAAATATCTGCATGGTTTTATTACATATAAAACTTAGTTGGGCTGAAATTTTTGTGTATGATTCAAAATTCCATACCATTCATGTGATGGTTTCCCCCAACTCTGCAGTTCAGCTCATTACCTGTTGAGTTTATGATGATAATCAAAACACATTTCAGAAACCAAAATTTGTCTGGCTTTAATCGCCTTTGTGCCCTGGAATATTGTAGAGGATATGAAACTTAGGCTGGCTGATCCAAACAGAAACCACCTGTGGCCTTGCTAGATTTGTAAGGACAGAGCACTTAAGTGGAGAGCAGAAATTGGGAACTGTAATAGGCAAGTTGCTCATAACTCCAAAGATATTGATGCCCTAAATCTCAGATTTTTTTTTGTGTGTGTGTGTATGTGTTCTGTGACATGTCAATGGAGATAGTGAGCTTCAGATGAAATTAAAATTGCTGATCAACTGACTTTAAAATACGGAAAAATATGTACCCAGGTTCAACGTAACAATTCTTAACATGGAAAGAAGAAAAGAGCACAATGAGAAAAAATCTGCAGTAATGGGAGAGGCCAAATAAGAGGTAAGGTGATTGAGAGCTGAGACCATTTTAGTGCTGGTGTATTTAGGTTTAAATGCAGAAATGCCTCATGGGAACTGTGTGAAACTGAACAGCTTGTTAACTTCCATTTAGACTCCGCTTCTCATTGGAGAAATAGGAAAGTTAAAAATAGTATCTGCTTAGGGCTGGTGAGGTGGCTTGATGGTGAAGAGGACTTGCTGTTTTTCCAGGGGACCCCAGTTCAGTTCTCAGTATCCACACAGTGGCTCACAATTTCCTATAACTCCAGTTCCAGGTGATCTAACGTGCATGTCCAGCTCAGTGGACACTGGACATGAAAGTGGTGCACATACAGGCATGTAGGCAAAATATACCCACATAAAATAAAAAATAAATAAACCTTAAAAACAGCAACAGCAGTATTTGGTGCACGAGGTTATTGCATAAAAGACTTGAGTTCATGTCCATGTATAAAGCATTGAAGTCACTGAGCAAGTGCCATATAAAGCGTTATTAATGTCAGTCTCCTGAGCTTGAGATCTCTGCAAATCTCTGGACTCAAGTGTAAATCCTTTCCGTGACCCAACATGGTCTGCAAAATTGTTTAAGAATCATTGTTGCTTGCTTTTTTTCCCCATTTGTCCCTACACAAATGCTACATTGTCAAATGGCCCATGTTTGACTTCCCAGAATCAATACTTAGGTCTCCTCTCAAAATTTTGCCCCACAGCACATTAACTACCTGCCAGTCTCAGGATTTGTTTATATATTTTGATCAGTCTTCAATAGAATGAGGGCGGTTTTCTTTCCATCTTCATTATGCCTAGTGTCTACAATAGTGCTTAAAATAGTAGAGCACAAACAGATGAATGAATACATCTGGGTTTCAGTTAAGGTCTAACTTCTGTGTTGTTTGAAATTATATTCAGCATTAGCATCAGATTGTCACAGTGCAAGAGCTGACTGAACTGCAGTATAGACCACCTCTAATGGCTTCTTCATTTGCTGCTGTTAGTGCTACATGTGTGCTCTCTTGGTCTCAATTTTTGTGCTGTATTTTCTCTGTTGACCTAGATTCACCATATTGCATTCTGTACCTGCTGTTTAAGCAGCACTAGACATGTCTTCCACATTTGTTTTTTAAAATCAACCGAGACACTTTGCTTTTCATGTTGATTTGGTCACTAGGTCTATATATCTCAGAAGCTACATGAGTCAAGCCATGTCTAGGTTGACAGTACCACTGGAACATCATTTTCAGTTGCCAGACTTCCACATCTACTTGTGTTTTTATTATTGCTGTTTCTTTCTTTCTTGAAACAGGGCCTAATGTCTAGGCACAGTCTGTCCTCCACACCATCTATCACAGGTTGTCCTTGAACTCTTAATCCTCTTGCATCAGATTCCTGAGAACAGGAATAATAAGTGTGTACCATCATGCTTGATGCATTTGGTGATTCCTTCTTGATGTTTCAACATACCTGAATAAAACAACTTCAAGAAGATAGAAATAACTTTGGCTCACATTTGGGGAGCAGAGTCCATCATGGGGAGAGCATGGCGAAGAGAGTGACTAAATGCTATGTTGGGAGTGTGGGGCAGCTAGTCACATTGTGTCTAAGTCAGGAAGCAGAGAGGGGGATCGAGTGAGGTTGCTAAGGTCACCTTCTGTTTTTTATTTTCCATTGTTTTTTAGTCTAAGAACTCAGCTCATCGGTGAGTGCTACCCACCCCAGGGTAGGTCTTCTCTGTCCAGAAACTCTCTCACAGACATATCCCTTCCAGGTGTATCTTCTAGGTGACTCTAGACTCTGCCAGTTAACAGTGAATATTATCCACCACATCTAATTTTATCTATATCTTATCTAACCAATCCTGGAAGTACCTGTGTGTTTCATTTTAATAGCTTTGAATAAGGAAATAGTTTCCTAGAGAATTTTCTTATCGTCATTTTTCTGAAAGTTGAAAGAATTACAGAAAAAGGACAATTTTCTGTAACTTGAAAGAATGACAAACTGTACCTTAATACAGAAGACTTCTATTTAGTTCATGCCTTGGACATTGTGCAGAGTTTAGAGGTTGGCAGTGACAGAGTTTTAACTCTGCAAAATTTCCACATCTATAAGGATGTCAAGCTGTCACAAATTGCAATGTGCAGTAGTATTTAGTTAGGCAAGGTACTTACAAGAAGGGAAATTCGTTGGAGCAAAATTGGATGACTGGAGCTCATTAGTTTTAAACAAAAATAGTATTTATCAAACATGTTTAGTCATGGTGTTTGAAAATATTGCTGTTTAGGAGACTTTTATGAAATACAGGAAAAGAGCAAACAGTATTAATTTATCTTTTTTACTTCTCAGAGAAGGGAGAAAACTGGAGCATTGTCATGTTATTATTTTAAAGAAAAAAAAATAAGAAAAAGCTTGAAAGGATTCAACATTGGGCAATCCCTTTGTGGGGAGTTTTGCTGCAATCTGGATCCTCAAAAAGAAAAATGGCTTTTTTTTTTTTTTATTACTCTGTCACGGGAAGAGTAACAAGCTAAATCATATCCAGGCACAGCACACACTTTTGTCACCCCTGACCACTGTCAGAGAATAATTATGCAAAATCATCAAAGGTAATTAATATTACTATTAGCAATGTGATCAATAAAAATGGAAAGATAGACAAAGTTTAATTCTTTGTATGACTCAATGGAAAATGGATATATGGACTTTCAATAACCAAAAGATAATTAAAATGAATTTTATCTGATGGTCTTCCTTATCTAATAATCATGTTGGAGCACAATCATTTATTACATAGTTTATCTACTGTATATAATGGAATCCAAGGCAGGAACATAAATCAAAGCTATATATAAATACCGAGACTTCTTTTTGTATGTGGGAACCAACTCTCACTAAGGTCTTTTAAAATTGAACACTTTTCCTTTTATTGTTTTTATTATTGACTAGGTTTACTGACTGTTACAAGTTCAAGATAGAAAATTCCATTTAGTTCCCTAAGGATTGGAATGAAGACTTTTTTAAGGTCACAAACTGAAACATAGTATGCTGTAACTCCATTTCAAATATATCTGAACCAGAAGTTCTCATAGCAAGCATTTAAAAGGTCTGTTTTTTATTTAATATATATTAAATATGAATTACATATGAAGATAAATATGGTATAAACATGATGAAATTTAGATTCAATCGATGTCAAATAATATTCTTCCCTCTCTAGAATATACTCATCTATACCATGTTCAAATTCCAAGTTTCCATTCTTTGAAGTGATACCTTTTGAGTATCATCCACAGTGATATCTGTATAGGGTATTTCTCATTTCATTTAATTAATATCTTCTGAACTTACACTGTGGCTAATTAAATTATAATTATCATTCAATTTTAAGTACAGAGACTTCACATGTTAAGTGCTTGTGATCAGCTTTTATTTTGTTATATCCTTGTATGTATGTATGTATATATATATATATATATATATATATATATATATTTGTTCTTTTAGTAATCCTTTATATTTAATTTAACTTTAGCAAATCCTGTTCTAATTTGCAATTTATTTATTTGAATCCAATTATTTTCACTTTGAAACATTTTAGTTTCATAACCTCTCATTTATTTACAAAATCATTACACATGCCCACATGCCAGTCTTAATATTTTTAAAAGCTGAATACATTATGGCAGATGCACATAGACTCTCAGCAATTGTGATAGGATGCACAAGACATGGAAAGCTTAATCCACATAAAAACGTAGCACTGGGATAGTGAGTGACTATGATGTCCAACCTTTAGCAGAAGAGCTACTGGCATTTGATAGCTGCAGTCTAAAACAGTCAACTTGTTTGTTTTTATTGGTGTGATGGCTGGTATAGCTAACACACTCAAGCGTAGACCTCATATCCAGTAATTGGCAACACAAAGTGAACTTGATAAGAAAGAGAAGAGGAAGAGGGGAGAGAGAACATCAAGTTAAGTTGGCAAGATGGGGTGTGAATCTGGTAGCTGGTGGGGGAGGGGTGAATATGATTGAAATACATTTTATCAAATCCTCAAATGTTAGTGAAATACTTTGAAAACATCACTTCTGTTTTTCTTCATTACAGTTTTTCTCTGGTGTTATTTAACTTTCTTCCTTTGGAATCATAGCTATTCTCACCGTGCTTAAACAGATAAATATCTGATTAATAATTGCTAAGGGAATTATCAAACTCTCATGCATAACAACTTTGACATAATGTTTTAAAGCATCCAGCTGAGAACATATTCAGTAATGAAGTGTTTTCCTGGAATACATGGGCCCTGCATTTTATCCCCCATTATTGTAGAAAACCAGGGAGAAAGTACAACAAATCAAAACAAAAAAAATCAAAAAGTTTCAAACATGAATTTTAAGCAAATTTGAATAAATATTAGTAAAATTTATAGAACTTATCACCAGATTCAGTTTCTCTCAGCTGATTTGAACCTAGGGATCAATACTGGTGGGGTCAGTTGTCTTCTGTGTTATGAATTGGTTTCATACTAATAATGTTCTATTGAATTCATTTCTGAATAAACATTTAGATAGCCATATGCTTGTTTTGAGTGTGTTTAAATACTTTATTCTGTATTAGGAATGCAAAAGGAAAATAAATATAGCTAGAATTTCCCAAAAAGTAGCCAAAAAAATATCTTTGAAATGAACCTTGAAAATTTGTATATCTCAGACGACAGGGAAAATGTTAAAGTAATGTGGAAAGCTATTATTGGACATATAATACATTCAAAAATCTAAGTAGAGAACAAACAAGGAGAATTTATTTCTCAGCTTTATGAAACCAGACAGAAACCCCCATCTTATTGCTTTATTTGTAACTTTTATCCTTCTACTCCAGTTCATTTTCTGTTAGCCCAGTATATCAGCTACATTGCAGATCACTGTATCATATATCATTTGTGTATCAGTAAGTCATTGCTCTGACAAAACACTGCGGTCAAAAGTGAGTATGAGAAACTCTCGTGAGAAAGAGTTCCTTTTGCTTTGCGGTTTCAGAGGAAGAGTGACAGGGAAGACTCAGGAAGCTCAGAAATCATATATTCATCACCAAACGTAATGTAGAGAGTGAACTGGAAGTTGGGCGAGGCTATAAATGCTCAAAGCCCACCCCTGGTGATGTACCCTTCAGAAATGCTCCACTTTAAAGGGTCTCCAATCTTTCCAAATGGAGTACCAACCAGAGGCCACGTGTTCAAATACCAGCCCTAGAGGGACGTTTCTCATTCAAACCACCACACTTCCTGTTTTCTAATGCTTTCTATGTAACACAATGCCAATATTATGGATTACATGACACTGCATTGGAATGTTTTAAATTAAGGAGCCAATTATGTATGTACAGGTAGAGATGAAATGTGAGTATGGGGGTCTACAATGTCTACGGTTGCATACCTTCATTTGGACCATTACCAAAACATATAATAACTAAGGGTCCTGAGCAAATACATAAAGGATCTACCCAAAGACTGGAGAGCTAGGGAGATTCAAGTAGATACCCACAGGGAAATGATAATCTCAAGGAAAGAAAGGATAATATTGCATAAATTCTCCACATTTTACAGTCTTTATCTGGAGGACATGTACCTGACTGTTAAATATAGTTTCCATGGAAAACACTTTTTGGCTTGAAGAACAGGACAGAGTTCAAAATGAAACTGACTGGAAAGCTACAGAATGAAGCCCCAGTACAAAGAAATCCAGAGACTGAAACTTCTAAATACTATATGGGGACTTGCCCCAAAGTTCTGGTTCAACCCTGGCAATCTGTGCACAGGGAGGACACTGAGTAGCTCAGAAAAACTAAATTAGCTGATAGGAGATTTAACTGTCTTTTACTGAAGGGAAAACAAGAATTTGAAATTTGAGTTCAGCCAACTTAAATCCCTGGATAAAATTTTAAAAACATTTTGGAGGAAAATAAAAGTCAAAACTTTTACAACACATAATTTGTAATACCCAGGGCAACCATCTGAAAATATTTTTGCTATGATGAATGAGGAAAAGCATGAAAAGAGAGACAGGTTCTTAAAAAATATTGTTGAAAATGACTGGATATTATGAATAGAAAATCAATTGCAAATGTATCCTCACTAAATATATGACATTTAGACAGATAATATACTTAATGTATTTACTTAATAATGTGATTTTTTTAAAGAACAAAACAGGGAATGTCATTGTAACATATCAGTAGGCTAAAGTGTGTTAGACATAAACAGTAAGTGATTGGTAAGGATGTCTGAAAAATTCATAAGAAATCACATTATTAACTATTTACCTAAAGACCCTGTAATGCATGTAAGTCTTTGTGTAAATATATACATTTACAGTTTAAATTAAATTTTATCATCTAGTCAACAATGCTTCCCCCAAGAGCCAAATGATTTTATTACAAAAAGCCCAACACTAGGCAATAAGAAGTTCTCTTTTGAGTTGTTAGTCAGGGTTGTCCAAGAGACTCCTAAAACATCGAACTCTATTACTGTTGCCCTTCATTGCCTCTCAGAAGTGTAACATCACTTCTCATTATTGAAGACACCTTGTACTTCAAATATGGGTTCCTGAAGCCTCTGAGCTGGAAGAGATCTGAATGCCTCCTCTTTAGGGACTAGCTTTCAAAGTAACAGATGGCACCACGTAGGCTTCAAATAAAAGAAACACTCAACATGTATACCTAGCACAAGTAGGATAGCACTGTAACCTAACAAGTATACCCTGATGGTAAGCTACTCAACAAGAGAGAAATTAAGCTTGGTTATCAGAAACAGAGTCAACTACCCAGGGCTGTGAATTCATAGATCCTGGAGAAGAACCTACAACTACCACTTTACTAAACCAGCATAATCTCAAACTACATTGTAAATATTTGTCTTTAAATCCACAGATAGTTGTAGATTTAACCAGAGCAGAGAAAAATACAAAATTTTGGAGGCCACTCCCAGTGGATACCTCGAGAAGACAACTCTGACAGCTAAGGCTTATTGAATATTGCAGAGGAGGGGGCATTGTAGCAGCCAGAAGAAGGAGTTTGCTATGAGTCTATGTCTCTTAGTGATCTCATTTAGTCTAACCCACATGACTGCCTAAGCAAGAACCTAACAAAAACAACAATAGAAAAGCCAAAAGGAAAAGACCACGAGGCTTTAAGCCTAGAAGAAAACTAAAATCAATTAAGGAATTCCCAGATTGGAAGAAGTGAAAAGAACAACTAGTATCTAATACCTAATGACCAGCCCTGGAAATATACAAAATAGTCACATATAGCCTGAACAGGTTACATTTAAGGATGTGTGTGTGTGTGTGTGTGTGTGTGTGTGTGTGTGTGTGTGTGTGTATGTGTGTACATGTGTGTGTGTGTGTGTGTGTGTGTGTGTGTGTGTGTGTGTGTAACAATAGTTAATAACAAAAGAGAAAACAAGTTTGAAAAAAGAAGGGATACATATATGAGTGGCTTTCGAGAAAAAGAAGGGAAGGGAAATGATTTAATTGTATTATAACCTCAAAAATAAAAGAATTTTGATAAAGTAAGTGAAAGTTATAAACTATTGTGCATTAAAAGGTGTCATTAAGGAAGTGAATATGCAAGCCACAATTATATGAAAAATCTTGAAATATTTGAGAGATATTTTCTCGATTGACAATTAGGAGGCATACCAAAATAATCCCACAACTCAAAAAAGAAAAGAAAGATACACAATCTAATATCAATTAACAAAGACTTGAATATACGATTCACAAACAAAGTGCACAAGAAAAAGTACATGGAAAGTCATGCCATATTTCAAATCAATATGAAATGTTATAATAAATCACAATGTGAAGTCACTTTTGATGTCTAAAAAACTCGAACACAATCTTGAAAACTGAAAATTATGGCAAGAATATGAAGAAAGCAAAACTCTTCAATATTGCAATATTGCTGGCAAGAGATTAAAAGTATTGTAATAATTTGAAAACATCTTAGTGTTTTCTATAAAACCAACAACACATTTACCCATAATTCAGAAATGTTAATCCTAACTACTCAATGAACTTAAAAACATCGTCTCTAAATGATACTTAGATAAATGCTTACATATACTACAATTATGATGACCAAAATTTCTGGAAACATCCTGTTGCTCTAAGTAAAAATGAAAAAAAAAAAAACCCAAAAAAAACAACTGATCTTACATATTCATTGCTGGGGATGTCTTTCTGTATGCTGTGAATGTGTGTTGCTCTGATTTGGTTGATAAATAAAATGCTGATTGGCCAGTAGCTAGGCAGGAAGTATAGTATAGGTGGGATAAGCAGAAAGGGGAATTCTGGAAACTGGAAGGCTGAGTGAGGAGCTGCCAGCCCAGACACATAGAAAGCTAGGTGTGAAGGCAAAACTGAGAAAAGGTACCAAGCCACATGGCTAATCATAAATAAGAATTATGGGTTAATTTAAGTGTAAGAGCTAGTCAATAGTTAGCCTGAGACAATGGCCGAGCAGTTTTAATTAATATAAGCCTCTGTTTCTTTACTTGGGTCCAAGTGGCTGCAGGACCATGGGAGCCAGGAAGGACCAGGAAAACTTCAGCTACAATTCATAAAGTGAAACAGGGCTTAACAATAAATAGGATTAGATATTAATACTGGTAAAACAGCAAAGATTCTCTAGAACAGGAAGTAAAATAGAGAAAGATTACACATAGAGTCTGAAGCAGCAATTAGGGGACATGCATGGGTCTACACCAGGTACTCTGAATACGTTACAGCTGTTAACTTAGTGTTTTTGCGGAACTCCTAACAGTGAGAGCAAGTGGGTCTCTGACTCTTCTGCCTGCTCTTGGGACTCATTTCCTCCTATTGGGTTGTCTTGTCTGGATTCTATATTAGGGCTTTGCCTTATTGTATCTTGTTTTCTTGTGGTTGGCTGTTATCTCTTAGAGGCCTGTTCTTTTCTGAAGGGACTTGGAGGTGGAGTAGATCTGTGGGAGAGGGAAAGTTGGTAGGAACTGAGAAGTGTAGAGGGAGGGGAAACTATTGTCAGTATGTAATTTTAAGAGAGAAAAATCTATTTTAAATAAAAATAAAATGTAATCACCATATAGTTTCAATTACTAAGAAGATGTAGAAAAAACAGGGGATATTATAAAAGAGCTTTTTTGGATATTAATTCAGTGATTAACTATGAGGCATGAGTGGCTTTTCTAGGGTGGTGGTGGTGTGTTCCATACTAGGTTGATTTGAAAAGGTATATGCTTTTGTGAAAACAACTGGAATACATAAATACTAGTGTCATTCAGTTTGTAGTAATTATATCAAAACAAACAAAATTCTAGGTAATTATATACATTCTAAAGTCTTCATAGGGTTGGGTACTGCTGGCCCCAAGTACTTTTATAATGCATCAAAATAACATGGATACTCATATGGATAGAGAGATATATTGATGAAAAACAAAATAAACAACATTGCTAGAACATTGTTTTTTTTGTCTTCTATAAAGTGGACTTATGGGTATTTATTGTAAATATCTTTCAACTTTTCTTCATATGAATTTTTTCTCTTCCTAAATATAACACAAGTAGCACAGACACTGAGAACAACAATTAATAAATGAGACCTCCAGAAACTGAGAAGTTTTTGTAATGCAAAAACATTGTCAAAAGATAAAATGGCGACCTACAGAATGGGAAAAGATTTTTATCAACCCCACAATGGACAGAGGGCAGATGTCAAAAATATATAAAAAACTCAAGAAAGTAGACATCAAAATACCAAATCAACCAATTAAAAATGAGGAACTGCTCAACATCCTTAGCCATCAGGCAAATGTAAAAAACAAACAAAAACAATAAACAAACAAACAAAAACCTCTGAGATACCATCTTACATCTGTCAGAATGGCTAAGATCAAAAACACTGATGACAGCTTATGTTGGAGAGGATGTAGAGTAAAGGGGGAACACTCCTCCACTGCTGTCGGGGGCAAACTTGTACAGCAACTTTGGAAACCAGAATGGGGGTTTCTCAGAAAATTGGGAATCAATCTACCTCAAGACCCAGCAATACCACTCTTGGGCATATACACAAAGAAAGCTTAATCATACCACAGGGACACTTGATCAACTATGTTCATGGCAGCATTATTCCTAATAGCCAGAGCCTAGAAACAACCTAGATGCCCCTCAACCAAAGAATGGATAAAGAAAATATGATACATTTACACAATGGAGTATTACTCGGTTGTAAAAAAATAATGTCATTCTGAAATTTTCAGGCAAATGGATGGAACTGAACAAAATCATTCTCAGTGAGGTAACCCAGACCCAGAAAGACAAATATGGTATGTACTCACTCATAAGTGAATATTAGATATAAAGCAAAGTATAAGCAGGCTATAATCCACAACTCCAGAGAAACTAGGTAACAAGGAAGGACATGCATAAATTGCCCTGGGAGTGGGAAATAGATAAGATCTCCTGGGTAAACTGGGTGAGGAGAAGTGGGAATGGACAAGAACATGAAGGAACTGGATGGTTGAATAGGAGGGGGGATGGAGAGGGAGAGTAATGAAAGAGATATCTTGAGAGAGGGTGACATTATGGGGTTAAGGAGAAATCAGGTGCTAGGGAGATTCCCAGGAATCCACAAAGATGACTTCACTAAGACTCCTAGCACTAATGGAGAAGGTGCTTGAACTGGCTTTCTTCTGTAATCAAATTGTTGACTACCCTAATTGTCATCATAGAGACTTTATCTAGTGACTGATAGAAGCAGATGCAGAGATTCACAGCTAGGTACTAGCCTGAGCACCTGGAATCTAGCTGAAGAGAAGGAGGAAGTATTATATGATCAGGGTTGGGGGAGTCAAGATCATGATATAGAAACCCACAGAGAGTTTCTGGCTATTTGGTGGGCCCTCTGGGAAAGCTCCCCTTTCCCAAGACTGCAGACAGACCCTGTAATCTCCACACTCTGCCCCCACTCCCATCTGCCTGAGACCTGTACAGCCACTTTGGAAATCAATATGGCGCTTGCTTAGAAAATTGGGAATCCATCTCCCCCAAGACCCAGATGTAACATTCTTGGGCATATACCCAAGGAATGCTCAATCATACCACAAGGGCATTTGCTCAGCTATGTTCATATCAGCATTGTTTGTAATAGCCAGAACCTGGAAACAACCTAGATGCCCTTCACCTGAAGAATGGATAAAGAAAATATGATATATATATGTGTATATATATATATATATGTGTATATATACATACATATATATATATATAATGGAGTACTACTCAGCAGAGAAAAACAATGACATCATGAGGTTTGCAGGCAAATGGATGGATCTAGAAAAAAATCATCCTAAGTGAGGTAATCCTGACTCAGAAGGACAAACATGGTATGTACTCACTCATCGTAGGATACTAGATGTAAAACAAAGATGACTAGACTGCTACACAACTCCAGGGAGGCTACCTAGAAAATGATACCCTAGGAAAGACACAGGGAAGGCCCAATGACAGAGAAATGGATGAGATCTACATGAACAACCTGGACGACAGTGGGAGTAATGAAGGGCAAGATTTGAGGGAAAGAAAGCTTAGGGGAGCAGGAGATCCTAGCTGGATCAAGAACAGAAAGGGAGAACGAGGAATAATAGACCATGATAAATGATGACCACATGAGAACAGGAATAGGCAGAGTGCTAGAGAGGTCCACAGAAATCCACAATGATAGATCCTCTGTGGATTGCTGGCAATGGTTGAGAGAAAGCCTGATCTGACCTAGTCTAGTGATCAGATGACCAAACACCCTAACTGTAGTGCTGGAACTCTCATCCAATAACTGATGGAAATAGATGTGCAGAGATCCTCAGCCAGGCCCCAGGTGGAGCTCCAGGAGTTGTCGAGAAAGAGGAGGGACTGTAAGAATGTGAATTGTTGAGACCAAGATTGGAAAAGCACAGGGACAAATAGCCAAACAAATGGAAGCACATGAATTATGAACCAAAAGCTGTGGAGCCCCCAGATGGAGTAGGCCCTCTGGATAAGTGAGACAATTGAATAGCTTGGACTGTTTGGGAGGCACCCAGGCAGTGGGACCCGGACCTGTCCTTAGTGCATGAGCTGGCTGTTTGGAACCTTGGGCTTACACAGGGACACTTTGCTCAGCCTGGAAGGAGGGAACTGGACCTGCCTGTACTGAACCCACCAGGTTTAAATGAAGACCCAGGGGTGCCTTGATCCTGGAGGACATGGGAATGGAGGAGAGGGACTGGGGGAAAGGTAGGGGTGGGGGGTAGGGGGGAAGACAGGGGAACCCATGGCTGATGTGTAAAATTAAAACACAAATATAATAAATTAAAAAAAGAAAAAAAGGAAAAAAGAAGAAACACACAGAGACAGCTGACCTAAGCTAGTGGGAGCTCAGGGACTCTGGACTGACATCTGAGGAACCTGTAGAGGAACAAACTAGGCCTTCTGAGTGTAAGTGACAGTTACATGGCTTGGTCTGTTTGTGGAGCCCAAGTAGGGACCAGGATTTATCCCTTGTGCATTAATTGGCTTTTTGGATCCTATTCCCTATGTTGATATACCTTGTTCAGCCTTGATGTGGGGATGGGGGGTATGGGAAGGCTTGGTCCTGCTTCAACTTGATGTCTGTCTTTGTTGACTCCTCATGGGAGGCTTACACTCTAGAGGAATGGATCAGAGGTGGAGTGGGGGGAGCTGGTGGGGGAGCAGGAGGAGGGGAGGGAGGGTGAACTGTGGTTGGTATGTAAAATGAAAAATAAATTTAATTTAAAAAGTGTGTGTATATGAATAGATACCAAAATATTTAAGTAGAAAGGAATCCTCAAATGAAGTTTCAACATGAAGAATTTTCAGAAATGTACACAAACTAAATCTATGAAAATGTAAGAATTAATTACAACTGCTTTAAGACTATTGTCATCTTTCTTAGGGCTGGATTATGGTACACTTCCCAACAGATGGCATTTTAGACTTAGTCAATCAAAATACACAGGCTTATACTGTGCTCTAGATCCAATGTTAATGGTAGATGTTAAGCTGTAGATGGGTAAAACAGTCTCTTTGAAAAATGCAATTTTGGGGAGGGACATCTCAAGCACATATGATAATCTTATTGAGCCACTTAAGCATGAAAATTCCTGTTATCTATGTTTGATTATGACATATAATCATGAATTCGCCTAGTTGAAAAGACAAGAGAAAGTTACCTAGAAATTAAGCAGTAAGCATATAGACAAAAAGACATGAATGAAAGTTTCAAAAGTACTAAAATTTTTTGTACAATTGGGCACAAAATTTCTAAAGGCATGCATACATAGACAGTACAAAAATGTAATTGCTTTACACAGACAGAACACATGAAGTCAGGAGGGAAAAGTGGCAGGGGTGTATGGGAAGAAATTTAGGGGATAGAACAGGGTATAGATTTAAGCAAATCATATTATAAATATGAATGAAAATTACAAACACATAATTAAAATTAAAAATAAAAACTTAGGAAAATATATTACATTTGTCAGTACACACAATAAATTCTTAACAGAAATCAGTGAGTTAAGTTCTTCTTTTTGTTTAACTTTTTCATTAGTATATATTCATTTTGTAGAGTAATGGGTTTCATATTTGGAGCATTTTCATAAATTCATGGAACATATTTTGACCATATCCACACTCCTAGACCTTATATCCATGTAATGGATTTCCAAGATAGCGGGATTCCTAAAAATTAAAATTCATGTCTAATGGATAGAAGGCTACCATTCAACCACTCTCAGGACACAGATATCCATATCAGAAAAAGGTGTGGTTGTTACAGGCTGAAGGATGGTAGATGTTTGTAGGTGGTACCCTCTTACTGACTAGTATGCTTTCTTCACTCAGATATTAGCATGTCTTTTATTTTTTCTCTAGGAAATTAAATATTTCCCAAGATAAGTTAATGATTTGGTTGTTTTGATTTCAATTTTAGTACAAGTCAGGTGTGTAAGTCAGGTGACCAGACCCGGTCCAGCAGAAGGTATTATGCTGATAATATTGATTGGTTCACAGATGATTTTATTACAATCGAACATATATAATAGACCGATAGTGGTGGGACTCTTGAGTTCCTCCTCCTTTTCCACCTTCTCTGTTTTTCTCTTCCCTGTAGTCAGAAGTTTTTCTGTGTCCTACCTGGTCTGCAGTTGGGAAAAATTTCTCACCAACAGTCTGGCAGCCTTTTATAAATTTTACCTAGGATATGAAGGCTTATAGATGCCAGCCACCATCTTCACACCCAGTGAAGCCCAGGTACCGAAGCTAGGGACATGAAAATGTCACTGAATCTAAAGAAAGATGACAATGTAAACACTCTTAAATCGAGCTATTCATGAGCTAATTTTGACTCTTGGGACTGCCAGGTATGTCTTGCTCAATTTTTGTCTGTCTTTATTTTATAATATCATAAGAGGACTTCCAAGACAGTGCTCAGATTACTCATGGTATGTTCTTGAGATACGCTGGTTTGCTGTAGCATCTTTCATGTCAGACTGCTTGGGTTAATGCCTATGACACTTCCTTGGGTATCTTCCAGCTTCTAAAACCTTCTGTTCCTCAGTTTCTTTTGCAGTAAATGACAACAACATCGTCTTAATTATAGAGGACATATAAAACATAAAAGATGATAATAAAGGAAGTATTTTGATATGCTTTTCACATTCTGATTAATCAGAGGTATTAATACTGCTTTATAATGATTTATTGATTGCTGTTCCTCTAAGAATGCTAAGGAACATTTTATTGGATCACTTGTTTTGTTACAAACAGCAAACTTTTTTCACCCAATTTTAAATGACTTACTTTTAAATTTTGTGGCAGTGGCTTCAAAAATAAGTCATCCATGTACCATAATTGCTGACATTTTTCAATATGATCTGTTCCTGCAACTAATTTTGTAAAATGTTGTGTCACTAGTAACATATGGTAACCTGTGAAAGTCTGTTATTTAAGAAATGACTAACAAATGACCAAAAGGAGTAGGTGATAAAACAATGAGAAGCATGTTCTTATGTTGTAATTTCTCTACAAAATAGTAACTACAATCTATAGGAAAACTTTTTTTTTTTTCCCTAAGGAAAGTCATCCAAAGGGACTATTACCAAAATTATTTTGTGAATTGCTTTGGAGATATTAATTTACATTTAGAATTACTTAAAGTTTTTGAAATCTGTTTATTGATTGGATTTGTTCTTTAGCTGGAGTAAAAAGGTAAGATTAAGGTTTTAGAACAAGGTCTGTCATGACAACACACACAAGGAATTGAAATGGGAACAAAAAGAATTCACACAAAGGAAGAGAGTGAAAGTGTGCCTGCACGTTTTGTGTGTGTCCTGCACTCTTCTCTGCTGATTCTTTTGAGAGGAGTGGAATAGTAAAGCTCATCTCATCTCTAAGATCTATTAGGATGGATTGCACAGGTGCCCAAATGTCTATTAAATGAGAACATTCTGATGGCTTTTCCTGACTTTCCAGCTCAAGCTAAAAGTCTAAAAACAAGAAAATTCCATTATCCACATAGTCACACTATATGGATGGCATATATTTCATATTAAGCGTATTTTAATAAAAATTATTTTTAAGGGTGTGGAGAGATGGCCTAGTAGTTCTGAGCACTTGCTGCCCTTGTAGATAATTCAGGTTCATTTCCATGCACCCATATGTGGTTTACAAACCTTCTATAACTCTAGCTTCAGACAATCCATTGCTGTTTTAGGGCCACCTTATGCACTACAAGTATAGAGTACGCAATGTGAAATACTTTCACACATAAAATGAAAATAAATCTTAAAAAACGACTTTATAATTATGCCATTGAATTAAGGAAGGAATTAATATTTACAAGCTAACTATGGACAGATACTTCCAAAGTTAATGAAAGTATAGCTTGAGTGATACATTGTGAACACTAATAAACTTGCCTGGGGATCAGAGGACAGAGCCAGCCACTAGATTAGACATAGAGGTCAGGCAGTGGTGGCACTCACCTTTAATCCCAGCACTTGAGACCTCATGCCTTTGCTTCAGAAGGATACATGACTTTAGTCCCAGGAAGTAACATGGAAGGACGGAGAAAGGTATATAAGGAGCGAGGAAACAGGAACTCTCTCTCTTTAGACTGAGGATTTCATAGAGGTAAGAACTAGTGGCTGGCTGTTCTGCTTCTCTGATCTTTCAGCTTTCACCCTGATATCTGGCTCTGGGTTTTTTTAAATTAGAAGACCATCTAAGATTCAGATAATACACAGCTATATAGAAAACAGACAAAACACAGGAATGTAAAAATTGAAAATAAAGAAAAATATAAAAAATATCTCTTTAATGAAAATGATCATAAAAGAAAACTTACTTTCATATGGGTTTTGTTTTACAGTTCCTGTGCATTCATCAAATTGATACTTTAAGATGCAAGTTTCATGTTTCTTTTGTAAAGCACAAATATAAATAACATTGTGTTATGTTTCTCTGTTTTATATTTTTAAAATCTACATAATTTCTGTCTATATTCATGTGTGATTTTTTTCATTTTTTTCTAGCTACCCCTTTTGGATAATGTTTATCACCAAGAAAAATGTAGCTTCTTTAAACTCAGAGTCCTATATTTTATACCCTATATTTATACTGAAATTAAAAATTTCAAGACTGTGAATAAAAATATTGATACTTTCAATTCAATTTCTTGCTCATTATTATCAATAATGGTAGCATGCATTAATACATAATGGGATGAATAAAATGAATGTATGCACACATCAATAAATGTTATTTGATCAATTTCAATTCTGATTTTATTGTATCAGATATGGATTGGTATCATATGTGTAGAAAAATAAAAAAAAAACTATGATTAACTAGACAACACAAGACTATGTGATCTGTCTCCAATTAAGTTTTTTGCCCTTGATTTCTGGCACTGTATGCAAACTCTAAGCCCTGTGAAATATTTTATCAGTAGCTATTAGGGCAAGTATGAACTACTTTGCAACATCCTTCTCTCATTCATTCATTTTTTTCCAATTGTCGTATGTCCTTTCTGTCCCCATCCAAGTGTATTTTTTGTGCTAAAATGTTTTAAGAATGGAAATGGGTTTAGTAATACATCAGCAGATCTCCCAAAGAAGTGTGGATATGTCCATGGCCTTAAGGTATTCTACACAGAAAAACTATCTCCCTTTCCCTTCTCTATGAACAAATCTTTTAAAATGTAGAAAGGCATCATGTTAAGTCTTCCTGAAAGACATGTACATGTGTGTGAGCATTTGTGTGTGTGTGTGTGTGTGTGTGTGTGTGTGTGTGTGTCCTTGTGTGTGTTTAGGTATAGAAAAAAACTGAAGACCCCATGGGAATAGGAAGAAACAAAGTGCTGGAGAGGTCCCCAGAAATCCACAAAGATACATCCACAATAGACTACTGGCAATGGTTGAGAGAAAGCACAAACTGACCTACTCTGGTGATCAGATAGCCAAACATCCTAACTGTTGTGGTAGAACTCTCATCCAATGATGATTGAAGCAGATGCAGAGATCCATGACCAGGCCCCAGGTTGAGCTCCAGGAGTCCAGTAGGCAGTGAGAAAGATGAGGGATTGTATGAGTGAGAATTGTTGAGACCATGATTGGAAAAAGCACAGGGACAAATAGCCAAACTAGTGGAAACACATGAACTATGAACCAATTGCTGAGAAGCCCCCAACTGGATTAGGCCCTCTGGATAAACAAGACAGTCAATTAGCTTGAACTGTTTGCGAGGGTCCCAGGCAGTGGGACTGGAACCTGTCCTTTGTGCATGAGCTGGCTGTTTGGAACTTGGGACCTATGGGGGACACTTTGCTCAGACTGGGTGAAGGGAGAAGGGGACTGCCTTGACTGAATCTACCAGACTGAGCTGAATCCCCAGGGGAGACCTTGCCCTGGAGGAGATGGGAATGGGGGTTGGGTTGGGGGGTGGGGAGAGGTGAGGAGGGAGGACAGAGGAATCCATGGCTGATATGTAAAATTAAATTAAATTATAAAATAAAAAAGAATAATTAATTAATATACTTCAGATGTTGAAATTAAAAACTTGAATAATTCATGATCCAGATCCTTATTACCTAGGGTTCAAATGCAAAACTGCAAATACTTAGATTTTTAACTTGGACTTAATAATTTAAAATAGCGGGATAAAAGTATATAAATAGTAAGGTAAGATAAAAATATTTTGCATTAATTTTATAATTGAGAAAAGTAGTTCACAGAGTCATAAGTGAAACTTGCTCTGACTATCACACTATGTAGACTTGAAAATCACTATGGTAGGCAGAATAATACCCAACATAAAATATGTACAGAAATTAAACATCAGAATATGTGAATATATCATATTACAAGACAAAGAGACACAAGATTCCAAATGGATTTAGCTTTGCTCATTGGCTAACTTTAAAATGAGAGGTTGTTGTCTTGGGTATCCTGTTGAGGCCAGTCAGCATAATCACTAGGGTCCCATAAAACTAAAAAAAAAAAAAAAAAAAAAAAAAAAAAATAAGTGAGTGTGGATATCAGAGTCCAAAAGAGTTTTTTGCAATTCTCTGCTGGTTTGGATGATGAAGGAAGTTACCACAAAGCAAAGTGGGCAGACAGCCTCTACCATGTGGAGAAAGCAAGGAAAACACTCCACCCCAGAGTCCAAATTTACCAGTCTCTTGGTGGACCTTGAGCTGAATGTTCTGTTCTTTTGTTTGTTTGCTGGTTTGTTTTTAATTGATGAAGAGAATATAGCCCCTTAACACCATAAACGATACCATTGAGTGTCCCATATTTGGGGAAATCACATTTGGGTCAACATATTAGGAGCACAGTAGGTAAGCCCTGCTATATGAAAATAACTTTCTTGAAGTTGGTATGTTTTCCATCAGGCAAGTGAGGCATGTTTTAGGCCTCTTGCATCTAGAGCTGTAAGATAATGAATGTGTGCTGTAAGTCACTATGCTTGTGGCCACTTTTACAGGAGTAGTAGGGGATGACACGAAGACAATGGTATAATAAATAGAACACTAGAAAAATGAAATATGAAAAGTGGAAGTCAAACTAGGGACACACACACACACACACACACACACAGAATGTAATACTAACCACCAATAAGAAATGAAGTTATGTCATTTGTGCCAGTATATATGAAATTGAGATCATTATGTTATATGAAATAATCCAGGCACATGATCTCATTCCTATGTGGAATCAAATAAAATTACCTCAGAAACTGAGTGTGAAATGGTCTTTACCAGAGACTGGTAGGGAAGAGGAAACATTTAGCAGAGGATACTGTATGTGCTGTATAAGAGCAAGACATTATGATATACTGTTGAACAGGAGGGAAACTCTAGGAATAAATAATGTACTCTTTATTTCTAAACCAGGAGAAAATTTTGAATATTTTCCCCAAGAAAATGATAAAATTTCAAGGCGATAAAAGTGTTTATAAACATTGTAGTATGTTTATACATATGAAGACACTACCCATTAAATGTATATATTTATGATTTCATGTATCTACTTGAAAAATTAAAAATTAAATAATACATTTATTATGGAATAATTTGAGTACTTGAATCTAGTCCAGGTTACTCTATTCCTAGCCCCAAGGACATTTTGTTTTATCTGCTGTAAATGTTACTCTACAAGGAATCCAAATAAATTATACACTTTCTTTCTGTTAACCAATTATTTATTCTATTAGTTATGATTTCTCTTTCCTTTTCTTTTTTTGGTTTTGTTTTTTTTCAAGACACAGTTTCTCTGTGTAACAGCTCTGGCTGTCCTGCAACTCACTAGACCAGACTGACCTTGAACTCATAGAGACCTGCCTCTGCCTCTGTGACCCACAACTGCCTGGCTTAATAATGATTTTTTTTTTTTAAGAAAACAAAGTTTATTTCATATTCTAGAAGACAACATTTAGCATAATATTTAGAGGCTTGCACAATTTTAGGGAGGTTTGCGGTTAGGATTAAGAAAGTCAGGAAAAATAATTATCTCAGCCTTCAGAAATAAACTTGATATATTTGAAGACTTTTCCAGAAAGATGATTGCATTTTTAAGAACCATTAAGAAGCTTCTATTTACTGCATTAGTATCTAGTAGTGCAATTTCTGTCTTGTGTTGACAGAAATTTGGAAGTTTTACACCTGAAAGTGCATCAGACCACAACTGTACCAGAGAATGCTAAAGTCCCATCTCTCATGAGCTGCATAGTCCAAACATGAAACCATACAGGGAAAAAAGCTCTGGAAATATAGATGCTCAGTCATCTCAGAAGTACACAAATGACCTTAAAAGAAGGTCTCAAGTGGACAACCAAATGTACCACAACTGATACTGCCATTCACGTAACTTTAAATACTTAAAAGTCCATATGTTGTCCCATGGTTTTGAAGTTGTATTTTGACATATCCAGGTGAATGGAAGAAATTATAGGTATCTTTCTAGTCTCCTGTCCATCACAGCATTCAAAATGCTTGCAAGTGGTCCTATTTGCATGTTGAAGGGTAATATGTTTTATAAAACTATAAATTAATCTTTAACTTTTATTTCAACATATTCCTCAAAGGTAAAAACAGAATAAAACTCATTTCTACAATTATCAGTTTGCATTTTTACTTATTTTTACACCTACTACAATGTAAGTGGTATGTAAATACAGTACTGAGAAAAAATAAATGTTCCGTGAGGATCCAATAGACTCTGTTTATCTTCCACCTTGAATCTTAGACAATATAGACAAAATTCATTAGCTTCAGAATTTCTCTGTGATAGAGAATATTCTTGCACCAAAATAATATAGACTTTTCCACCTATATCACATTGTCATTGGAATCATGACACAGTTTTGTCATTTCATATTTCATATTTGGGTCCATCATTTTTAAGACATTTTCTGGAAGAACGTATTTCTTCTTTCTTTCTTTTTATTACTTATTCCTGTTACTTTCTTCTTTCTCATCCGTTTCCTCTCCATCCTTCATCACACTTTTGTAAATGAGTGAAAACCACATTTAACATATATTGACAATATCAGTTCTTGGACAGCTCTGAATTTAACTATGTATACACCATTTTTATCCCTTTAAATTTCTTATTATTGAAAACAGACTATTTTAATACAATGTCCTCTGCTTATGACTTACCCTTCTCTAACTCTCCTCCCCACCTTCCACCCATGCCATGTCACACATTTCTTTCTCTCATTAGAAAACAAACAGGGATATTTAATAATAATAATAATAATAATAATAATAATAATAATAATAATAAAAAACAAGAATGAGACAAAACATCAAACAAACAGAAAAGAGCCAAAGGAAAGGCACAAGAAACACATACAGACGTAGAAACTCACAAAGTTGTGCACACACAAGACCCATAAAACAAAATCAGAAGCCATAATACAAAAGCAAAAGACTTGTATGATTAAAAAATTCCTAGACAAAGCAATATGAGAAAAATAAACAAATACAAAAATACCTTTGAGTTCACTTTGTGTTGGCTATCTACTGATGGCCATGGTACCTGCCCGTAAGTATGATTTGTAAACCCACTGAGATTCCATTGGAGAAAACTAATTTTCATTTGCAAGATTTGAAGATGGCCTCTGGGTTAGGGGTAAGGGAATGTACCCACTTCCCTCTTTCAGTACTAGAACTCCATCTGGCTTAGACCTGTGTGGACCCCGAGCTTGCTGCTATTGTCCCTGTGAGTTTTGTTTTGTTTTTTTTGAACTGGGGATTGAACCCAGGGCCTTGCGCTTGCTAGGCAAGCACTCTACCACTGAGCTAAATCCCCAACCCCTCCCTGTGAGTTCTTATATGCATCATTTCTCCTGTGTTTTGAAGGCCTTATTTTCTTGGTATCTTCCATCCCCTATCTTACTATCCTTCCTCCTCTTCTGTTGAGTTTACACTGTGGCTGTTTGCACTTCCACTGGCAATGAATGAGTGCTCCTCTTACTTTGTATACTTGCTAACATGAGCTATTGTTTGCTTTATTGATGTTGATCATTTTGACTGGTGTAAATTTTGGGCACAACTGTCATCGTGGAATGCTTTTTCTTCTGAGCATTAAGACATTTACTCAATTATTTCACATTCCATCAAGAAGGATAAGGCTACTATTTCCCTTTATAAATTGGTATTTCCTAAATGAGTTACCTTTTATTCATTCTGTTTGGTACTAAGTTGACTGTTGCTATTTTGTTGTTTTTATTTATTTATTTATTTATTTATTTATTTATTTATTTATTTATTTATTTATATTTTGGTTTTTCTAGACGGGGTTTCTCCATGTAGTTTTGCACCTTTCCTGGAACTCACTTTGTAGAACAGGCTGGCCTCAAACTCACAGACATCTGCCTGTTTCTGCCTCCCAAGTGCTGGGATTAAAGGCGTGTGCCACCACCGCCGCCTGGTGCTATCTTTTATTTTAATAGATCCATAAAAAAGTGGAAAAGTGCATTTATAATATGGGTATGCATATTTTATTTCATTATTTGTTTACTCACATATAATACAGTGTAAGTATGTATAATACAGTATTGAAGAAAATTGAGAAGAAAAATATATGTGATGCGCTTAAATCTGGGATATTTTCTTCAATTCATAAAGTATACATTCCCCACTGTGTTTATTCTCTCCTTTTATGCTTCTTTATTCCTAAATTATTTTTTAATGGAACTACTTCTATTTTATGAAAGTAAAATAGTCTGACCTCAAATTTTCTAAGGATGTTTGATTTTGGGGAGTTATTTTTATTTCTTGAAGTGTCTATCTTGTCCAGTATTAATTATTAGATTTTTATCTTTCTGTTTCTAATTTTCCTCCACTATTTAGTTATCTTTAATACTTTGAACATATTTTACAGGATTGATGGTTGAAAAGGGATATATTTGTGGATTCATATATATCATTATGTCGTCCCTATGTTTTTTTCTTCTTGAATTTGATACTGTTTGAAAGGACAGTCTGCGCTGATTCCTGATCTTACAACCTTCTCTGTAGACTGTATAGTGCAGAGCCAACTTTTACTTTTAGTGTGTCACAGACCCACATATGAAATTGCAAAAATTGTGCTGTAAGGCATGAATGAGGTGCTCTGATTTTTATCTCAGTGATTCCTTGAAGTTTTTTTTTTTTTTTTTTTAAAGCGAGGTGATATGTCTGTTATTTCTAATCCTCTCTATTTATTCTTCCTGTTTGGTTTTTTAAATATTTATTTATTTATTTTGTTCACAGAATAGGGAGCCAGATCTCATTACAGATGGTTGTGATCCACCATGTGGGTGCTGGGAATTGAACTCAGGACCTTTGGAAGAGCAGTTGGCACTCTTAACCTCTGAGCCATCTCTCCAACCCCTCCTTGTAGTTCTTAGATAATACTATTCTTTAACTCAGAAGAGTGACTCGGTTTAAATATACTCAAAGGTAAACGTCTGGGAAAGGCACAAAGGCCAGGGCATGGCTTCTGTCTAGATGGCTGTCTTTCACCTTCTCAGCTCTACTCTACTTTGATAAGTTCAAGGCCAAGGCCAGGATTCTTTTGAAGTGACAGTGTCATCACTATTTTTTTTTTTTTTCTCCCTGGGCAATTCACCATCTACCTTCTCTGTTTATGATTTCGTTCAGTCTACTAAATTGTGAATAATGAATGTTCTTTTTCTTTTTTTTTGAGCTGAGGATCGAACCCAGAGCCTTGTGCTTGCAAGGCAAGTGCTCTACCACTGAGCTAAATCCCCAGCCCATGAATAATGTTCTAAAGGTCCTTTTAATTCTTAAAAATTAATCAAACAAAAAACAAAAAAAAACCCTTGCTCAGCCTGGAAGGAGGGGGCTGGACCTGCCTGTACTGAATCCATCAGGTTGAATTGAATCCCCAGGGGAATCTTGGCCCTGGAGGAGATGGGAATGGAGGGGAGAGGCTGGGGGGAAGGTGGGGGCGGGGGCGGGAGGGGGAGGACAGGGGAACCCATGGCTGATGTGTAAAATTAAAACACAAATAAATAAAAAAGGAGAAAAAATGTAAAAAACAAAAAAACCTTAACTAATGATGGATCTCCTCCAATCTTTTCAACACTGCAAAAGTTATAAGGTTATCAAGGTCAGTTCTTAAAATGATTAAAAACTTGCTCAACGTTAGCACAAGAACATCTGTGTCAATTCACCAATCCAGTCTTTCCATTGGGGAACTATCATTTCAAACTTTTGCAGTTGTCTGTTATCCTTTTGGGTTGATGCCTCACATCATTTCCTTTTACCATACTACCATGGTTCATCATCTACCTTCACCTACAGGCATGTTTTAGAAATACACATAACAGTGAAACCAGTTGGAGTAATTTTAAAGGTTTTGTTTTTGTTTTTGTTTTTTTGTTTTTGTTTTTGTTTTTGATTTTTTTTTTTTTGCTTACATTGTAAGAATGGTGTGGACCTGGAATAACTAGTAACATTCTTTGACACTATGAGGATTGAAATTGAAAATAAAGAATGGTATAGGAGAGAAAAAAAAACTCATGGTGGATCAAGACATTGTTATAGAGCCTGTTTCTGGATACAGTGTGACTCAATTATACACATCTAGATTTTTTTCCAGATAGAACAGTTAGTGGATTCTCATTCTATATAAAATAGCAAAATTGGGTTTTGTCACTTGTGTTATGAGTTCTGATTACCAGTGTTTTGTTATTTTTAGTAGGTATATATGAACCTGTCTAAATGCATATTCATCTACATAGGGCAATGATGACAGACCAAAGAACAATACCATCTAAATCTAGCTTAGCATAGCAGTGGGTTTATTGGGGTCACTTACAAAAAGAGCTTGAATCAAGGGTTAGGTACAGGAACATGGATGACTCAAAGGTAGCTGCATTATTGGAAAGGCAACATCACTATGGGTGACAGCCATGATAACTTCACCACTGATGCACTCTGCATGACACACAGACAGCTCAGCAACAGCAGAGTCTCACCTGCAGCTGTAACTGTTGGTGTAAACCTGGGGAAGGGATCTTGAGAATATTGCAATATTCAGGAGTTTTTGAAGCTTTATAACTTTCATTTGTTTACTGGGTCTTGTATGTTTCATTTACTTCTCTCTTCTCTATAAGAGGGACTCTTTAGAATCAGAAGATGTAGCTACTCAACAAAGAGTGAACCAGGTAGAAAATAAACATTAGGACTCGAGAACCTGAATAAAGATGCTGTATACTCTCCTATCATTGGACACAACTGCTTTGCATAAATAAATAAGTGGTGGATGATCCTGAGTCAAGTTTATTAGCTAATTTGGTTTAAATAATTCAAGTAAATAACTTAAAAGAAGGTTGTTGTACATGCATGTTGGTTCAAAATAATTAAGAAAAGAAAACTTCTCTCACTCCCATAACTAATTAACTAAACTCTTTCTATTTTAAAGTACTACTAGTAATAGTTTCTCTAACATGTCTTAACGAGAATGAAACAAGATACAAAGTAGTTATTTATTCCATAAATGTGGACAAGTGATCTGATAGAAAATAGCTCAAATGCTTATCTGGGAGCTGTTTTTCCATGAAAGTGTTAGTGAAATTCATTCTGTGATATATTCTGAATTGTATGCAACCCCCCTCCCACTGATTCAATTTAAAACCAAAAGGAGGCCGGGCGGTGGTGGCGCACGCCTGTAATCCCAGCACTTGGGAGGCAGAGGCAGGTGAATCTCTGTGAGTTCGAGGCCAGCCTGGTCTACAGAGTTAGTCCAGGACAGGCTCCAAAGCTACAGAGAAACTCGATCTCAAAAAACAAAACAAAACAAAACAAAACAAAACAAAACAAAACAAAAACAAAAAAAAGGAAAATTATTGAAGAAGTAAATTTTAACATCTTGCTATGCAAAACAAGCATACAAACATACATTTGGTGGTTAATCTATATCACTATATTAAAAGGTAAAGAAAACTGCATTTAAAATCTCAGCTTTTAGATTTCTGGATGTTTTACTCTTTATTAATTGAAGAAACTATGCATATTAGAATGAAAATATAGGTTAGAGAAGTGTACCATGTATCTCAACATCAAAATAAAGCTAGGTAGCTTGGTTATTAACAAAATAAAATGTCTACAGAGAGCAAATGTTTCCTAAGCCACAGACATACAAGTCACTGCATGAAGAGAATTTGCTTTAGTATTGAAGTAACTATTTTTTCGTTTGGAAAAATATCACCTGAGGAAAAACATTGTTAATCAAGGAAATAAAACAAATTCACTTTCAAATGTTCTCTTGAATTAAATAAATGATTGGCCATAAACCCTGTACTATCCTGGCAACAGGAACTAATTTGCTGTAAAATTGCTTCTGTTTTACCTACTTAGTATAAGTATTTGTTTAATTAAATGAAGTTCAAGTTATTGAAAAGAAGTGCTCTGGATTCATGCTCAACTTATGAGTTAAATTTTTCATATTGTACACACACAGAAAAGCTCATTTTATTCTCCATCTAATTTAAAGTTAATCAGTGTAAAAGCAAGTATAAGAATGATACTGTTGAAGTGGAGCATATTTCTCACCTCAAAAGGCCATGTGTTTTAATTTTTTTATTTTGTTATAGTATATGATAAAATACATTCTATACATTTATAGTTGGAATTACGTTTATAATTTTTACTATGGTCAACATCAAACACAACCTTGATGCTGGTAAAATAAAAACAATTCCTTTTATGTAATACAGGTATATATTTTAAATAATTCTAATCATTAAGTCAGTCATTGGCAAAGAGAAACAGTTTTACAGGATTTGGGATCTTATTTCTCCCATTAAAGATGTTTTATCACATAGAAAAAGACTCCTCTAAAGTTATTATACTCATTTTCTATGATGAATTTATAGATTCAAAGCTGTGACTTTAAGGTAGTTTTTAGCACATGGCTATATTTCCTGGATCTATAGTTTAATAAGGTTTCATTCATTAATGTGTTATAAAAATTATCACATGTTATAAAAATTGATTTCTAGAAGTTATATCTTTCAGATTAAATTGCATATTAAAGCCTTTGTACTGATGGCCTACTTTTCTTCTTCTTAGGAAAAAAGTGGTCTTAAAAATGGTCACTCTCCTTTTGATACCACATATTTTTGATAAAATTATTTGTCCTTAAAACCCAGAAGCACCCTTATTTCCTACATCAGATGAGTCAGCACATCACACTCTTCTGTCTAGAGGACTTTGTTTTTAGACAAACCTATAGCACATTGTGCACCAAAAAAATGAAAGGCACTTTATGGCAGGAGGAATCCAGGAAAAGACACTGTTACTCTTTCTTTTAGATTAGAAAACATAGAGCCTGGGTAGTTTGGGGCTGCTAAAGATTTTCAAGGCAAGAGGTTAGGCCTTGCTAGAAAATAGCACTGATGCATTACATGGAGTAGAGATGAAATATCAGAGAGAAAAACTTAATTTTGGGACAGTATTTCGATGGCTTATCAAATATTTTATTAATATTTTGTGTTAAACAGACTGTCTTTCTGTTTCAGAGTTTGGATCTACTTTTGTGACCTTCATAAAACACATGGCACCTTCTTCAGCATATCATATACCTTCTTCCACGAAGATTGGGTTATTTATCTCAGATGTAGTTAGAGGTATAATTAGATGTGAGTTACCCATGAATTCAGAATTCTATCTTCTATTTCAGGATCCAGGTTCACTGTTTATTTGCTTTTAAAGAGTTTAAACTTTTTCTTCACACCCTGCCAGTGCTTCTCATGCAGTCTTTTCTTGGCATGGAGCCCAGGGCTATTGAATTGATTTTCCTCCCACAGTAAGAAAAAATAGATTAGGGAATGGGTAGGCTTCTCTGAAGTTTCATCTCTTGAAATTTCAATGCTCTTGTGTTGGCCTGTTTCATCCCCAACTTAAATCTATATCTTCCAAATAATATAGACCTGTAATATTTTTTACTACTTAAACTTGCCAATCTGCCAAAAGTTTTGGATATGTAGAGGATGGCTTGTTAGAAAGAAGTGGAGTTCATCAAGAAGAAAAATTTAATCATATATGACTAATTGTATAGGTTTTCTTTGTGAACTAATATGATATTCTAATCAATTAATTCATGACTGACAAACTGACTGACATAGGATTGGAGAGTGGCCTTAAGTAATTTCATTATATCTAAAAACATATTTCTATGTGTTGACATATGAGTTGATCTAAGAATATTAGCCTTTGGCTAGAATAAACAGCAGAGTTTACTGTCCATCTCTCCGAGTAAAAATAAGGATTATTATAAAAAATCCAAGAAATAGAGACAGCTAATGACTCATTTTAATATAATGTAAGAACATTTTTTATATCAGTATTCCAAAATGATCTGGTCAGAATTACTGGCCATCTTGTCAGGAATGCAGGGATGATGATGCAGAATGACATTGAAGTGCTAAGTTTCCCCCTGCTTCCTCTCTCTTGCTCCCCACTCTCTCCTCTCACATATGGACATGTGTTTCACAAGGTACTACAGAAGAAGTAGCTTAAAGACAGTAAATTTATTTTCGTACTTTTAATTCATTGAAAACTAGAAAGCTGCAATCAAATGGTAAGCAAATTTGAGTTTTCTGAGGTCATCTCCGTTGGCTTATGGAAAATCATATCTGTCTTTATGTTGTTCTTTCTTTGTGCCACTTACGTGTGTATCCAAGTTTTCTTTTATAAGAACATAAGTCATATTGGAAGGCTCAACTTTGAGGTTTCCTATGATTGTTCTCTGACCTCTCACCAACATCACTGCCTAAACATAAACTGAACAAGAATAACAATAATAGACAGACAACATGGTCGTGGGGAAACCCATGAGGTCTCAATCCTATCCAGAGAACTACAGGCAACTAAGGAATGCTCAGAGGAGGAAAAAATAGTCTTCTCCAGAGAAAAGCACACCAATTAGGTATCCAATACTGAATGATCAACCCTGAAAAGATATTTTTTTTTAATCTGAGGATCGAACCCAGGGCCTTGTGCTTGCTAGGCAAGTGCTCTGCCACTGAGCTAAATCCCCAAACCATGAAAAGATATTTACAAGTATCATTATACAGACAAATCCAGGCATATTTAGGAATATATATATATATATATACAATGACAATTAATAAAAAAAAAAAGAGGCCATAATTTGGAAAAAGAGCAAAGAGGGTTTATATGGGAGGGCTTGGAGTAATGAGAGGGAAGGAATAAATACTTAATACTTTAATTATATTATAATCCCCTAAAGAAAATGTCTAAAAAGTCCTTATATTCAGGTAGAGGTTGTTTCTAGGGGATTAGAGTTTAGAATTTCCCCATGAGTTGGGGGTGGACAGAATTTAGTCCACAACACTCTCTTTATTATGTTCCTATCTAATTTGTTGTGATATAAACTCCACATTCCAGTTCCTTTAGGGCATTATTTATTCATATACTCTCCAGCTGGTTTTAGAAAGAAGGTATAAATGTTGGACAGTGAATGCATTCAGTACTTTTTTATCTAACATTTGCTGACAAATCATATTGCTACTTTCCATCCTTGCTCACGATCACATTTAGTGTTGGCACATTGTTCTCGAGTCCTCTTTAATTCTTTGTACTTGGATATACTCAAGATCAACCCAGACTTTAAATATATCCCATTTTTATTGGATTATTTGGTTTTTTGATATCCAGTTTCTTGAGATCTTTACATATTTTGAATACTAGTTCTCTATCAGATGTGTAGTTGGTCAAAATAAACAAACAAACAAACAGCAAACAAACAAACAAACAAAAACCTTTTCCCTTTCTGTGGGCTGCTGCTTTGTCGGATTGACAATGTCCTTTGCCTTACAGGATCTTTTCAGTTTCATGAGGTCCCATTTATTAATTGTTGATTTTACTGTCTCTGCTATTGGTGTTGTTTTTATAAAGTCCTCTCTTGTGCCAATGCATTCCAGGGTATTCCCCGGTTTTTCTTCTCTCAGGTTCAGTGTATCTGGTTTTATTCTTAAATCTTGGATCCGCTTGGACTTGAGTTGCACACTGGGTGATAAATAGAGATCTACTTGCATTTTGCTACAGCACCATTTGTTGAAGAGCCTATCTTTTCCCCCCAGTGCATATTCTGTCTTCTTATCAAAAATCAGTGTCTATGGGTGTTTAGACTTTTGTCTGGGCCTTTGGTTTGATCCCATTGACCAGCTTGTCTATTTTTATGCCAATACTACATTGTTTTTATTACTGTTGCTCTGTAGCACATGTTGAAATCAGGGATGGTGATACCCCCAGCAGTTCTTTGTATTATTCAGGATTGTTTTAGCAATTCTGGGTTTTCTGTTTTTTTCCTATGAAGTTGAGTGTTGTACTTTCAAGGTCTGTCAAGAATTATGTTGACATTTTGATGTAGATTGCCTTGAATCTGTAGATTGTCTTGGTAGGATGCCCATTTTCACTATGTTAATCCTACTGATCCATGAGTATGGAATTGTTCCATCTTCTTATATCTTCTTCAATTTATTTCTTTAAAAAATTGAAGATTCATACACGACTTTCACTTGCTTGCTTAGAGTTATGTCAACCTATTTTATATTATTTGATGCAATCATGAAGGTTTATCTTCTTGATTTCTTTCTCAGCCTGTTTGTCATTTGCATACAGAAGGGTTACTGATTTTTGTTGTTGTTGTTGTTGTTAATTTTGTATCCAGCTATTTCACTGAAAGCGTTTGTCAGTTTTAGGAGTTCTCCAGTGGAATTTTTACAGACACTTATATATTCTATCATATCTTCTGCAAATAATAATATTTTAATTTCTTCCTTTCCAATTTGTATCTCTTTGAGCACCTTTAGTTTTCTGATTGTTCTAGCTAGAACTGTATGACTGTAGCTGGTACTATAGTGAATAGATGTGGAGAGAGTGGTTAGCCTTGTCTTGTTCCTATTCTAGTGGAATTACTTTGAATTTCTTTCCATTTAATTTGATGTTGAATATAGATTTTCTGTAAATTTCCTTTATTATGTTTCAGTATGTCCCAATATATCCAGTATATCCCTAATCTCTCCAAGATCTTATCATGGCAGGGGGGGGGGGGAAGGGGTTAGATTTTATTGAAAGCCTTTTCAGCATCTAATGGGATGATCCTTTGTTTTTTGTCTTTCCCTTTGTTAATATGGTGGATTACACTGACTGATTTTTGTATGTTAAAACATCCCTGCATCTCTGGGATGAAACTCACTTAATAATCATCGTGAATGATCTTTTTTATTTATTTATTTATTTATTTATTTATTTGTTTGTTTGTTTATTATTATTATGTGTCTTAATTTTATACATCAGCCATGGTTCCCCTGCCCTCCCCCCTCCCGCCCCCACCCTACCTTTCCCTCAGCCCCTGCCCTCCATTCCCATGTCCTCCAGGACCAAGATACCCCTGGGGACTCATTTAAATCTGGTGGATTCAGTGCAGGCAGGTCCAGTCCCCTCCTTCCAGGCTGAGCATGTGTCCCTGTGTAAGCCCAAGGTTCCAAACAGCCAGCTCATGCACCAAGGACAGGTCCCGGTCCCAAAGCCTGGGAGCTTCCCAAACAGATCAAGCTATTCAATTGTCTCACTTATCCAGAGGGCCTGATTCAGCTGGGGGCTCCACAGCCATTGGTTCATAATTCATGTGCTTTCATTCATTTGGCTATTTGTCCCTGTGCTTTTTCCAATCTTGGATTCAACAATTCACACTCTTGCAGTCCCTCCTCCTTCTCGACAGTTGGACACCTGGAGCTCCACCTGGGGCCTGGCTGAGGATCTCTGCATCCATTTCCACAACTCTGAGATACCACCTTACACCTGTCAGAGTGGCTAAGATCAAAAACACAGAAGACAGCTTATGCTGTAGAGGATGTGGAGCAAGGGGAACTCTCCTCCACTGCTGGTAGGAATGCAAGCTTGTACAGCCACTTTGGAAATCAATATGGCACTTCCTTAGAAAATTGGGAATCCATCTCCCCCAAGGTGAATGATCTTTTGATGTACTCTTGGACTCAGTTTACAAATATTTTATTTAGTATTCTTGCATCTATGTTCATACGGGAAATTGGTCTGTAATTCTCTTTCTTTGTTGAGTCTTTATGTGCTTTGGATATTAGGGTAACAATGGCCTCATAAAATGAATTGGCCAATGTTCCTTCTGTTTCCATTTTGTGAACTAATTTGAGCAGTATTGATATTAAATCTTCTTTTAAAGTCTGACAGAATTTTCAGGTGTGCTGTTCAGTTGCTACAATGAGCTCCCTCCATTTCTTTGTTTTCTTTATGGTAGGCACCTAGTGTTGTGAACACTGCTTTCTTTATGGACAACAAGTTTGGTTATGATATGTTATATATTCACTTCCATTGAATTCTAGGAAGTCTTTATTTGTCTTAACCCAATTTTCATTCAGTAGGGAGTTGAGTTTGTAACCATTCTGTTGTGGTTTATAGACCACTTTCATCCATGGTGGTCTGATAGGATCCAGGGAGTTATTTCAATTTTCTTGTATTTGTTGAGGTTTGCTTTGTGACCAAGTATATGCTCAATTTTGGAGAAAGTTCCATGAGGTACAGAGCAGAAAGTATATTCTTTTGTGTTTGTGTTTAATTTTCTGTAAATATCTGTTAGATCAATTTGGTTTATAAAGTTTATTTCTTTGCTTACATTTGCCTGGATGACCTGTCCATTGGTGAGAGTGAGGTATTGAAGCCTCACACAAACAGTGATTTAAGATGTAGCAGTATTTCTTTTACAAACTTGGATACTTCCTTTGTGTTTGAGGCATAGATGTTAAGAATTGAAATTTCATCTTGGTTAATTTCTCCTTTGATGAGTATGTCATAGCCTTCCCCATCTCTTTTGATTAGTTTTGGTTTGAAGTTTATTTTGTTAGTTATATACACCAGCTTGCTTCTTATGTCCATTTGCTTTGAATATATATTTTTAACCTTTTACCCTGAGGGAACTGATATTCTTGAAGTTGAGGTGTATTTCTTGGATGCAGCAAAAGGATGGATATTGTTTTTTAATCCATGCTGCTAGTCTGTGTCTTTTTATTAGGGAATTGAGTCCACTGATATTGAGAGATATTAATGACCAATAACTGTTTTTTCCTGTGATTTTGTTGTTGTTGTTCTAGGTGGTGGTAGTGGTGGTGGTGTTTGTATCTCTGTGTGTGTGTGTGTGTGTGTGTATGTGTGTGTGTGTGTGTTCTATGTGTGTAGATGCTTTCTTTTTTTTTTTTTTTTTTTTTTTTTTTGCTTTTGCTGGTGTGAGATTACTTATTCCTGTGTTTCATAGGTGCAGTTAACCTTCTTAGGTTGTAGTTTTCCTTGTAGAACCTTCTGTAGGACTGGATTTGTAGATTGGTATTGTTTAAATTTGAGTTAATCATGGAATATCTTACAGTCTGCATTAATGGTGATTGAAAGTATTACTGTGTCTAATAGTCTGGGCTGGCATCTATGGTCTCTTAGAATCTGCAGCACATCTCCCTCTGGCATTTAGAGACTCCATTGAGAAGTCTGGTGTAATTCTAATAAACCTGCCTTTATATGTTACCTGGTCTTTTATCCTTGAAGATTTGAATATTCTTTCTTCTGCTCTGTGTGTTTAATGTTTTGATCATTTATGTGGTAAGGTGATTTTCTTTCTGGTCCAGTCTTTCTGGTTCTGTATAATGCTTGTACCTTCATAGGCTTCTCCTTCTTTAGGTTAGGAAAATTTTCTTCTATGATTTTGTTGAAAGTACTTTATGGGCCTTTGAGCTGGGATTCTCTTTCATCTCTCCCTACTATTCTTAGCTTTGTTTTTTTATAGTGTCCTGAGTTTCCTGGATTTCTGTGTCAGGAATTTTTTTAAATTTAATGTTTTTTATCAGTGTGTCTATATCTTCTATTATATCTGCAATTCCTGAGATTCTTTTTCTATCTCTTGTATTCTGGTAATGAAGTTTGCCTCTGTAGTTCCTGTTCATATACCTATGTTTGAATTTCCAGAAGTCTTTCAGTTTGTGTTTTCTTTATTGCTTCTATTTCCTTTTCTCAGGTTTCAAACAATTTTATTCACTTCCTTCAAATGCTTGTTTGTGTTATCCTGGATATTTTTAAGGGATTTATTCATTTCCTCTTGAAGGACCTCTACCATCTTCATATAGTTGATTTTAATGGAATATGCATGGCCTGCTATGGTAGGATAACTGGGCTCTAGTAGAGGCACATTGTCCTGACTGCTATTGATTGTGTTTTTACTTTGGTGTCTAAGCATCTGGTTTGGGGATGATTATAGTTCTTTTTGCTGATTTTCGTATTTGTCTTTCTTGGACAAGTGTTTTGTTCTTTGGTTTCTGTTTCCTTTCTTGATTTTCAGAGTGTAATGGGTATGTGTTGCCTGTATTCCTAGCCTGCTGAGCTGATGTGTTCACAGGGAATGCCTGTGCTAAAGACTTGGATACTTTAATGAGTTGGGAGAAGGAAAATTGGAGGAGAAGGTCTTTGTGATCCATTGGGGACGGAGTCAGAGAGGAAAGGGAGACCTCAGCAGGTTTCTGCTATAAAGCTAGAAATGAGACTGGAAGAGCAGCCTGAAAGGCACTTCTACTATTGATCCTATCTTTGTGTCTTCAGCCTTGAAGAAAGATAAAACAGGTTAAGGTGTCATGGCATCATTGACTTAAAATAAGTTATTAACCTGCCTAAGTGAAACTAAATATAGGAGACTGACACAAATAAAGGCAGAGATGCTTGGATATTGTTCTGTTTTAAGATACTTTGTTTTTCCACACAAAGATCTGGTGTATATTAGTAATATTTTTTAATTTAAACACAATTTTTATTGATTCTTTGGGAATTTCACATCATGCAGCCCAATTCCACTCATTTCTAAGTATCTCCATATCTACCCTTCACCCTTGTAGCATCTCCTCAAGGAACAATTATAAATGATAAAATAAAATAAAAAATAAAACAAACAAAAAACAGAAACCAAAAAGCAAACAAATAAACAGACACTTTGCTCCTCCATCTTTCCTGCCTTTCCATCATATCTTCATCTGTCTCAGTGGCATTGTGAGTTGTATTGTATAACACAGTATCCTTTTGTCCACCCAACTTTACTTACAAATGTTCATTGTGCAATGTGTTCTTGGTCAGGTTCAAGGCCTCTGGCTTCTGGTACACCATCAATGTTGGACCTTCACTCCTCTTGGAATCATGCTGTTGACCTGAGTCATGGAGATTTTGTAGCTGGGGTTCTGCAGAGCCAGTCCCTCCACATGCTTCAGCAGGTCAGAGATGGGGTAGATGTTGAGGAGTCCCACTCAAAGCCCTGAATTTGTGCTTGTGTGGTAGCTGAGTTGGTCAGTTCAAGCTTCTGGGACCACCCATCTTAGGTGAGGGGTGGAGTCCGTGGTGAGGGGTAAGGGCAGCTTTCTCAAGTGTGAGAGCTGGCCTTCCTATGAGGGGCAGAGCCAGCTCATTTTGGCCATTGTAATTCAACATATGGTTCACATGGGCCTCTGTGAGTAAAAGCAGTTATAAAAATCTATTCCAGAACCCATTGCTGGACTTTCTAACCATAAAATGATGTATATCAAGTAGTTAATACTTCTACTTTGTAGAGAAATGAATTAAAACACAGTGGGGATGAGAGGCCCCAGCAAGACAGAAGATACATTTCCAGATGATAGCTCTACGATACCCTATCTGGCAGGTCCTTCCCTGAAGAAGAAACTGTGCCGGGAAGTTTCTTTGGCCCCACTTAGCCCCGTTGTCCTGCAGCTGCTTATAAAATAATCACTCAGAGGCTTATATTAACCACAAACCATATGGCCTAATGGCTCAGCTTCTTGCTAGCTAGCTCTTTCATCTTAATTTAATCCATTCCTATTTATCTATATATTGCCACGTGGCCATGGCATTACCACTCTGTTGGAATCTTGTTGCTCCTTGGACAGAGGCTGGCATCTCTCCCACTCTCCTTTCTTCTTCTCTCTCTTCTGTTCAAATGTGTAGTTGGAGTTTTTTCCAGTCCTGCCTGGCCCCGTGGACCCTGCAACCACTTATAAAATAATCATTCAGAAGTTTATATTAATTAAACTGCTCAGCCATTAGCTCAGAACTACCATTGACTAGCTCTTACACTTAAACTCAGCCCATTTCTGTTAATCTATATGATGCTATGTGTTCTATGGCTTTACCTGTTGCCTTTACGTGTTGCTCCCTGGATGGCAGGCTGGCGTCTCCTCTTCAGCCTTCCTGTTCCCACAATTCTCTTCTCTGCTTGCCCAGCCTATGCTACCTGCCTGGCTAATGGCCAATCAGCATTTTATTTATACAGAGAGATATCCACAGCACAAATGTACTGCCTAATCTTATCCTGCCTCACCATTGGCTAAACAGATATATTTATCAACCAATCAGAGCAACACATATTCAAGGTGTATAGAAAGACATCCCACAGTATGAAACAGATTCTACTCTCCTATTCTCTTACTACAACATTTGAAGATCCACACCAATAGAAACAGTGCTATTTGATTTTTGAAGTTACATTTTTAAAGGGAGACCTTCATTCTGCGTGATGATTGCACTTTAAACTGGGCCACTGTTCTGTGAAGAAGTCCAGGCCTCTTACAAAGGCCATGTGCAGGCATTATAGAAAACAGCATCAGCTCACAGATACCCATGGGAAAAAGCATGCAATGATTCCATTAGGCTATCATCTGAGTAAATGCATGGCTTGTGAGTGATGCAAGAGAAAATACAACAATGGCTCTAAGTTGCTAAGTGTTGGGGTAATATGGAAGCAGTAGAGTTGAGGGCATAGCTTAGGTCTTCTTAATGTGTGTTCCAACTCCCCTTTGTACTTTCCAGAGCATCATACTGGAGAGCTTGCCAACATCTGCAGAAGAACAGTGAGAAGTGGAAAATTCAGTTGTGGATTGGGGAAGGAGGTGTTTCTCATGCTTGTTACAGCTTCAGAGCCACATGTTAAATCCGTTGATCTATTGAATAAATCCGTAAATAAAGAAAATGGTTTTTTTTCTATTGTTACAAATAGGACTGATATCCTTAAACAAAGGAGTTATTAATGTCTCTCTAGCATAAAGTGAAACACGGTTGTATTACCATCTTTAACTACTCCTTTAGGTAAAACTTCTGCAAGAAAATTATCTGAAAGCAACTGGTTTGAATCTGAAACATTTATTTTTTTGCAGTAGTTTTGGGGCTCAGAAGACAGGCTGGAGCCTTGCATTCTACTCACCCTCTTTTGCACGTTAAATAGTAAGGAAAGAAACTAAAGTATGTGTAGTAAAGTCCTCAGGAGTATATGATTTTTAACTTTTGCTAATTGCTCCCATCTGCTATTAAGTAAACCACAAGAACTAGATCTTTAAAAGCAAAATAACTAAAAATTGTAGATTCCAAAGTGGAACAAATTTATTGTAGCCTGTTACCAAGAAAAAATTCCCTATTTTATGATTTCTTCTCTGTACAAACTGTAAGTCTCAGTCTCTGCATCTATGTGCTTCTTCTACTTTTTCTTTGGCCCCTGTCCCTCTGCTTTTTGTTTGTTTGTTTGTTTTGTCTTCTATTATTTTATTATCATTCTTTGTGTACTTACTTTGCTAATTTCATAAGGAGAGACAGATATGGTGTGGATTCAGATAGGAGGATATATACAGAGGATCTCAGAGGACTTATAGACTTCTGGGTGAGGAAACCGTATTCAAAATATATTATACATGAAAAAATCTATTTTCTTATTACATTTTTATTATTTAAAACAATTTTGAGTTCAAATATACTTGATCATATTCTTCCCCTAACTCCGGTCCTTCCAGATGCCTCCTATCTCCTTATCAACTCAAGTTCTTTCCCAAAACCCAACAACAACAACAAAAATCCAGTGCAACAGAACTTCCTAATCTATTTTCAATAAATGGAGAAAAAAAGGATGAAAATATTTAGAATTTCAAAAACTCCAAGTTTATTTGATACACTATATTTCAGATTAAGTACTATCCTACAAAGATAGAATTAAATTCAATTTAGAATACACGATTTACAATCCAATTTTATATAGAGCTGTTGCTGGTATTAAATGCAAGAATACTCCCTTTCATGCTTAGTCTCTTTTTAAATAAATTTCTTAAGAATAAGGCTATCTCCCAGGATTTGCCAGATTTCCCAGTTAAGGTGCTTTAAGCTTGTAACAAAAGGCAGGCTTCTGTAACAAGTTTATAAAATCACTCTGCAGAGTTAGATGCAAAGGTCATTTTAACATGTAAGAATGTGAAGAGCTTTCACAGTATACTGTAGAAGGTTTGGCAATCACATACGCATGAGCAGTTCAATGTCTCAAAGTCCTGCAATATCTCTCAATTACCCAATAATCCCAAAAGGAGGAAAGGGCCATTTTTTTCTTTCTCCTGTGGAGCAGCTGAGGTCATGACATGCACTAAGTAGGTTATTTTGTTGTAACCTCTGCTACTACTGATTCATATGCTGTGTCAGTGACATACACTCCAGGGAAATCCTGCTGTTTCAGTTACCAATTGTTCTAGTAATCCACCCCCCACCTCCAAAAAAGTGCCTTAGGAACTGCTGTACAAACCAGGCTATCCTAGGGTGTAGGATGTGGCTGCTGTAGGATTAGATGCATAAGCCTAGCTTACATGGTGAATTCAAGCCCAGCCTGAGTTACATGAGATCCAGTCTTAACTGTCTCGTCCCAACAAAATGAGTTTATTTGGTGATTCTACAGTTAGACATTTAAGCATGTCCATGTTGGGGATATCAGATATTAAAATTTGAACATAAAGGGGCTTTCTGCCGTAGTTTGATTGAAAACATATATCTCAGGATTTGGTTTTAGCAACTGACATGAACTTCAATTCCTCACCAGATGATTTCTTTTTACGGCTGTCCTGTGCTTCCTCACAGAATGGTGGCCTATGTCAGAGGGCTAAGAAGGGTGCATTACATAATATCTATACACAATGTGTAAGAACAAACTAGGTTTCTTCTATCACACTTTCTCATGTCTCTTTGGCCAATGATAGTCACAGGGTTAAAAAAAATGTGTAACAGCTAGACATGGTGGTGAATGTCTTAATCCCTGCAGCCAGACTTCTGGGAACTTCAGGTCAGCCTCATCTACACACAACTTTTAAGCACACTAGGGCTACATACAGTCATTGTTTGACCCAAGTGGGGGAGAGGTGTGTGGGGAGGTGAAGAAGGAAAGATAGGATTGTGAAAGCAATATTACATTATAGTCCGGTATACATTTGAAAACTCACAGCCCTTCCAGAAGAATAATACTTTCTCCCAAAAAATCTGCATTATCACATTTACTTGTGGTATAACAGCAGAATTTTGTCATCTGAATCAAGTCTAGGTACAAGTGATGCTTTTAAATCTATGTCTTTGGAAACAGGATTCTTCTCAATCCAAAGAATTATGAATAAAAAAAGAGAATTTTCTCCCTCCACAAATCAAGTATCTAATCATTTATCTTTTGTCTGAGTCTGTTCTTGTTTTCTTAAAAAGTATTTCAGGTATGTATTATCATTTGAAAGACTCACTTATTTTCAAGAAAGGAAGGTGTATTTACACTTCACCTTCATTTTGATTTGTTGGGGTCTGAGAGAAACCTCCAAGAAAGACCAACAGTCACTTGGCAATTTAGCAAGAACGTTTATTTCCAGAGTGTTTGGGTGGTAAATAGCGATGGTGAAGGGAGGTCACAAGCTCCTTTTAAGTGGAGTTAGGGGAATTCCAGGGAGGAGGGATTAATCTGGTACTGACTGGTGGAGGAAAGGTTAGTCTGGGGGCTGATTGGTGGAGATAAGGTTAGTCTGGGAGCTGATAGGTGGGATGCTGTAGTGGTAGGGGCCTATTGGTTGTGGGGGGGACTAGCGTCTAAGGGCTTGTTGACAAGAGGGTAAGAAAGGCTATATTTAGCTAGCAGATATTTGGGGGAAGGGCATTCCCTAAGCTAGTAGAAGGAGCTTGGGGAGCCTGCTGAGCCAACAGGAGGCACGGGGTGGGGTGGGGGTAGGGTGAGGGGGTGGGAGATGGAGGGGAGGTGATGGGAGGGTGGAAACATGAAAGATCAGGTTGGTTGAGCTGGGGTCAGCACAGAGTGAGAGAGTAATGAAAGAGACATCTTGATAGTGGGGGCCATTTGGGGCTTAGGGAGAAATCTGGTGCCAGGGAGTCTCCCAGGAATCCACAGGATGACCCCAGCTAAGACTCCTAGCAATAGTGAAGAGGGTGCCTGAATTAGCCTTCTCCAGTAATCATATTGGTTACTACATTGGATTTTTTTTTTTTTTTCTTGGTCTTTCGAGACAGGGTTTCTCTGTGTAGCTTTGCGCCTTTCCTGGCTCTCACTCTGTAGACCAGGCTGGCCTTGAACTCATAAAGATCTGCCTGCCACTGCCTCCCGAGTGCTGGGATTAAAGGCGAGTGCCACCACCGCCTGATTTTTAAAATGTGAGTGAGCATCCTGAGCTGAAGTGACGGCTCAGTGGCAGAAAGTACTTGGTGCCCTTGCAGAAGAATAGGCTTCAGTTTCGAGCATCCCTACCAAGCAGCTCACAATGTCTGTAACTACATTTCTAGGAGATCAGACACGTTCTTCTGGCCTCCATGGGTCCTAGGCATGCATGTGGTTCACATACAAATATGTAAAGGTGTACATATATAAAATAAATACATCTCTTATTCATGTGCATGATCAGTCCTGGAAGACACTGTGTGGCCATGTCTCTGGTTTGATCTTGTGGTAATTTGATTAAAACAGTGATATTTATACTTTGTTTTCTACGAATACATCATTGGAAATATATTATATATTTACTTTTAAACAGGTGTGTTAGATACATTAATAATGCATGACTTTTTGACTTTTTATGGAACTCAGAGAATAATGGCAGATAAAATACTTCCCATTCAAATATTATAAGGAAAGATGAAAACAGCTGAGCATTGACTCTTATTTCCAGGAAGATCTGAATGGGCTGACATGGGCTCCATATGCCCCTCTGCCCTGCCCGACATTTGAGTGTGCCACAGAAATGTCCACCGAGGTCTCAGAGATGGACAAAGCTGGCAAGGCTTGAGGATGTGGGTGGGTCAGAGTGGGCTAGTTTGAGAGTGTGTGCTTTGATTTCTGGATTTGGGGAGATGATATCTTCTGGCAGTTCTGACCAAAATAGGACCAGGACAGGGAAAAAAAAAATCAAAATACACCCAACCATTTTGGTCTATATAATTTTTTATCTGTATGTTTTTTCAGGGAAACTCTCACGCTGTAGTGGATAGCCATCCCAGCATTGGCCTGGAAGTTCCAACCCCCATTGAGGCTTCAGTAATGATCACGCCCACAAGGCGGGGCAGAGGAGAGAGCGGAAGACCGAGGACGAGGAGGAGGTCTCTCTCTTGGTTCTGAGACCCTGGACGCTGGAGGTAGACCAAGCAGAGTTCTCCAGAGAACACCGCCAGACTGCGCTATACCTTTGCCAGACCCTGCAACCTACCCCTTCATTTGTAAGTTACCCCACAAAATAAACCTCCCTTTTAACTACGTGGAGTGGCCTTAATAATTTCACCAATATCTGACACCCAATAGGATTCAATAACTCTTGATTTTTCATGCCTGTAAAGGTGTGCAATTTTCTTCTGGACCAAACTTTATATCCAATTTAATTTCACAAGTAGATAATAACATTAATGAAATAAAATAAATTGAAAGAATTTGAATTCCTTAATAGAAATATTGTTGAGGAACTATTATTAAGTTTGATTTTCTTAAGTGCTAGTGGATGTAAGTTTTGCTAGTTTAGCTTTATGTGTTTTACAGACAAAGGAAAACACATGACATTAAAGAAGATTTGAAGTAAACTTGCAATTGTACAGTACATTAAAATAGATATCTATGAATGATTTGCCAGTCATTTTGCTATAAAAATGAAAGATTCTAAATGTGCATTGTTCTTAGAAATAGAGATGTGTGGAAATATTTACAACACACAGTTTCCACTCAGAGTTATTTACTAAAACTCACAGAATTTAAAAATGTGAAAATCACAAACTTCAATTTAATTGAAGTTTAATGAATGTGATGCTTGTCTTCCCTTATCTGGTGTTGTAGATAATATTTTATAGCATAGGAGAATTTTGAGTGTATATTATTTACAATAAAATATTATAATTTTGTAATATATATAGTAGTGGTCTAATTTATTCAGCAAAATTTTATGACCCATATGGAAATGAACTTTGGACATTGAAAGTGTGGAAGATTGAGTCTATAAGTGACATATAGCTATATATATTTTTCCATTGCTTATTTGTATTTTTATTCTTCCTATATTTCCTAGAAGAGGAACTATCATTATAGTAATCACAAAGTATTAATTTTAAAATGAAATGGAAATAATGCCCTGCATTAAAATTGTAAAATGTTGTCTTTTAGTAGTAATGAGGCAAACGTTAAATAAATTTTAGTATTTTTTTTCTCTTAAAATTATATATACTATGTCCAATGCAGCAATTTCTTACAGGAAAAGCCAATTAAAATATAATATTTTCTCATGTTCTGCCTCATTGAGAACATCATGCTTCAATTTTCTTACCCATAAATGGAAGCAATACTAGCATTTATACCAGAAAGTTATAGTAATGATTGAATTATCCAACTTTGTATGGTGACTAGCAAATATTAATCAAAGGTTACTTATTACTATCACCTTCCATTGATCTCAAACTTCTTTCTTTGCAACCACAGATATGGCTTTTAGTCAGTACTTTCTCTTAAGTACACATGTCCCTGCATTATCACAAGACAAATGTATTGTTAGGATCATATGAGTTCCTTCTGAATGATGTTCAGACCAATATCATTTTGTACATCAGGGTCTTTGATAACAGCTGTATTATGCTGAGTGCAATTTTCACAAGGCTTGTTCTCCATGTTCACAGTGAAATAAACTTCATCTCCAGGATAAAATAGCATATTAAGCATTCCTGACTTCACATGTTTACAAAGAAGGGATAGTATGGGAGACACTATGGGTCAAACTCATGGCAACTTAATAAACTATGATATCTCTCCTGTCTTCTCCACTTCCTAACCCCCTGCTTGATATTTATGGAAATCTTAGCCAAGAATAACTAAATGTACTTAATGGAACCTATGGACAACCTCAGGCACTGCATCCCTCTTTCAAAAAGTTATACTATTGGGTTTCTTTAATTTCATGGCAACCAAATTGACCATATCTTCACCCATATCCCAATGCTGTATGAGCAAGTTGGTGATGCATTGTTTCATTTCTTTTCTGAAAGTTTTTCCATTCAAGTAGTCTAGAGGCAGAATTCCCCTATTAATATAGCTTCTTTTATTGGGAAAGGGAAGCAACATGTAAAGACACCGGTAAGCCACAAGCCATGTGACAAAGTATAGATAAGCAGAAATGGGTTAATTTAAGATAAAAGTAGATAACAAGAAGCCTGCCACAGCCATACAGTTTGTAAGCAATATAAGTCTCTGTGTGCTTTCTTGGTTGGGTCTGAGCGACTGTGGGACTGGCGGGTAAGAGAGATTTGTTCTGACTGGGCCAGGCAGAAAAACTCCAACTACACCCACATTTCCTACTTTAAAAAAAAATCAGACATATGGAAGTTTTAGAGAACTGAATGTGTTCTTTCTCAAATATTCTCAAGTGATTTGTTGATGAAATCCAACCTTTGTTAAACAAATAAAAACACTGTGGGAAAATTCCATCCACCTTTCCATAGGGTATGGAATTATTCCTATTGTCTCCTAAAACATTGGGGAATTTGAAAAGCTCTTAGGATTGAGTGCTGTTGAGATTTCTCAGCAAATCACAAGGACCAGAGTTCAGATCCCTAGAACCTTCACACATGTCAGATATGTATGGTGATTGTTAAATAATTCCAGCCTCAGGAGATCTGCAGGCAGGTATCCCCAGACCAAGCTGCCCTGCAAGATTAGCTGTATCAGCCAAGTCTGTATTTGATTGAGAAACGATTGTTATACGTGGAAAATTGATCAAGGTGAATCCTGACATCAACCTCATATGTGTATATATATATTCAGGACTGACCATTTGGTATCAGATTACTGATTGATGTACTCTTTCCTGAAGAAGACTACTTCCACAGCTCTTAACATTCCTTAGTTGTCACACATTTCTTTCCATGTGGCTGATGCCTTCTGAATTGCCCTTGCCCCAAGTCTACTTTAGTGCATCTATTGACATCATCATCATTCAGCTCATGTTCAGACAATCATATTGGTGAGAACTTATGGGTACGCTTTCTGACATTACTATGAGATTAGACTTCACACCAAACTCCCTCTTCCTGGGCTTCTGACAATCTTCTACCCACACTTTTTCAATGACCCCTGAGTTTTATATGTGGGAGTTGTGTTGTGGTTATATCAGTTGGAACTGAGCCCCACATGATGCCTTTTGATTGGTTGTGGTTTCTATAACTTTTATATTGCAAAGAGAAGTTTATTTGACAATAGGTGAGGACTACACTTATCTGTGGGTAAAGGACACATACTTAGACTGTAGTTAGAGATTAAGCTAGTTCAGTAAAGTGGATGGCAGTTGTAGTTTTAATCCATTAAGTTGATATAAAAATGTCCTTACAGTAATAAAATAAAAAACAAATCACCAGTATACACTTTCTATTATTAAAATAAGTAAATAGGAGGCCATTGTATTAATGTATTTCTAACTCTGTAGAATCTTAATCTGAAAATAATGATTGAACTCAGTCATTTTATGAATCCCATTTAGGTACATTACTCCCTAATCAATCAAATGCCGTGGAATGATGGATTCATGAGTTATTGTATGCTCACATATTATTAAAATTGACACATTCTCAACTTTATCTGCTAAAATTGTGAAAAGTAATACCTTAGGAACTTCTTACCTGAATATTTCATAAACACACACACACACACACACACACACACACAATTACTTTTTGAAACCTGGGCCACAGTGAGCCTTAGTACAGACTAGACCCTAATTATTCCTCTGAAAATCAGATGCAGTTGGCCTTCTGTATCTATAATTTCAGACTCTATATACCTAAGCAGTAACAGAGAAAAATATTTGAAAAATAATTGTTTCTGTATATACAGACATTTCCCCCTACATCATTTGTTCTGTAACTAAGTATTCATAACAATTATTTGTGTAGTGTTCACATCACAAGTGGTTTTACAAATTAAAGTCATTAAGTTGTATGAGAGGATGAAGTTGTATTATATGCAAATAGTAGACTTTTATACCCTTGAGGGTTTAAAAACAATCTCTGGAAATTACCAAAGCTGAATCACAGAGGATTTTGATAATATGCTGCAACATTTTGGGATTTATTTTTAAGATTTCAAGAATACATTTGAATTAATAAAACTAACTCATTCTAGCGTTGTCCTTCAGGAAATCAATTTTCTCTAGCACTGTCATAATGTTCAGAGAGGATATTACTTTTAGGCAACTTTCCCTTCATTTGGTTTTTCTTCCTTTTGGTCAGGTCAATTGGCTCCAAGTGTATTTGTTTCGCATTGGTAAGATTATCCTCTGTAGATTATCCTAAGAGTTACACCTATCCTGTCAAGAACATAAAAATATATTCCCCTTATCAAATTATTGTCAGTTTTTCTCTTACTTTTATTTACTTGTTACCAAGTACCTTAGTGGGAGTCTGAATGTTAATGCACTTATTGCTGATTATCTATAAAATGTAGAAGATTGGTTTGTCAAAGTAATAGGGTTAGACATGCCAAATGTGCCAGTGTTTACTGAATTAGTGTTCTAGGGCTACCTTCACAGACTAACAAAAATTGTCTGGTGTATAAAAAAAAATGTACAGTTCTGTAAGCTAAACTGATGTCACGGCATCTATAATGTCATACTCCAAGCAAAGCTCTAAAGGAAATACATAGGATTCTTACAGTTTATTATTCACTCATTGAACAGTACATCTCTCAACCATCATCAGAGACGTTACTTTAGTCAGTGGAGATCAACAGAGAGTCACAGGTGTTTAATGTAAAAGAAACAAGAGACTAAGAAATTCTTAGGATTAAATGGGACATCTGTATCATCCGACTTCTCACAGCCTAGGGATCATCATGGAAAATCAAGAAGGAAAGAGTGCCAGAAGCTACGGATGACTACAAAGAAACTGTCTTATGGGCACAGTGGGACAGTTGCATATGTTAAGTCACTGTGGTTACAACAGGAAGTGCAAAACCTGCAGAAACTCAAGTCAGACCCAAACCCAGAATCTATGAGAGGATCTATGCTTGAAGTTCCACTGCTATATGAGGAGCTATCGGCAATATATATAACTTCTGGGAGAAGGAAAGTCTGTTTTGTTTAAAGGTGTTATTTTATTTTATTTAAAAGTATGAAATGGCTCCTGGTAGGTCCATTCTGCTCCAGTAGGCCATCCATCCTAGCATGGGAAGCACAGTTGTGTTTCTTGTTAAAAAAACAAAAACAAAAACAAACAAACAAACAAACAAAACCAATAGAACACAAAGTTGGGTTGGTAGAAAAGGGGAATAGATCAAGAAGAATCTGCAGGAGAGGAATGAATATGATAAAAATTCACAAAATGCATTATACAAATTTCTGAAAGATCCATTGGGTATAAGTTGAGGGAGTGTGAACCTTAATCAGAATATACAGTATGAAAAAATATTTTCAATAAAATAAAAATATTTTTCTATACTTTTCTCATCTTATGAGCTTTATTTGTTTGTTTGTTTGTCTTGTTTTTATTTGTTTGGTTTTTTAAGACAGGGTGTCTTTGTGTAGCCCCAGCTGTCCTGGATCTCGCTCTATAGACCAGGCTGGCCTCGAACTCACAGAGATCTGCTTGCCTCTGCCTCCCGAGTGCTGAGATTAAAGGCGTGCACCACCACCGCCAGGCAGCTTCTGAGTTGTCAGAAGTCCTTGTTTTCATTTTGCTTTCAGAAGAACATTGTCAAACTATGTCTTCATTTTACATGCTACTTTTCTCTTGCGTCATCCCTTAACACAACACTCTTCATCAATGACTCATTCTACTCTAGTATGGCTTTTCTTTAATAACTTATATCAGCAAATGTCTTATTTCAAAATAAGTTCATATTCTATGGTTCTAAAGGTTATGACTACAAGTTATATTTTTTGTAGATAACATTTAGCACTGGGCACTTACCAAATGAAATAAGCAGACATCAACTGTAGCATTAACAAACACCCTTTACTAGAAAAGGGCTCAAACCTATTACCTAGAGCTTTTTAATGGTCTTTTTCCCAGCACACTTCATGGTTAAAATTTGGATATCAGAAAATAATAACTGTGATCGTGGCGCAGTTATATAAGTTTAGAGTTTCTTTGGTTTTATTTTCAATTACCCATGAAAGAGAAGGGAGACCTTACGTCACAATCTACCTCCCAGCCAAGTACATCTCAACTGATAAAATCCATGCTATTTTTACTAATCAATCAAAGTCAATCAAACACAGTCTGCTTTAGCATGTGTATGTAAGAATTTCTCCAGCTATCACAAGCTAGAAAAACATCATTAATATATTTACAAGACTCTAATAAATATCAGGAACACCTGACATGTCCTATTATAGGATGAAAATGCATTGCAGACCCTCAATTGGATAACCAGATTTTAACATTCAAAAGATTCTATACCCAGATATTCAGGTGCACATACAATACTCTCTTGCACAGTAAAATGCAGTGTAGTTTTTCACTTTGCTCTATTTCCTTCAGAAAACCGTCTATCACGTCATGAAAATGCACAAACAAGGCTATTACATTATCTGGCAAGGAACTAAGGCTTTTTAGACACTGGGTGTCTTCTTCCTCTTTCTCTCTACACACCATCATTTGAGGCAGGACATTTTCATTGAATCTGGACACACTAATTGGCTAGGCAGGCTGGAGAGCAAACTCCAGGGATACAATATTTTTCTCTGAGCAATTTTGGGATTACAGGAATGCCTCACTGCACTTGTGCTATGGGTTTCAATGGCTCTGAAGTATTATTACTTAGAAACTTATGGTTAGTATCAATGTCATTTACATGAACAATTAATCTAGCTGAACACCTATTATTAATTTCTGAGCTATTTACATATGTAAATATTACTCAAGTAATAATTACTTAACTATGTATTTTCTTTCTTGAAAAGTGACAATGTTAAAAATATCTATATCCTAGTTTTCTAGTAATTAGCAATATTAACATCACTAAATATTAAAAAAAACTTGATGCAGAGAAAAATTATTATAAACTGAGAACATTTTTATTAATCAATTGCTATTTCAGTGAAAGAATTTCTACATTCTTTCTCTGTATGTCTCTCTCTTTTTCCCACCTTTGCCGGTACTTTTAATGCATATACTGCTTTATATAAAAGATATTTCTTTTTATAAGTACATAAAATGAGACTAATCTCCACTAAAGGTTGATGAGAAACAACTTTTACATAAATGAATATAAGGACATAATTCATAAACATGTTATCATTGACCTCATTCAAATCTACTTTATAGTTTTGTGACTATAGGAATTTTAAAAGCATAGTATTTATACTTTGTGATTTCCCAAGACACTCTGATAAGGAGCCAGAGAGACAAGGAGTCAATGGAGAAAGAGTCAACAGAAACTCTTTTGAGTGTGATAAATATTTAATGATGGGAAAATGAGAGGGAGGTGGGACAATTATATTGTCACCAGTTACTCAGAAAAATGAAGATTGTAGACAAAATTAATGTCCAGACAGCAGAGAAGTCATGTTAGTACTGCAACAGATTCAACTGGGAACCAATTTAGAAGCTAGAGTAAGCAAATATTTAAGGCAATAGACGAGGGTTTCTTAAGGCAAAGATCAGGATGTTGAAATTAAAGGCCAAAAATAACTCAGAAAATGTGATGACAGCAATTCTTATCCACTGGGTGTCTTCATCACTAAGGTATTTATAGTAGATATTTTTTCTCTTGTTGTGATAATATATCACTGCCAAGTCAACTTGTAGAATGAAGGGTTTACTTGGGGCTTAAATTCCAGAAGGGTCTGAGTCCATCACCATCGTGACAAGGAGCATAGCAAGAGACAAGACAGACAGGAAGGAAGGACACTGGATAAAGGGCTGAGAACTCACATCCTGATCCACAAACAGGAAGCAAAGGCCACACTGCTAATTATATAAGTATTTTGAAACCTCACCCTGCCCTCCCCCCACAGAAGTCCTGACTAAAACACCTGTTCTAACAAGACCACACATTCTAATCCTTCCCATGCAGTAAGTACTATGAGTTGGAGATCAAGTATTCAGACATGTGAGTCTTGGGGGAACAGGGTACAAGGCATTTTCCTTTAAACCACCATATTATGTGCTGACTAACATTGGGATATAGGCTCTAGAAACTGATAAGGCTGATGGTACTTGGAAGGGAGAGGGAAAAGGAAAGGGATAGACAGAAGAGGAAGAAGAAATCAGAGAAGGGAAGAAGGTCTTATTAGAGAGTGGTGATCTTTGTATTTAATAAATCCCTAGGTCTTTATGTTTCTCCAACCAAAAGTTCTCTGAAGTGGGTACAGGTGTTTATTGAAACTATCTATTACCATCTGCCATGTGATGCTGATCTCACAGGAAATCCAAGTTCTAAATAGATACAGACTTACTTTATATAAATTAAAAGAAAGAAATACAGCATGCATGAAAGAGAGTGCCATTTAACAGGCGCATATTTTTTAAGTCACCAATGATAAGTGATTGATTATAATTTATCAGGATATATACAAGGAAGAGGAACATTATGTTCATATCAGCATTGTCTGTAATAGCCAGAACCTGGAAACAACCTAGATGCCCTTCATCTGAAGAATGGATAAAGAAAATGTGGTATATATACACAATGGATTACTACTCAGCAGAGAAAAAAAAATGATATCACAAGGTTTGCAGGCAAATGGATGGATCTAGAAAAAATCATCCTGAGAGAGGTAACCCAGACTCAAAAAGACAAGCATGGTATGTACTCACTCATAGGAGGATACTAGATATAAAACAAAGATAACTAGACTGCTACTCACAACTCCAGGGAGGCTACCTAGAAAACAGGACCCTAAGAAAGACACAAGGATTGCCCAGTGACAGAGAAATAGATGAGATCTATATGAATAACCTGGACGTGAGTGGGGGTAAAGGAGGGCAAGCTTCGAGGAAAAGAGAGCTGAGGGGAGCAGGAGATCCCAGCTGGATCAAGAACAGAAAGGGAGAACAAGGAATAACAGACCATCATAAATGAAGACCACATGAGAATAATAAGAAGCAAAGTGCTAGAGAGCTCCCCAGAAATCCACAATGATACCTCCACTGTAGACTACTGGTCAAGAGAAAGCCTGAACTGACCTAGTCTGGTGATCGGATGGCCAAACACTCTAACTGCCGTGCTAAAATTCTCATCCAATAACTGATGGAAGTGGATGCAGGGATCCTCTGCTGGGCCCCAGGTGGAGCTCCAGGAGTCCAATTGTTGAGAAAGAGGAGGGACTGAAAGAGTGTGAATTGTTGAGACCAAGATTGGAAAACGCACAGGGACAAATAGCCAAACAAATGGAAACACATGAACTATAAACCAAAGGCTGTGGAGCCCCCAACTGGATCAGGTCCTCTGGATAAGTGAGACAATTGAATAGCTTGAACTGTTTGGGAGGCACCCAGGCAGTGGGACTCGGACCTGTCCTTAGTGCATGAGCTGGCTGTTTGGAACCTGGGACTTATGCAGGGACACTTTGCTCAGCCTAGAAGGAGGGGACTGGACCTGCCTGTACTGAATCTACTAGGTTGAGCTGAATCCACAGGGGAGTCTTTGCCCTGGAGGAAATGGGAATTCCGGGTGGGCTGGGGCGAAGTTGGGGTTTGGGGTTGGGAGGGAGGAGGACAGGGGAACTCATGGCTGATATGTAAAATTAAATTAAATTTAAAAAATGGTTGAAAAAAAAGAAAATAACAACAAAATCTCAAATCTCAAACAAACAAGTAAACTACCACGATATGTATCTTGTTCCATAAAATTAAGACCAAAATAAATATTTTGTGTATTTTAGCACAAATCAATAGAGTTGTATTTAATTGTATAACTAAATCAAAACGGGTGAGAATTTAAATTTAAAAATTAGGAAAAAGTTGCTTAAGTAAAAACTGAAGAGGACTATTTTTTTCTGCTTCAAATTTGTAATTAATCCATTATTCCCTCTCACTTTAGTATACAATCATCTAGAAAATAAAAATTCTTCTCTAATCTATTACTGACTTTAACTTCATCAATATAAAACAATCATGTTATATATTGTTTTATTCTACTGATAGCTGGATGAACTACATTAGGTTCAACCAGTTATACCTTTCTGAATTCAAGAGTTAGCACAAAAATTGAATTAAGCATGTGTTTACTTTTGCCATACATTAGTCAAACCATGGAAATGTAGTAGCATATCCTTCATAAAATAAAATTTAATATAAAATAATCTCTTCTTATGATGAAGTGTAAAATAAATACATCTGATATTGCAAATAACAAGTAAATGTGCTAGTATAGTCCAGAAATTGTAAAACCTTTTCTATGTTGTATGCTGCTCTACCAGGAGGTAAGGCCTTCTTCCAAATATAGACTTAGCATCTCCCTAACTCTTGGAGAAGAGGAGCTTTCTGGATCTTCCCATTATTCCTTGGAGGAAGTTGATGAACTCGGTGGTGTGGAAACTTGGAGAGAATAAGGCAGTGTGCTGAGAGCATACACAACATTCTAATCTAAATGACTGTAGTGGATATTGACAAAGTTATTTTCTTTCTTAGATTTTATTATTTGTGTCCCCCTCCACTGTGTGTGTGCGTGTGTGTGTGTGTGTGTGTGTGTGTGTGTGTGCCATGTGTATGAGGGTGTCTTATTATAAGATACAGGGAGGTGGAAACATAGGTGGTTGTGTGTCTCTCAGGATAAGTAGTAGAAAGCAAACTCTAGTCCTCTGAAAGAGCAGAAAGTATTCTTGACCACTAAGCAACACTTTCCAGAACAGTGTTTTATTACTAAATATTTTCCTGGACATGAAATTGTTTTAGATCTATTTAAACAGAAATATCTAAACAGAGAAGCTCACTAAGTTTTATCCATTTAGCCTTCCACTACTTGTGAATTTGGTAGTTAACTCTGAAATGTTGAATGGTGTGCCTTGATTGAAGAAGAGGGAGATTGATTTTCTGTCAAAGTTATTTAAATAGATGATTCATTACCCTCAGTGGGGAATCAGACCAGAATATACAATTCCAGTTTAGAGAAATTTTCCACTAATGACTTAAAGGGACTTTAAAAATAAGTGGTATACCTACCTCTCCACCAAAATTAAGACATAAAATAAATAATTCAAACCTAAAAGGCCATTGAAATATTTAGAAGTTTCACTTCATGTAGTACTTGTTTTGAATTTGAGTTACCAGAGAAGTTTCTTTTCTCAAATGCTTTGCCAAAATGCTCTATCCTTAAGGTAATAGAAATGTCTTATGTAAAGCATAACAGTCATAGAACTGAACAAACAAACAAATAGAGAAACAACAACAACAACAAACCCTCCTGCTAAATTAAAACTGACCTTAACTCCTTTTGCCTTTTAGAAAGATGAAAGATGAAGTTATTGCGCAATTCAGATTTGTAGAGGAAATAGAAAACATCTTCACTGTCTTTCTTCTCACTGACAGTTTAATGCTTCTGTTACTAAGGGATACTAAGAGTTGGCACTTGGCTTAGATAGTCCAGTATTTAGGGGCTGATCTTTTGTATCTGAAAAGCAGGCCCTTATTTGGCTACAGGCTTTGGAAAGTTGAATGTCTATATAAGTAAGTGTAGGAGCTGATTAATGCCATAACATAAAAACTTAAAACATCAGCTCTTACAGATGTTCTCTTCCCAGCATTCTTTTTCATTGACAGTCATTGAAAACAAAGGATTATCATTTGTTCATATTCATCATGTTCTCAATTTTGATATTTAAGATCCATGTGTTGTCTACCATGCACTTATCAACTCTGTAGTACTAGAAACTGAGTCTTCACTAGCTACTTCATAAGGCTTATATATTTGCGAAGAATTGTTCATAACTAATATTGTTTTACTTCAGTAGAAGACAACTACTGAGCTATTTTTATTGCCATAAAAACAATTGTTTTTCTTTTCTTTTGTGTTTCTTTAATTTTGGGGGTATGTGTGTGCGTGCGTGCATGCGTGCGTGTGTGAATCTCTGGAGCTTAAGTTATATGTGTTTGTGAGCCATCTAACATGGGTTCTAGGAACTGAACTTAAATCCTTCTAATGGGCAACAAAACCTCAAAACTACTGATCCACCTCTCCAGCATAGTGGGGTTGCTATCTTATTTAATCTCAGGTAAAGTATAATAATTCTAACTTTAAACACTTCATTAGAAATTGCAACTATATAATTCTTTGTTACTTCTTAGTTTATAAATCAAGATAGTATTTTATCTGTGCTCTGTTTCTTATGTCTGTTGTTGATGTACATGTGTATGATATGTGGCAAAGTGTATGTGTGTTTGTGTGGTTGGGGGAGCAGCAAAGGTAAGGTCAGAAGACAACCTTGAGTCATACTCCCTGTCTTTCACTTGTTTGAGGAAGAGTCTCTTTGTTGCTTGACACTGCAATACTCCTGGTAGAATAAGTGGCTCACAAGCTTCCAGGAATTCTCCCATCTCTGCCTCCCATTTATTGAAAGGCCACTCTGGTTTGGTTGCATGTGAAAGTTCTTCTAAAACACTTGGATTTACTGAACCAAGGATTCTATACACTAGGCCATCACCCCAACAAATAAATCATGAATTCTTACAGAGAGAAATGTAGAAAGGGTTTAAGGGCTTTAACTGTGGCACTTTGAGCTTTCTTGTGCAATTTACCAATTTAATAATATTTTGAGTCTTTATTATAAGTGGTTATAATTTTTGCAGGACAGAGCATGAAACTTAGCATTTTCTGTCCTTGTTCAACAGGAAGCATATATGAGGAATATGGAGATGATAAAGGCAATCATTTCAGCAGAAGGAGGACATGCAGTCTCCCAGGACTAGTGAAAACAAGCCAAACTTGAAATCCTTCCAAAAGTCAAAAAATATCAAGAACACACCACTTATTGTGTTGCATTCGCAATGCAAATGTGAGTGTAGCCCTGTAAGAAACAGCAAAATGAAGACATTGTTCTAAAGCTTAAATGCTTGTGAATTTCTATGCTTTAGATCATAGTGATACTTTGTACTTATAATTATAAGTCTCAAGATATATGATTGCATTATAGATTTTCAGGCATTAAATAAAGGGCAATATTAAGTTGTTAGTTGATTTACACATGTACTAAGTGCTAGCATAGTAGTAGTTACTACTAGGTTGGGATTAGCTCTATTGTGTTTGATAAATGTAAAATGTTTTCATTTATCTATTCTATTTATTTATTTATCAGCTACCATTTTGCCCTTAGAAAAATTCAATCACACTTTGGGTGTTTGTGTTTTCAGCTATGACCTCAAAGCAGAAAGCGAACAGGATCTTTTTCTGCCACTTGATTCAATTGAAAGGCTGAAATGGGAAATTCTGAAGGGTGTGCTCTTTTTGAAAGTACATTCATTTTCAATTTATATTTTGAAGATTTTCTTTCAGGAGACATCTGTTCATAAAAAAATGAGGCTTGTGCTAGTAAGGCTGACAAATACAAAACCTTCATTATTATCCCAAGAGACCATGGCTCTTTATGTACTTTATGGATAAAGTGACCTGATTATGTGGGAAAGGGGGTGTTTATAATCTCTTTATAGCTCAGCATAAACACTTCAACTGTATTGGGCTTCATGAATCAGAGGGAAGAAAGACTTCTTTAGCCTCTTCTATGCTTTCAGCACAAGTAACTGTCTTCCCTAGAGAAGTTTAAGTCTATGGCTGTGAAACAAAGGGATAATCTGTCTCCATTTGCATGCAAGAGGCATGAGTACCATTTTCTTCACATTGCTACTATTAGTTCAATAAGCTCTTTATATCACTGCTGATGCTTCACTTTGCAATACATCTGCCACAGAATACCATAAAACAGCATCAATGTACTCCCTTTGTCAAATATTTTAATATCTACTATGTGACAGGTCTCATAAAAGCATTGCATTATTTCCTCAAGAGGCTTACAGAAGTGTAATCCATTGTGGAAAGTGTCAAGAAATTAATATGTATAGAGATGAAAAATACAAAGTATCATGTCAGAAAGGCAATTGTCTGTGACTAGAAGGTAACTGTCTGAAGAAAGTAGGCAGAAGAACTCTAAGGCACTCTAAGAAGAGAAGGTAACGTGTATGATTATAAATGACAGAGGACCTCAAATAGTACTTCATGGAAAACCAAGTCCTTGGTATTGGTCACATGGTACTCTTTCTTACCTATAGAAATAAATGATCATGATAGTCTATACTGAAGAGAATGAAAGGTTCCACATAGATTGCGATATTCCATTATCAAGACACAATTTATGAAATAATTAATACATAGAAAGATCACGAAGCTACAAAAAAACTGAAAAAATAAATTTAAAGGGCAGAAATATTCATTTTGCCTTACTGTATCAAAGATTGCAGTACATGTCAGTTTGTTCAGTTGCTATAGGGTGGAGACAGACATCATGGCAGTGGAATAATAGGGCAGAGCAAAGACGGTGATGTTATGGCATCAAGGAATTTTAAAAAAATGTAGACTGGAGTTAACCAGAACCAAAATGTAGGGTTTTTTGTTTGTTTGTTTTTTGTAAATTCACCCCCAGTGACTTACTTTCTCTCAGCAGAAACATCTCCTAATAGCCTATTCATTAATTAATACATTGGTGAATTTAGAAACCTAATAGCCAAGTAAATGGAACCAACCTTGTAACGCACAAGACTGTGGAACTGATATTTGATATCCAAACCATAATATGGCATTGGAAATATTACACACTAGCTATTTTTCCTGTGTCTGTGTGAAAAAGTAGTTTTAGGACATTAAAAAATACAAAGAAAAGCAAAATGTTCTGAGTGATATCTTATTTTTTTAAATCAGAAATGGGAATGTTTAGAGCAATATGCAATATGACAATAATCCTAAATATGTATCAATATACCAAATATCCTAAACAGAGATAGAACGTACATACGGTATGACAGATATAATTTTACATTTGTATCAATATACAAACATTTCAAGTAAGAATAGAAATATATGTACATTATAACAAATATGGTTCTGTGTTTGTATCAATATACAAATTATCTGGAATAAGAATATAAAAATATTGTACATTTGTATTAAAATATGAGAATTCATAACAGTGCCATTTATCTAAGGTTGATCATCAGACATTAAGACAGATGGCCCAAGTCACACTGCTAATCATGCAAGCATGCAGATATCGTATTGTAATGCTTTCAGCTTCTGATTCACTGCTTTCATATAAAAATAAAAATAATTTACAACCCATTGATTGGTAAGTACTATGGAAAGTTAATAAAGTTTTCTTTAGATCAGGCCAGACATTCGCAAAAAAAAAAAAAAAAAGTCTGTGGAATTGTACTTGTTCAATAGTTTTGAACACATAAGATTTAAATATTTTCTATCAGGGAATAAAAGAGTGCCAGTGTTATATATGAGAGTGATGTTTACATGACATTTTAACTCTGTGCTCATAATACATCTATAAAACAGCATATAGAGGAAGACAATAATTGTCAATCACATGGGCCATATGTATGAAGCATTTATTCTCAGTTATTTTTTGTACTCTAAATATATAGACAATAACCTAATAAAAAGATGTCCTTTGTCATGAAGTAAACATATATGCTAAACACATACATATATGAGAGTATTTCATCCCATGTTACCTTATCATTAAGTTATGTTTTGTTTTAGGTTCAATAGTCTAAGCTTTATTTCCCTTTTTGCTTTTTGAAATATATTTTGTCTCCCTGTTAGTTTTCATTAGAGATGGTATTTTTTGTTTTTTGTCCTCAGCACGTCTTTCTTCTATAAGGTTCTATTTCTAAAACAAAATAATACAGTACAATGCCCAATAATGATTTTAATTTTAAATATGATAAGATTTATTATTATTAATGAATATCATAACCATTCCTAGGTTTTTATATCTATTACTTTTTGAAGTAATGCAGTTCATAATATTTTCAAGTTGCACATATTATATATATATATATATATAATATTTCATTTCACTATTTATGAAAATGTCAATGAACTGTATTTTGGTTGGTGATAATGTATTAACTGAATATTTTTTAAGACAATGGTTCCTGGCAACATGGAGACCAGTAATTAGGAAAGTAGATGTCTGCTGTTAAAGACAAGACAGTATAATAAAGAAGATTAAACTAGTAACTTTTTCCTATTTGGATTCATTTATCTATTGTGATATGCTTACTAGTTCTTCATTGATATAGACATTAAATGAGTACATCAAAAGCACTCTAACTTCACAAGTAATTAAAACCCTAGATAATGACTTTACAGCTAAAATATTTTCTGATTGTGTGCCTCTCTTTACTAAAACAAAACAAAACAAAACAAAAAACAAACAACAACAAAAACTTGACATTGTAGCTGAGTCTACCAATAGATCATAATAGAAGTAGAGATAGAAGCAGATCTGGAGAAAAGGTAGGAAGACACACTGATAATGAAGGGAGCTACTTTAATTGATGGACAACTACGTTATATTGTAAAATTGAGTTCTTTTACTTGGCTTCAAATTTTAGTACCACAATTTTATAAGAAATTATTGTAATTAAATGAAAATAAAAACAAACATACCAAAATCTCTGAGGCAGAATGGAAACAATCCTAACAGAAAAGTGTATTGCGATAAGCACCTTCAAAAAATAAATCTGAACTATTTCAAACTAATAAGGCTGTATCTTACAGCTTTGGGGAAAAAGAAAACAATGATACTCCACCCTCCAGCCCCCCAAAAAAGTGTACAGAAAGAAATAACTAAAATCTGGACTGAAATTAATGAAATATAAACAAAACAAAATAAAGAATCTTAGTATAGAAGATCTGGTCCTTTGAAAAGATCTAATAAGATTGATAAACTTTTAACCAAATTAACTAAAAGAAAGAGACATTTCAAATCAATCAAACTAGGGATGAAAATTGATGTCATAACAGACACTAATGAAGTCCAGAGATTGTAAAGACATACTTACACAATCGCCATTCTATCCAATTAGAAACTCATATGACCACAGAGCTTACGTACAGAATCAAAGAATTCCAGGGAGGGGAGGTTCTCACAGGGCAGGAGAAATAGAATATGTAGTGAGGGAGAGATGGGGAGACTGGAGCAAGAGGATTAAATAAAGAGTGATGGAAGAAAGGGTTAAGGGAGGGAATGGGGTGGAGCATAACTCACCCTAAGGGCCATTTGAGGCATCATATGGAAACCTCCTACTGTAGAAGCTTCTTAAAGTAAATACATATATGAGAGATATTTGAATAGAGCCCCCAAACATCAGGGGAGTCATTGTCTGAGTCACACATCTTTCACCACCAAGCAAAACCTCCATATCCAAGATGGGTTACACGTAATCTATCTGTCGGCCAAAGCATCACCACAGACAGCCCTAAATAGCTTAGGTTTTTGACAGTGCTACAGGTTGTTCTCCTGAAGATAAGGATTTAATGCTGAAGACAACATTTACATATCTCATCACACATGCAGAAATCAAGCTGGTGCCTACCTACTGACTTACGTTCATGGTACGAGAATTTATTCTGCATGATACCAAAGGAGAAAGGTAAATACAAGCCTAGCTACAAACTCTGTGATCTGTAGTGAAGGCTTGTGTGTATGACATGGTGGTGTAGTAGTGGTACAAATTTTGTGGGAGTGACCAACCACTCTCTGATTAGATTTAAGGTCCAATCCATGAATGGGACCTATACTTGACATTGCTTGGTGTCTGAGAACTTGAGACTATACAGGCCACAGGGCTAGGAAAAAACTACATACTATTGCCTGCTAATGGAATATAGTAATAAAATGGCTCCTAATGACTTTCTGCTATACTCACATTTCAATGCCTCATTCAGGCATCATCAGAGAAGCTTCCTCTTGTAGTAGACAAAAACTAATAACAGAGACCAACAACTGGAAAATATGCAGAGAGTGAGAGAGCCTGGCATCCTCAGTCCTAAATGGGATGTTTTTATCAAACCCTACACACAGGTTATGGAGACTTATGCAGAAAAGTAGATAGAAAGATTGTAAAAACCTAAGAGGATGGATGAAACAATGTCTTCTAGATACAACAGAACTGATGCACATATGAACTCTGAAAACTATTGCATTGTGCACAGTTCCTGAATAGGTTCAAGCTAGACAAGTTTCCAGCAGTGAGATGGGAATGTGATGATGAGATCACATCCTTAACAAAGAAGCTATCTCCAATTGGTATCTTCTTGCAAAGGAAAAAAATTGTTTTCATCAGGGTATCTCACTGTATATGTTAATTACAGTTAAGGTTAGTCTCTATGCCTAGAGGTAGATGGCCAACACAAAATGAACACTTAACTCCCATTGTTATGTTTTTACATTTCTGGTCTTTTGCTTGTATGGGTTTCCAATTTTGTGTTTTTATGGATTTTTCTGTGTGTGCGTTCCTTGAGTGTATTTTCTTTGTTTTTTCTTTAATTATGTTTGTTTTATTGTTTGCCTCTTGATTGTTTTTTAAAGAAAGAGAAATAAAAGGTGGGTGGTTAGGGAATTGGGAGAGTCTGAAAAGAGTTGGGGAGGGATGAGAATATATAAAATGTGATAGTATAGTGATATTTTATTTGTATTGAAATGTGATTTTATTTGTATGTCAATAAAGTTGCCTTGAGGTCAGATCAAGCCAGAGCAGAAGCGGAGCAGTAGTGGGGCATGCCTTTAATCCCAGCACTTGGGAGGCAGAGCTAGGCGGATCTCTGTGTGTTCAAGGACACAGCCAGCATGGCAGACACACACCTTTAATCTCAATACCAACCATAGACGACCTGGAGGTCTGTACAAACAGACAGTGACAAGGAGGTCATGTGGCTGGGTTTACAACCAATGAGAAAACAGAACAGAAAGTCTTTAAATAGACAGGACGCACAGAAGTAGGTCTCTTGCGGAGAGGAGGAACTGTAGAAGCAGTGAAGGGTAAGGTTTTCTGCTTTTGCTCTGACCTCGTGGTTTTTAACTCTGCAATCGGTTCTGTGTTTCTTATTTAACAAGCTGGTTACATCTACATGATAGCTTGAATATAATTGTCTCCAATTAACTCCAAGAGAAGGGCACTATTGGGAGTGTGGCATCTGGGGAGCAGGTATGCCCTTGTTGGAGGAAGTGTGTCACTGTGGAGGTCAGCTTTGAGGTCTCATATATGCTCAAGCCATGCCCAGTATCTCAGTTAACTTCCTGTTGCCTACAAGATGTATAACTCTCAGCTCCTTCTCCAGGATCGTGTTTGTCTGCTCACTGCCGTATCCCACAATGATAATAGACTAAACCTCTGAAACTGTAAGCCACCCAGTAAAATATTTTCCTGTATAAGAGTTGCTGTGGATGCTGGGCAGTGGTGGTGCATGCCAGTACTTGGGAGGCAGAGCCAAGCAGATGTCTGTGAGTTTGAGGCCAGCCTGGTCTACAGAGTGAGATTCAGGACAGGCACCAAACTACATAGAAAAATCCTGTCTTGAAAAACAAAACAAAAACAAACAAACAAACAAACAGAAAAAGAGTTGCTGTGGACATGGTGTCTCTTCATAAACCCTATGGTGATACTTTATTTGTGCTGAAATGTAATTTTATTTGTATGTTAATAAATAAAGTTTCCTAGAGATCAGAGGTAAAAATGAGCCATTAAGCAGAAGTCTGGTGATGGTAGCACACGCCCTTAATCCCATCACATGGCAGGCAGAGTCTCTGTGTGGTCACGGACACAGTCAAGTGTAGTGACCTGAGCCTTTAATCTCAGTACCAACCACAGAGACCAGGAGGTCTGTATAGACAGGCAGTGACGAGGAAGTTATGTGGCTGGGCTTAGAGCCAATGAGAGGCAGAACAGGAAAGCAATAAAACACAAGTCATACAGGAAGAAAGTCTCTCTCTCTCTCTCTCTTTCTCTCTCTCTCTCTCTCTCTCTTTCTCTCTCTGGGGAAGCAATGACTGGCCAGTTGGTAAGATAAGGTAGTCTTGGCTGTTAGCTAGTGCTCTGATCTCTTGGGCTTTTAACTCTGTATTTGTCTATGTGTTTCCTATTTAATAAGACCATTTAGAATTTTGTCTATAAAATCCTATGACATTTTATAAAAAGTTTTTCAATTAAAAATAGAAAAATAAAAGAAATTAACATCTTAATGTGTTTGGCATGCTTAACATAAGCAGAAGATATTATACATATGAACAAATATATAAATACAACCTCTGAGTCCATTTAGTGTTCCTTGTATGTATATATTTTTAGGGATGATCACTTGGAATTGGATAACCAGTTACAAGGGTATTTACTAGGGAAGCCTATTTAACTATTTTTCTTCTAAGTCATAAATTGCCAGTAACTTGTCATCTGTGTTTGAGACCCTTTCAGATTTTATGGGTATGGCTTCCTGGTCATATGTAAAAGATAAAATCTCTAATCAGACTTCCAAGCTGTCTAGCTTATAATCTTTCTTCCCCCTTTTCTGAGATATCCCCTGTGTCTTAGGAGAAATATCTCTTTCAAATTAACATGCTTATATTTGAGAGAAATTACTTTGGGATTCTATCTTATTCCAGTCAGAATGATTCATATTAAAAGCAAAAACAAACTTAACAAACAAAAACAAATGGCAACAAATGTAGGTGGATTTGGATGTGTGGAAAGAATTCTTAGTCACTGTTCATAAGAGTAGAAAATGGACCAGCCAGTGTGGAATCTGTGTGGAGCTTTCTCATAAAGACTACAAAAGATCTATCATGTGATCCAGCTGTACAGCTATTGGCATGTATCTGTAGGGACTCTATATTCTATGGCAGAGGCACTTGCTCATTCATATTTATTGATGTTCTATTTACAATATGTTGAAAGTGGAAACGGCATATATACCCATCAACTGATGAATGAATAATGAAAATGTATTATTCAGCTTTAGAGAAATTGAAATTATAAAATTTGCAGATTAGTGTATAGAACTGGAAATAGTCATTCTGAGGAAAGTAATCCAGACCTAGAAAGACAAATGCCACATATTCTCTTTCATATGTCTCCCATACACCTTTTTATAATATCAGAATTGAGTATCAGAGTATGATACAAATCTTAAAAAGAGATTTCTTTTGCTCATCCACATTCAATGGTTCTCATTTAGTCAGGTTTCTTGCAGTAGATTTCTATGCCAACTTCAAGAAACAAACTAAGAGGGTAACTCTAAAACTAACAAGCATTTTCTTCTTCCACCCACAATGAATGAAAATGGTACAATAAAAGTCATGTTGCCCAATTTATGCAAAATTCTGAACACTGCATAATGTCTCTGTTTTATTGTCAAGGATTTAGTCTGCTCTTCTCAAAGTAGTAATTGCTATTTTTATTCTAGATGGATATGAGTCCAGCTTGAAAGCAACTCATTTTACTAAGGAAGAAGGACATAATTTATGCTGGAAATATTAGCAAGGTACACCCTGATATGTAACATAGGACTGGATTTTCATCTTGTAAAATCACTTCTTGTTTAATCCTTTGCCATTATCTATCTTATTACTCAAAAAATATCTATCTTATTACTTAAAGCCAAGAATTTAAAAATCATCCTTCATTTTTCTCTCTAACATGAAGCTCTCATTGGCAGTATAAGGAATTAAGGTTCTTTATTTTAATGTTTGAAACCCTTGTATGTCTACCATCTCCATTGCTACCATTTTTCTAATAATAGCTCTCACTTCTGACCCTCTTTGACTATACACTTTCAATCAGTTCTGTATAAGTCATTTGGAGTTGTCATATGGAAATTTAATTCATGTTTTATCCTTCCCAAGGTCCTCTAATAGCTTCCTGATGAACTTGTAATAAAAGCCAAATTCCTTAACTTGATACTGAAATACCTAGCTGCTTTCAACCTACCCATGCCTAGGAAGGCTACATTTTGTAATTTTCACAAATTCATTAAGTTATTCCCACCTTAGAGCTTTCTGTTGTATAAACACATACCTTTCTTTTATTATTGGTACCTTTAAAAGCAGATAACTCTTCTTGGACAGATTATTCCAAGCTATCCACAATGTGGTCTCTCTCATGTATGTGCATGTGTTTAATTTTCTTCAAAGTTCTTTGCTCTAAAAATTAATACTATATATATATATATATATATATATTGATTAATTTCCATAAGACTGATTCCATGAATATAGCCTCCTTGAGGGTGGGTATCTTGACTATTTTGTCAACATCTATAGCCCATTTTCTCAGATTATTTATTCTTTCATAGGAGAAAGTAACAAATCAACTAGTACTATTATGTAGCTGTATTTTAAAAGTGTGAAGTAGATGTGTACAAATCTTATGCAATTACTACCTGCAGGAAATTATGGAACACAGAATAGAATTTTGGAAAAGTAATGAGTTGCAGTCACGGCAGTTTTTTCAATTTGCATTCCAGAAAGATTAGTTAATTCAATAAAATAGCAGCAACACTATCAGTAGCATTGTAATAGCAAAAACAGCCATTGAAGTGATATCAATACTTATAATAATAGCATTTAGTAAAGACAGTAATAATAAAAGTAACTATTGCTAAATACAACCTTAATAGGCACCAAACTCTGGGGCATGCATTTGATATAATATATATTGCTTAGTAGTTATAATATTAATAATAATATTGCTATTTTTTATAAATATTTCTTTTTCTTTCCTGGACTATCATATATGTTTTCCTATAATAATTTATTCAGTCTTTACAACTCTATGAAACAGATATTACTATATTTCTTATTTCATTAGATATCTGAGTGCTCTTCATAGATCTTTCAGACTTTCAGCATCAAATTGGGGCCAACTTTATTTTAATTCTTATTTTTTAGTTGGCATTATCTTTGACTCTGTAATCCACATGTTCCTCAAAATCTGCAGCTCTCAAGTGGCTATTGCTAAACTCAGATTATGAGTACTAATCAACTAAATCTTTCTAATGATAAAATACATTTTGACTGCGTTTTATTAGAGAACTTTGACCAATGATGATCTTCAAGTATGGAGTGAAGCCTTCAATAATTCAAGCTTGTTAATACTTGAACTTTTGCTTCTATCTTCTAGATTTATGCCAATATAGATTTCTGTGATTTAAATTAATCTACCTGTGGTGTGTTGTTATTATGACTCTACCAATTGAATATGATATGTAATATCCATTCTTACTTCCAAATTTATAAAATCAATCAAAGTGATCTTTCAAAATTGATTTATAGAAAATATCTGTATGTGGAAAATATTAATATTATTAAATTATAACAAATCCTGACACTAAACATGTAGTTTAACACTGATTTAAAATTTTTATTTATTTGTGTATATGAATACATATGACAGCATGAGTGTGGAGAACAGAGGAAAACTTGAGGGAGTTACTTCTCTCTTTCTACCATATGTGTTCTGAGAATCAGACTTTTTAGGCTTGGTAGTAAATGACTCTGCCCATAGACGTCTCTTAAACCCCACACATGTGTTTTAAAGGTATAAATGAAATCTTTTGAAGTGAGACAAACATGTAAGTAGAAATTTTTAAAAAGTAATCACCTGTTGTGGACTTTAATGTCCATAAACAAGTTTAAAAGAGAGATGGATTTTTGAGATGATATTTTGTTTGTGCTCTAACAAGTAAAGCTTGCCAAGAGATCAGACTGTAGAGCCAGGAATTAGTCAACCATAGAAACCAGGCAGTGGTGGGTCATGACTTTAATCTCAGCACTAGGGAGGTGGAGACAGGAAGTGATATGGCTGGGTGAATAGAGAAATATAAGGTAGGAGGAGACAGGAGCTCACCCTTTTCAGGCTGAGAAGTTGGCGAGGTAAGAAGTGACTGTGGTTTGCTGCATTTTCTCTCTGATCTTTCAGCATTTTCCCCTATACCTGACTCCAGGTTTTTATTATTAAGACCTATAGTGATATTATATTTGTATTGAAATGTGATTTTATTCATATCTTAATAAAGTAGCCTTTGGGTCAGAGCAAGCCATAGTAGAAGCTGGGCAGTGCTGGTGTATGCCTTTAATCCCAGCACTTGGGAGGCAGAGCTAGGCAGATCTCTGTGTGTTCAAGGATACAGCCAGCATGGTGACACATGCCTTTAATCTCAATACCAACCATGGAAGGCCTGGAGGTCTGTACAGACAGGCAGTGACGAGGAGGTCATGTGGCTGGGTTTACAACCCATGAGAAAGGAGAACAGAAAGTCTATAAAAAAGAAAAAACACACAGAAGTAGCTCTCTGATGGAGAGGAAAGACAGCAGCAGCAGTGTAGGGTACGGTTTTCAGCTCTCAGCTATTGCTCTGACTGCTTGGCTTTTAACTCTGCAATTGGCTCTGTATTTCTTATTTAACAAGATGGTTACATCTACAAAGACCAATTAGAATTTGTGCTACATCTGGTGTCCAACTTTTGCAGCACAATTTCATGAAAAATCTGGTTGCCTGTGGCTTTGCAGTCATAGGCACAGGCCTAAGCTGCATGTGCCTGGAGTAACTACCCCACCAGCTAAGGTTTTCTTTTTTTTTCCCTCAAGACTCTGATTGGGCTTGGAATTTTTCGGTTGCAGCCTATCTGCAGCAAACTTCATAGGCTTTTGGGCTTCAAAAACCACAATAGTTAGATGTCTTCATGCATAACCCCATGCAGATGGCTAGCTCTTTGGCTTCTTATCTTCTGGTGGGTGGTGTGCTTTATGGCACTGTTTGAAGGTACTGTTAGATGGCATGACTTTGTTGGAGTAGGTGTGGCCTTGTCAGAGGAAGTTTGTCACTAGTGGTGGTCTTTGAGGTTTTGAGGGTCTAAGCCAGGCTCAGTGTATCTCTCTCTCTCTCTTCTTGCTGCCTTCAGATCCAGATGTAGAACTCTCAGCCCCTTCTCCAGCACCATGTCTGACTGCATGCCAACATGTTCCCTGCCATGATGATAATAGGCTAATCTCTGAACTGTAAGCAAGTGCTAGTTAAATTCTTTCCCATATAAGTGTTACCTTGGTTATAGTGTCTCTTCACAGTAATAGAAAATTCACTAAAACAGAAGTTGGTACCAGAGAGCAGGGTTTTGCTATGACAGGCCTAACTATTCATCTTGTGGTTGAATATGGACTTTGGATTAGGATTGAATGCTTTAAGTGGGGCTTCATGTTATACTATTAGTAGCATGGAAGACATGGGTGCTGAGAGCAAGGTAGATTATGATGGATCAAGAGATTTTCAAGAAGAATATTAGTAAGTGACCTAGAAACCATTCTTGGGATATTTTGAAAATGAATGTGGCTGTTTCTTCCCTCATTCAAAAAAACTACCAGAGGCTAAATTGAGTTTTGGATTAATAGCCTTGGCAGAGAAAATTTCAAGACAGCATAATACTGACTATGTTACTTGGTTATATTTTTAATGATTTATTTATTTATTATGTATACAATATGTATGACACCAGACCAGAAGAGGGCACTAGATCTCATTATGGGTGGTTGTGAGCCACCATGTGGTTGCTGGGAATTGAACTCAGGACCCCTGGAAGAGCAGTCTGTGCTCTTAATCTCTGAGCCATCTCTCCAGCCCCGTTACTTGGTTATTAGTGGCTACTTTTATGCAGATCTATAATGAAAGGGAACAAAGTAGGAAAGGAAAAATACAAAATGTACAGCTTGAGGAGAAAAGGAGACCCAGAAAGTATAATTGAGTTAAGTCTAGTGCTCAAAAAGTAAGACCTCAAGGACCTCAGAACATGACTCCACACAACTAAGCTTCCAACTTGTGAAAAGGAATTTTAAAAAAATCTTAGCATGGGCATGATGGTGCATACCTTTAGTCCCAGCACTCAGTAGGCAAAAACAGGCAGATCTCTGAGTTCAATAACAGCCTGGTTCAGGCTGTTCAAGTTACAGGACAGCCAAGCTTAGGCATTGCCCAAAACCACTAAAAACAGAAAGACAGTGAAAATGTATTTGTATGAGGGGGCCATGATCTAGCTCCAGAAAGCAGAATAACTTGACAACTTTAACCATGTGGTCTGGCTTAAGAATTAAGGATACAGGAAGGTGGTTGTGGAATCTCCCTCCATGGGAAGGGAAGGCTGCAGAGGCCAGGTGTGTATCAGATGTTTCCCTGCATTGAGGACCAGAAAATCCATTGTGTGAAGCTGTGAAAGTGAATTCTGGATTTCATTTTGGACTCTAAGATGTTGGAGATGACAGATTTGTAGGATTCCTGACAAGGAGAGCTGTAGACCAGTGTGGAACGACCCCAAGAGAGAGGAGTGTTTTGTGGTCAACAATGCTGAAAAGATTTGGAGAGCTGAAAGAGTGTTTTGACATCAGAAATGGAAATGCAGAGTTTGCCCAGCTTGTTTTTGATGTTGCTTTCTTCTTCTGTTCTTATAGTTTTTTTATAAAAATTTAAGACATTTTTTACTCATTTTACATACCAACCACAAATCTCCCACTCATTCCTCCTCTCACTTCCCTCCAGCTTCCCCACCATCACCCCCTATTACCCAATAAGGTAAGGGCTCCCATGGGGAGTCAGTAAAGCCTAGTACATTTAGTTGAGGTGGAACTAAGCCCCCCTCCCTGCATCTGGGCTGAGCAAGGTATCCCACCATAGGTAATGGTCTTCAAAAAGCCAGCTCAGTCACCAGGGACAGATCCTGATCCCACCGTCAGTGGCCCCTCAAACAGACCAAGCTACACAACTGTCTCCCATATGTAGGGGGCCTAGTCCAGTTCCATGCAGGTTCCACAGCTGTTGGTCTATAGTTAGTGAGTTCCTATAAGCTTGGTTTAGTTGTCTCTGTAGATTTCCCCATTATGACCTTGATCCTCTTTGCTCATATAATCCCTTTTCCCTCTCTTCAACTGGACTCCTAGAGCTTGGTCTCATGCTTGGCTGTGGATCTCTGCATCTACTTCCATTAGTTACTAGATGAAGGCTCTATGGTGACAGTTATGGTATTCACCAAACTGATTACCAGGGTATAACAACTTCTCAGAAAATAGGAAATCTTTTTACCTCAAGACCCAATGATAACACTCTTGAGTATATACCAAAGGCATGCTCAACTATACCACCAGGACACTTGCTCAACTATGTTCATAGCAGCATCATTCACAATAGTGAGAACCTGGAAACAACCTAGATGCCCGTCAACCAAACAATGGGCAAAGAAAATGTGGTATATATACACAATGGAGTATAAAACAGTAGTATAAAACAATGACATCACGAAATTTGCAGTCAAATGGATGGAACTAGAAAATATGATCCAGAGTAAGGTAACCCAGACTCAGAAAGACAAACATGATATTTACTTACTCAAAAGTGGATACTAGATGTAAAGCAAAGGATAACCCACAGCTCCAAAGAAGCTAGGTAGCAAGGAAGGCCCTAAGAGAGGTACATGGATTGCCTTGGAAAGAAGAAATAGATGAGATCTCCATGAGCAAACTGGGGGCAAAGGGGTACAATAGAGGGGAGGGGATGCAGGGTGAGAACATGAGGGAACAGGTTCAAATGCTTGGTCATAGGTTCAAATGCTTGGTCACCAGAGAGTGATACTGTTTGGAATGATTAGTATATGCGGCCTCATTGGAAGAAGTGTTTCACTGGGAGTGGTTTTTGAAGTTTCAACAGTCTAAGTTACACCCCTTTCTAGTTCTCTTCCTGTTGCCTACAGATCCAGATGTAGCATTCTCTGCTCTTCTCCAACATCATGTCTGTCTGCACACTGCCATGTTACCTGCTACATTGATAATAGGCTAAATTTGTGAATCTGCAAGGAAGCCCCAATTAAATGCTTTCCTCGGTTAGGTTTTCTGTGGTCATGTTGTCTAGTGACCACAATAGAATACTGACTAAGGAAAAAAGCCAATAGTCTTTCAAAGTCTCAACATTATTTAAAAAAACAACAACAACCTAAAGTCTTTTAGACTTAAGATAATGTTTTAATTCTAACACTCATATAAAATCAAAAAGCAAATTACATGCAATGACACAGAGTATGCATTCCCCTGGCAAGCTTAGCTGTTTTATACCTACTAATCACAGTCAACAATTTTGGGAAGTCAGGGCATTGAGGCAGAAATGGAAACACAGACCATGAAGGAATTCTATGCACTGCCTCACTCTCTCTAGCTTGCCCAGATAACATTCATACATAGCATAGACTCACTACCCCAGAGGTGATTATACTCACAATGGGATGGGTCTTCCCATATAAATCAGCAGCCAGAAAACACTGTACAGACATGTCTGAAGGCCAATGTGATAGAGACAATCCATCTATTCAGATTCTCTCTTCTTAGGCACGTCTAGGTTTATGTAAAGTTGACAAAAACTAAATATGCCACCTGCCCTTTCCATTTTATCTTTGCTTGAAGTCTTTGTCTGAGAGCCTAAAAAAGTTCACTTTACTGAGGTTTAGTTGCTACTTGCCACTGAGATTAATTGGCAATTTAATATCTGAGCCAATGAACCCCAACTGCTAAGTTTTATGATTTCTTCCTCTACCATCTCATTAGGCCTCCTCTAGTGGTGTGCATAATTAGGTCCTTAACAAATTGCTTCATCACTTGTTCCAGCTAGTGCCTCAATCTTTAAATCAAATTTATTCTCCTTAGGATATTTTTCTTTTTATATGTGTAGTATTGACATGGGAAGAACCATTACATTTTATTAGCCTTTGGGGATAAAGCTTTAGTCTTCTATACTATATTTCACAGTATAGTACCAGTGATGGCAACTGGATAAAATTAAATTTGCCATGATTATAAAGGTATTGCAAATGTAATTAGGGATGTGAGATATACACTAAATTGGTGACCAATTTTCCAATACATCACATCTAAAACATTTCTGTCTCTTTTGATTCAGCTTTTCATAATGTATTCTCTCACCAGCCAAATGACAACTAATGGTCATTTTATGTGCTAGGCAATATGCTAGAGTGTATACTAGGTGTACAAAGGAGATTGAGACATGCCTTCTAATGCAGGAAGTTTATAGTAGTTAGAAAATCTGATTGGCTATTAATAAAGGTATCTAGTAAGTATAATTGACTATAACCTCAGTGGTTCATTTTTTGCTGTCCAAGACATTTCCCTTAAGTCAAGAAACGTATAGGCATTTGTCATTGATTATGTTAGATGGAAATAATTATAATAGACAAAAATGATTACATTTCAGAGGCTATAGTTACATTCTCTCAAATGTGCACTTCTTTTTTTGAGTTTGAGTTAAGCAAACAAATGAAAATAGCCATCGCAATTCTACTACTTGTCAACTTGACCCACAATAATGTCTCCTTATATTGTAATAGCCAGGTGGTAATAACGCCTAAATATGAAATAACTACCCCAAGTAGAATTGCAAATGCAGTATATTTTTATATTTTTAAATATGTCATAATTATGCCTAACATGATGTAACTATCCCTTGTACAACCACAAACACATCATAAATTTTGAATAGTTGGTAATGTTCCTCAAGGAGCATTCTTTTAGTACATTAGACATAATATTCTCTGATTGATATTCTCTGATATCATCACATGATAAAGATTTTGAGGGAGGAAAACACAAATAACTGTCTAAACATATTTTTAATGAAATAACAGAGAAACACTCATGACAATTATAATTTTCTGTTCTACAACTGGTCATGTGGCCTTAGTTAATATTTACAAATACTTTCTTCTACTACCCATTCTGTGTTTCCTTCACCATCAACAATCTCCTAAGAATATCTTGGCTCTTTTCCTGGAACAGTGATCCATACTTGCATTACTGACAGATCTGTGTCCTTTGTTATCCTGCCTGGATTGGGCTGTTGTAGTTTTTCATTGAGTTTAATCACATGCCATGGTAGCACCAAGAGATGCCCTAAAGAATCCCCTGCACTCTAGACATAATCTTTCTTATCTCCACTGTGGAAAATCAATCCAAATTTCCCATCATAATCTGGATCAATCACCCCCCAATACTGTTATTAATTTCTTAGCCTGTTGGTTTAATGGAATTGGAAGCCAAAAGTGGCTAGGGGGTTGTCTGAACTTCCAGTTCAATGAATGTTGGTGTGGTTTCTGGCAGGAGTTCTCACCCTTTGGATCCAAAACTTCTATGCCAGCAGAACTAAAGGTCACAGGAACAGAAAGCAAAAATATTCCTAGTGGGTTACTAGGGGTTATAGTGGTGGAACTATTACCTTTTCTACCCTTTAATTCCTGGTCACATGGATTCTGATTATGGGAGAAACCTTACCATATATTGGACTCTGATTCAAAGCATATACCCACCTTCTGAAGTACCATGTCCTTAACCCTCCAGGTTATTGCCACCTAATTGGAACTGTAATAATGTCTTCAAAAAGCCATCCATCTTTCTATCAGGCCAGCAACTTCAGGATGGTGGGAGAACATGTCAAGACCATTGGATTCCATGATCATAGGTCCAGTGTTATACTTCTCTGGCTCTCAAATGAGTTCCTTTTTCAGAAACAATACTGTGTAATATACCATGACAATAGGTAAGGCATTCTGTATATTCAATAGATGCAGAAGTATTGCATGTAGGAAAAGAAAATCCATAATCAAAACAAATATTTGCTAAAGTAAGGAGAATGCATTGTCCTTTCCATGGAGGAAGTGGTCCAATGTAGTCAACTAACCACCAGGTAACTGGCTGGTTACCCTGGGAAAAGGGTGCCATATCTGGGGCTCAGTACTGGTTTCTGCTCTGGTATACCTGGAACTCATCAGCAGCTGTAGCCTGGTCAGCCTTGATGAGTGGAAGTTCATGTTTTCGAGCCCATGCATGGCCTCCACCTCTTCCACAATGACCACTTTGTTCATGGGCCTATTGGACAATGAAAGGAATAGCTGGGGAGTAAGACTAACTGTCCATAGGATGGTCATCCTGTCTACTTGATTCTTGAACTCCTCCTCAGCTGAAGTCTCTTCTTGATGAACATTGACATAAGTATCTTCACATTTGTTGCCCATTTGGAGAGAGCTAGCCACATGTCTCCAGATGTCTTTCACAGAAATTTTCCAAGTCCCTGACCATCTACCCAATCCATTGGTGAAAGCCCATGAATCAGTGAACAATAACACACTTGGCCATTTCTCCTCCCAAACAAAAGGTATGATCATGTGCACTGCCCAAAATTCTTTCCCCTGTGCAGTATTGTATTCTCCAGTGCCTTTCAGGGTTGTTCCAGAAAGTGGTTATAATGCTGTAGCTGTCCACTTCTGGATGGTGCCTACATAACATGTAGGATCATCAGTAATCAAAGCTCTAGTCTTCTCTTCTTTAGTCAGTTGATCATAGGGACCACTCCACGAGGCTGTTGGTGCATCCTTGGCAGCAGATAGCATTGTAGTGGGAGTGGAAACACTAAGTATTTGGGCCACTTCTTCACTTAATTTGCTTGTGTCTTTAGGATGTTCCCAGGCCTGATCACATTTATACCACTTCCATTTGATAATGGACTGTAGCTGTGCATATCCTACTTTATGACTTAGTGGGTCAGATAACACTTAGGTCCATTGTCATTTTTTTCAGTTTCCACAATTGTGGAATAATCCTTTTGTACTCTGTAAACATGTGTTACTCTCATTGATTTAATAAAGAGCCAACTGGCCAATTGCTAGGCAGGAAGAGATTAAGTGGGTGAGTCAGACTGAGAGAACACTGGGAAGAAGAGGGGCAGAGTCACCAGCCAGATGCAGAGGAAGCAGGAGATGAATATGCCATGCTGAAAAAGGTACCACCATGTGGTAAAGCATAGATAAGAAATCTGGGTTAATTTATGTTGTAAGAGTTAGTTAGTAACAAGCCTAAGATATCAGCCTAGAATTTATAATTAATAATAAGTCTCTGTGTGGTTATTTGGGGTGCTGGTGGTCCTGACCCCCCAAAAAACCCTGCCTACATTCTACTAAGGCCTGATAGCAGGTCAAGAGCTGTCTTTCAAAGATAGAATAGTTGTTTGCAGAAGATGGTAGAGCCTCATTTCAAAATCCCAAAGGTTTGTTATGTGAGTCAGCTAGAAGAGCCTGCGAAGGGCTCCAAATAGCATCTCTATCTGCCAGTGATACTCCAAGTACCATTGGTTATTCTAGATCATGTGGTCCAAGTGGTAGAGCAGCCTGTATGGCAGCATGGGCCCATTGAAGAACCTTCCCCTGCTCCAGGTACCACACAAAATTTGCAGATTTCCAAGGCACTTGGTATATGGGCTAGAGTACCACACTAGAGTGAGGAATGTGCTGTCTGTAGAATCCAAATAGACCCATTAAATGTGCTCCTTTCTTGGTGGTGGCCAAGTGCAATCCATTATCCTTTACCTTAAAAGAGATACCTCTACATGCTGTACACCATTGGACTTCTAAGAATTTGACTGACATAGAAGGTCCTGGAAATTTTGTTGGATTTATTTCCCATCCTCTGATGTGCATTTGTGTTACCAGTGAGTTGAAAGTGGTTTCTGCCTCTTGCCCACTTAGTTCAATGTGGTTGATATGGTGTACCAATGTGATATTTTGTGGAAGAGACAGAGGACCAATATTTCTTCTAAGTAAGTTATTACATAGAGCTGGAGAGTTAATATATTCTTGATGTAAAACTGTAGTGGTTTTTTATATACTGCTGGTGTTGCCAACTGAAAGCAAATTACTTATGTTGGTCCTTCTGGATAGTTAGTGAGAAAAAGACATTTGTTAGATCAATAGCTGCATACCATGTATCAGGAGATGTGTTAGTTTTCTCAAATAAGACACCACATTTGATATAGCTCATGCGATTGAAGTCATTACCTGATTGAGTTTTTGACAGTCTAGTGTCATTCTCCACAATCCATCTGTCTTCAGTCCTTGATGGTTGCAGTAATTTTTGTAACCCCTCCAAAGAGGTGACACTGTTCTTTATTTGTAACATGAATCTTAAAAGTTCTTATTAATAAAAAATATCCCAGAGTCAGGTATTGGGGTAAATGCTGAAAGATCAGAGAGACAGAAAAAGCCACAACCAACCTCACCTCCTCCTCAGTTGATCTTGTTTCCTCAGACTGTAAGCCTCTGAGACCTCACCCAAATAGATCTCAGCTGAACTGCTAAAGCCTCTAGTTCCTGGTCCTCACACATTATATACCTTTCTGCTTCTTGCCATTATTTCCTGGGATTAAAGGTGTGTGTATTTCCCAAACAAACACATGAGATCTCAAGTGCTCAAATTAAAGGTGTCTGTCATCATTCCTGGCTCTGTTCCCAGTGTGGCCTTGAACTCACAGAGATCCAGATAGAGCTCTGCCTCCCAAGGATTACAGGTGTGTGTGCCAACACTGTTTGGCTTCTAGGTCTAATGTAGTGGCTGGCTCTGTCCTCTGATGCTCAAATAAGTTTTATTTGTTTATTTGTTGTTATTTATTTATATATATATACCTCTCACCACATTGATTCACTATTTTACTTGGCAGAGATAACTCTAAAGGCTCCCACATAGCCTTTCCAAACATGATATCCCTCAATCCACAGGTCACAGAACCAATCTGTGAATCCTGATAACTTCTAAACATATATATATATATATATATATATATATATATATATATATATATCCCAATTATACATTCTAGGACTGGGAAAAAAACAGGTTGAGTTTGGGGACCCATTGGT